>NC_134212.1:105726092-106030556 GCF_965140235.1 Caretta caretta | reverse complement strand
TACTCATATCAAAGACATCAACATTTTTCTGTATCTTCCTGCATAGCATCTCTGAGATCTGGCCTTTCCTCTACAGCCACACAGCTAAAACTCTTATCTAGTCACCATCATCTGACTTCTCGACTACTGCAACATCCTCTTCCCTGGCCTTGATAAATGCAATCTTGCCCCCACTTCAATCCATTCAAAATGCTGCTGCACAGATCATTTTCCTGGCTTGTTTCTTTGATCGTATCACCTCTCCTTTTCCATCTCATCACTGAGTCTCCACTCCCTACCAGATCAAACTACTCACCTTCACTTACAAGGTTCTTCAGAGGCTAGCCCCACCCTACCTACCACTTCTCACATGCTATCAAAAATCAGCTCTCACCTTTGCTCTGCCAATAATGCCAGTCTTCCTCACCCACTTGTTAAATTTTCAAACACACACTTCTATGCTATCTCTCATGCTGTACCTCACTCTTGGGCAAAGCTCCCCATAAACATCTGCAAAGCCACCTCATTGTCCTCTTTCAAATACCTCAGTAAAACTGTCTTCTGTTGTGATGCCTACAAAAATCCTGACAACTATTAAGCAGTTACTGTGCTGTGACAGTCTATTATGCTAATCATTACTGTGGTATCATTTCCTGGTGTTCCTTCATCTGTTGTCGCTCATCATAGACTGTGAGCTCCTCAAGGCAGAGACCACCTGTTGCATCTGTATTAGCACAGCACGTAGCCCAAAGGGACACTTGTCTATGACTGGGTGCCCTAGGCGTGACTGCAGTACAAATAAATAATAATAATAATAAACTAGTTCAAAAGTACTTTGGAAAAGTCCAGATGTTTGATCTAACTCCCTCTGAATAGCCCTGGGTACATTCTGAATTCGCTGGCTCACATTTGCTTAATTAATACTGTGAAAATACTGAATGCACACATTTATTAACTTTCTTTTTTTAATAGAAATCTGGATCAGCAATGCTCTATGAGTGCAATTCACCCTGCGTGAAGTAACCCTTCCACCGGGCTCCGAGATTCCACCAAGCGTGCACAGTGGAACTGCAAACCTCTGAAGAGCATGAGGTTCCTCCCTTCCTACAGCAGCTGCTTCACCTTTTCACGCTCATCCAAACTAGACCTCTAAATCTTTCATGTTCCCTTAATGATTAATAACCACAGAAGCACCCTTTGCTATTGTTAATGGTGCTCTAATTAATTTTGGCTAGACAGTCACCGCCCTCACTTGGCCACACATGGGAGTAAGGCCTCTCTTGTTGAGACTGTGATTTCAACTGTGTTGGAGAGAGCAGGGGCTACCTACCCAATACCAACCACTACAAGCAAGTAGGCAGGGAGGGGGAGGAGAAGGACAAGAAGCGGGAGGAGCCCTGGCTCCCGTCCCTACCTTCTGGTCAGAGTAGCCACTCCATGAAAAGGAGCGAAGTTACTTATGCCTCCTCCAGACCAGGGGAATTGAGTGACAATTCATTCTCTGGTGTGCTCCTAGGGCACTGGAGCTATGTACGGTCCCTTCCTCGGGGAAAACTGTAAAGTTACAATGCAGCCCTATATTTGTTTGCAATAAATCTACTGATTTGTGTACATGGATGTGATGCTGATGGAAAAGAAGGAAGCACTTGGAGGAAATAGCAGGAAATAGACCTCACCTTCTACTGAGGTGTATGTCATAGATTCATAGATATTAAGGTCAGAAGGGACCATTAGGATCATCTAGTCTGACCTCCTGCACAACGCAGGCCACAGAATCTCACCCAGCCACTCCTGCGAAAAACCTCTCACCTATGTCTGAGCTATTGAAGTCCTCAAATCATGGTTTAAAGACTTCAAGGAGCAGAGAATCCTCCAGCAAGTGACCCATGCCCCATGCTACAGAGGAAGGTGAAAAACCTCCAGGGCCTCTTCAAATCTTCCCTGGAGGAAGATTCCTTCCCGACCCCAAATATGGCGATCAGCTAAACCCTGAGCATATGGGCAAGATTCACCAGCCAGATACCCAGGAAAGAATTAGAGGGATGGTCGTTTGATATAAGCAGGAACTCAGATCCCACCCCATCTAGCATCCCATCACAGGCCATTGGGCCTATTTACCATGAATAGTTAAAGATCAATTAATTGCCAAAATCATGTTTTCCCATCATACCATCTCCTCCATAAATGTATCGAGCCTAATCTTCAGTTGTCCAGGAGATGCTAAACTTTTATGGGCTCTTAAAAGCTAAATAGACTCTTAAACTAAGCCTAGATGCCCATATTGTAGCAATTCCCAGAAACGTCAACTTTCACTATGTTCTTCCCTTCTGATGTCCCAATCAGAACATTCCAAGCTTTTGTCTCCTCACTGCAACACACCATATCCTAGCTTAACCAAGAAGGTCAGATGGTTCAGATGGTTCAGAATGCAGCATTTTTTTTACCTGTGCGAATGTCGTGGTTAACACCCTCTACTGAAATAATGGCATTTGGAATTCCCTTTCCAGATAAATCCCTTACCATGCCTTTGATGCCCCGGTGGACCTAGTAGTGGAACAAATAAATGGATACCTATTACACAACAGTGAAAACCAAATATGATAGAATCATCAAACAGTCACATCTGCATGAGAAAGCAAATCATTAACTTGATAATGACTATGTTCTCTTCCGCCAGAAATCTTGGATGAAAGATATAATTAATCTAGCCCCAAATTTAAAAAGAACATTTTTTTCTCAAATGTAGAATCTGAGCCTTCTCCCCATGTCTGCATATTGCAGTAGGTAAAATGGTATGCATTCTCAACGCATATAAAATATATGTATGTTAACAGGATCGGTTCGTTTTTTTATCTTCTTTGCAAATAATATAGTTTTGAAATATCACTATCAACATAAAATTCACTTTCTAGGCATCAGCCACTTTTGACTTCACTTTTTTTTTAGAGCTTCTGCAGTTATGAACATAAGAGAGAGCCAGATAAAACAACTAAAAGTAGCAAGTCAAAGGGATTTTCATGCGATTGTTTTTAATCAAGCACTGCACTCTGGTAAAATTTTAACATGCTTCATTATTTTGTCCACTTAAACTAAAATAGTCTGATGTTTGAAAAAATTCTGCCAGTAATTTTGAAGGGTAAGGTTTCTATGATAAATGCCAAAAATGTTCATAATTCAAAACACAGATCATAAGTGAAACCTTTAGTGAAAGAATTAGCTACCACATAGGGGTTTACTAAACTGAAATAAAACATATTAGCCCTGTGAGATCACCAGGGGTGTATGGAGGACTGGAAAACTTTGGATAAAAAAGTATATTAAGATTTTTCTAGTGTTTTAAATGATGGCTAGTTGTATAGGTATTTGTACAAAGTTTCTCAGTTTCTTTTTAGCGGGAGCACTCTGGATTTTAAAGGTCAAATCTGGACTCTACCCGTAATGCAATGTAAACGCTGTGGTTGAGATTTCCAAAGCAGCATGAGAACCAATGGAAGATAAATAATTAAGCTAATGGAAGATATGTGTCTGAATCCCATTGGCTGATTTGAAAAGCTGTGGAGGGCAACCCACTGAGAGCTCCTATAGGAATCAGCACAGTTCTGAACTCTTTAGCATCTGTCTCTGCAGGATCAGGTGGAAGGTAATTTGTGAACAACCTGGGGGAATAGCAAGGTTATAGTAAGTACCTCTGAAAACTGTATGGGTCCATTGGACTGGAACCTTACCTACCAGAAAACACAGCAGGCTACAGTAACTTCAAATTAAGACTTTCACTTAGGCCCCTTCCAAAGTGAATTCTAATTGGGAAAGGTATTCTCTTTCATACCTGTTCCATAAAAACAATCAGGGATTCACGGTTGTTTTCCCATTCTTCAGGTAACTCACTCTCATGAGGATATTTGTCACAGCCCACATAGATGGATAGCTCAAAGCAGTTTGTGTGCAGGTAACTAAAGTCATTTATACCTGTTGACGTAATAAAATAAGAAAAGCTTTAGAACCATAAAATGCTGCTCTTGTTTATTTTGGGCACTAGACCTGATTATTTTAATCAAAGAGCAGAATATCTGAATAGCACAAAGTAGACGACAGTTCTGGCAGGAAAATGCTGTTTTAAAAATGCCATGAATATATTAAATTGATTCTCATAACATTGTGCCAATAGAAACAAAATCTAAATTGCAATTCTAAAGAAGTAAAGCCATAATAGCTCCACGAAACTTGATGCAAACTTTTAAAATTTTCCTATAGACACGAAGGTCCATTTTCATTTTATCCCATTTAAAACAAGGAACTGAGTAGCACAGAGCATGATAAACCAAGATGAAAAGAGAGAGAGAGCGAGATAGAGGTGGAGGTAGCTACTGTAACTCATCCTCAGTATAAGCCTTGTTGAAAGCCCCTTGAAGACTATGGGAGTCTTGGTCGCAGTGTTCTGCAGGGTTCAGTCCTATCACTTCTCTTATTCAGCATATATGTGAGACTGCCGAGTGAGCGTGTGTGAAAGTATGGACTATTTTGTCATCAATGTACTAATGACACACAGCATGAATCTCAGTCCCCTTTAGTGCTGAAAGTGGGATCACCTTCTTGCTGTCCCAGGGTCTAACAAAATTTGGGATCTAAATGAAAAATAGTTGGGTTAAGCTTATTACAGATAAGATGGATGTGATGCTGATGAAAAAGAAGGAAGCACTTGGAGGAAATAGCAGAAAATATGACCTCTCCTTTTACTGAGGTGTATGTTCTTCAGTTGTCCAGGAGGTGCTAAACTTTATGGGCTCTTAAATGGATTCTTAAACTAAGCCTAGATGCCCCTATAGTAGCAATTCCCAGAAATGTCAGATTTCACTATGTTCTTCCCTTCTGATGCCCCAATTACAGTATTCCAAGCTTTTGTCTTCTCCAGGGAGGATCATTGCAACACAACATATCTTGGCCTAACCCACAAGATGGGATCACAAACTATAGATGGTATAGCATGCAGCATCCTGTCTGCTAAGTGGAAGGTACTGCCAAGAGCAAAAAATACCAATTCTTCACACTTTACATAGGCTGCCATTCCAATCCCAAGTACAGTTCAAGGTCCAATTCTACTTTCATTGAAACTGGAAGTCTGAGTAACTCCACTGACTTAATCTACATCAGTAAAACTGAGAGCTGAATTCTTCTCATGGTCCTCACCATCAAAGCGCTAAATGGGGGAAGGACTTAGCTATCTCAAAGGCCACCTTTTTCCTGTAATTTTCCACAGAAACACAGTTACTGATAATAGTGCAGGTTTTAACGCAGAGGGGTCAGCAGCAGAGTATTTTCCCTGGAGCTATGAAAACTCTTGTAGACCATTCAGTAGCTACACTGTGCTAAAGAAGGATGGTCGTTTGATACTAGTGAGCACTGGCGTGGGGGCAATAAGCTCATTTATACCATTCTTAAATGCCCATATGTAGAGTGAGCGTGGTTTTGGTTTTCAGTTATTAACAATAAACAGGATTGTGGATAGTACAAATATTTTCCTACAGAAGTAGTACATATGAGTTCGTCATATATAACTGATAAGGGAATAGAGAAGAGTAAAGGTCGTACAGGATATGTTTGGTGTCCTTTCACCTGTAAGTTCTGGGTGACCTATTCCATGTATAGAGCCTGGCTCTGAGAGAGAACTATGGACTGCATTCTTGTTTCCTCTATAGGGTCCTGCAAAAGATCAGAATTAGTATCGTTGTCTCCTAATAAAGATGTTCATTCGCGATGTGTCCTAACCAACCATCCCTGAACTTTGATGAAGCTCCAATCTGTGTCCATACTTCACAACTACCTCCAATCTCTATAATGGGCCAAACGCTAAACCCCCAGATTCCCCTGAGCACTGGGGAAGTCTGTATGTAGATGCAGACCTCCAATCCACTTCCATTTTTTCCATTTCTCTGCTGATTCCCAGAAGAATCTCCCTTTGGGGAATTTCATTTACTAACATTCTCCAAACTAACACAGATAACACAATTGAATGACCAGGCTGAATGCAGGGGGAAGGAAGGAACGAAGATTAATTTCTCATTATCCAAACAAACTGATAATAAAAAAAAAATTTAAGGCTAAGAAGAAAATTGCTCATTAATGATCATAAACTGATTTCTTTCCTAATGGCAAAGATTAGCAGGAAATACATTCACCAAGTATATCTGATTGAAGAGAATTAAAAAAAGAAGAAGATCCAATCAATCCAATTATTATGCAGCAGCAGTCAAGTGTTTAATGAGCCCTCAGTGCCTTCTGGATGCAGAGTAGGAGGATTATATAACACAGATGTTAAATTTTTATATGTTTGTTGATGGGGAAAGACTAAAATTTCAGACGCTGGCATATGCTGCTCTGCAGAAGCCTGTTTCCTTTCCATTTGAGAAATGCTCACAAACGTTTTCTCTTCACATATCGTATTTCATCCTGGATAATCTATGGTGAAATGTTTTGTGTTACACAGTAATTGCTCTGTTTTCACACGTCTCCTTCAAATAATGGCTCAGTGTTGCCAGGAGGAACTCTCCATATATTGTTTGAATGCCCAAATCCAGCATTGGAAATCAAAGATAAGATTTATATGTTGCGTAGTGCACAAGGGGCTTATCCACTGCTTAGATGTTATTTTTAGACTGATTGAAGAGATCATTTACATGGAAGCCCATGATATGCTACAGGGAATAATGTAGTTAAATACCCGAGAAATACTGAGGCATTTGATATCTGCAGAAGCTGTTTACAGCCATCTTACTACACCTCCAGGGTCATTTGGTGGTATAAAGGGGCTAGAGAGCTTCTGGGCAACTCTCTCAGTGCAGGGTTTATGTACACCAGCTCCTTCACAAACCCAGTGTAGGGGCATATCAAGGGCATGGCTGGGGGCTGGGAGGGTCCTGAACAGCTTTGAATTCAGCTATTTTGGGCTGAGGAGAAGCCCATTGAACGATATGAGAGTAAGTTAGAGCAGACCCTGGGCTATTTTCAGGAATGTCACTTTGGGAACAGAGTTTACATGAACAGCTGTTTAAGAAAGAATAAGTAATGCATCCGATGAAGTGAGCTGTAGCTCACGAAAGCTTATGCTCAAATAAATTGGTTAGTCTCTAAGGTACCACAAGTACTCCTTTTCTTTTTGTGAATACAGACTAACACGGCTGTTACTCTGAAACCTATTGCAACTGTGTGGCTTAAAAGAGGAATAATTGAGAGAACAGTCCATGTGAAAATCTGTGACTAGGTAGAAATAATGTCGACATAGCAGACAGGCAACTCCTCACCCTCAAATCTGAGGCACTTTTGTTCTGGGTTTGGAGCTGAATGTAGCAACTCAGGTCATGTCTCTGATTAATGAGCCTTTTGGTATTAATTGTTAAAAATAATTCAGACTTTTTGGTTTATGATTCACTTAAACCATTTTCACTAGTCTCCTAATAATCATTGTCAGCTTATTCCTAAATACCTAACTCCACTTTGCAAAGGGGACATCCTTATTCCCATTTTACAGATGGGGAAACTGAGGCAATGACTTGCCCAAAGTCACCCAGCAGGAAAGTGACACAGCTTTGAATAGAACCCAGGTCTCCTGAATCCCAGTCCAGTGCTCTTGGTATAAGAAGAAAGAAGAAAAATAGAAAAAAATATTCTAGTAATCTCCCCACAAAACAAACCCAGAGACTTCATTATAACACCAGAAAACAGAATATTAAAAATAATGTGAAGCATCATATAGGAACAAAACAAATTCAATGAACCAAATTCAACATAAAATTGTTACTAAGAAATCATATACTACTCAGCATCTATGCTGTAGCCAGTTACTTACTGCTACAGCTGTTAGTGATACTGCCAGCCTTATCTTTGTTGTATCGATTCATAATCAGGTTTATACAGCATTTAAGAAAATTAAAGTCAAATTCAATAATTAGGCAGTCAACTTTCCAAGTTTTCAGAATTTGCATAATGCATGGACCCTTATCTGCAGGAACTGTTTTTGTAATGTGGACAGTTCACCATCTCTTCCCCTGAATTTGTTCAGTTGTTTTTAACATAGTGAAACATATTTTAAAGTGCAATAAGCTTGGCTTCAGTGTCAGCCACAATTAACTTTGCCTGATCCAATAAAAGTAGCACTGTTTATACAGTGAGGATGGTGCTAAATAACAAGCAAGACCAAAAGCTCTAATAAAGAAAATGGTATCTATTTACATTAAATATGACAACAATAACAACTGTAAATAGATACAAGTACGTGGTTTTACATGCCATTTTCTTTATTAGAGCTCTTGGTCTTGCTTGTTATTTATCATTTTGGGGCTACTCCTTTGATTATGGCATTTGCTACTCCTCTTTTCCTCCATCCTTTGTAAGGCAATGGTACATTTTGTTGGTGGAGTGACATGCTTAAGGTTGGCAGGTTCCTTCCTGTCAGTGGTCTTGGGCTGGTTGGTTCTTTTGGATCAATTTTAATTTTGGAATGGACCGTATGGCACTTGATGTGGCTGACTTGTGACAGGCAACTTTTAAATGTGTTTAATAAATACGGTATGACATGCACACCTTTGGAAAACATCAGCAGTAAATGAGGTATTTGCAAGGAAATTTTGACAGCTCTCTGTCAATCCATGGACATCTTATGAAACGCAAAAGGGCAGATTTCATTAAGGTCTATTATTCTCTCAGTGGAGGTGTTTACTTGCCATGAATTGTGTGACAAGTACCATAAAATTACAGTGTTATAGCATTTACCAGGCTTGTTCTACAATGAATCCTAGGCAAAGTTACTTCAGACACTTACTTCCAGCAACTGTATGCCATGAGGCCCCATTAACAGTCCCATCTTCCTTCTGGAAATCCTCTGTATGGCATACTCTCCTTCTGGCATCTGTCATTAGTCGGTGAGTGGAGGCATATGAATATGCCAACCACCGAAATACATGGTCATCAGGGGTAGGTGTGTGCTCCTGAGTTTTCCATGTAGATCGAACCATATCATATGGGTATGCAACAACCAGTTCTCCTCCTTGTAAATTGCCACCCAGTACAAATGGAATTTTTTCCATCCATGCTATCACTGCTCGAGTCTCAACTGCCACCTGGATGGAAAAGAAACAACAGCTTCAATGGGAGGTGTGAAATTCAGTAGTCCTCACTTATTTGGACAGTGACCAAAGAGATGGTATTCAATTATGCATTAGGTTTAACATATGGTCTGAAGCCAAATCAGAACTAGGGTTTGGGTTCACATTTAAATTCAATAGATCTGAAATCCCATGAGTAGTATTCATACAATTTTGGAGCAAAATGCTGAAAATCTTGAAAAGTTCCCCTTCTCTTGTGAAATTTACCATCTCAGGATAAATGCTTGGAAGAATCACTTATTTTTCATGAAAAGTTGTCTGCTTCTGCACCAGAATTTGGAAAACAGGGCCATTTGAACTATAGAAGGTAGAATGAGAGCCAGGGATTTGAACCCAAACTCTCAGGAATTCAAAGTTCAGAGTCAAGCTTTTGATTTTGTTCCTTCTTTAATTCTGTTCATATTCTATTGTGAGATATTAAAACTAAAGCAATATATGAGGATTTAGCTGCAAAGCTCCTATCACTTAGAAACTATGACCTCAATCTTCAGAGGCACATTGGTCACTTAATGCTAAGCCAGCATAGCTGGCAACGGGAGGATCACCTGAATACAAGGGGATCCTCTGTTAGCACAGAGCCTTGCAATTCCTGTGTCACCCTCTTCCCTGTAACTAGCAGAAAGGGAATGAGAAAGGGAAAGGGGGATGTATTCAGCGCTTCCCTGCATCCTTGTGGCCACTGGCTGTATATATTGAGGCAGCTAGCAACCAGTATAAAATACAGCCTTCATATTGCTCAACCTTATGCTGGGGTGCCAAACTGGTAAACAGCCAGTTCAGAAGTGAGAGTGCATGCACTCTGTAGCAGCAGCCAAGGCCCTGCCTTTGCTCCCATTCGTGTCAATGGAAATGAAAATATTTGCAAACTAAAGAGGCTTAAGTATGAAAATATTTCTAAATCACACAGAGTTCACAAGGGTTAAGTGCCTTCCCCTCATTTCATCTCAAGATGGCTATATTCAGCCATTCGAAATATTTGCCACTGTTAAAGTAAGACATGCAGAAAAGACTTAATGTCTTTGCATTATTATCCAATATGTGCAATTAACACAGGTCACTGAGATGGTTTTGCATATAAGATGGAGTCTGATCTGTTAAGAGATATTATTTATTTTAAGGAAAATTCAGTAGGAAACCTAGGGAAAATTTGCCTGATGTCTAGTGTTGTCCTTTCTAAAGAGCTCTGCGATCTCACAAACCGATGGAGATGTCTCATTAAAATGATGGAAAACTCAGTCTCTCCAAAATAATTTTAAAAAAGAGGCCCAGAGATATAAACAAATACCTTACAAAATTAATATAATTACAATAATCCTCACTATTTAAAACAAATGAAGTTAATGAAATTCAAGGGGGAGAATTTAAGTTTTAATATGCACTGCTATGTGTACTAACTCTCTTCCTGATTTAAGTTTCTGAATAACAAATAGGCTCTTAAAAGCTTTTATACAAATATCTCATGAGGTTTCATCCCTAGTTCACCCCACCTTCTTTTCTCTCTCCCTTTCTCTCTGGAGCTACTTGTACTTACTGTAGTATTTTCAGAACGGTACCATTCTGGAATTGGAATATGATGATTTGGGACCTTTCTCTGAAACTTCTTCCTATCTTCAGCTTCCCAAAGCATGGTATTTAAATCAGGGAAATTATTGTTGATGTCAATGCCATCCTGAGTCCATCTTCCTAAAGACCAGCCTCCTAATTCCGAACCCTGTGACAAAATTTTCAAATAGTTCACTGTGTTATCACCAATCAAGCTTGTGTTACACTGAACAGCTGCATGCATCTTTCCGTAGAAACATAAATTCAAGGTCTTAAATGTTTGTAGCTATGTAGGATCCTAATGAACTATTTTCTAGGAGTATGGGTGCCTGCTATCGTGGTCTAATTCTAGCATTGGGAATTATATTCTGCCTGCCTAATCTTTCTGCTGAAGTTCCAACTGGATAAACTACTCTGTTCTTCAATCTCTGGCTGGTAGTGCTATGGAGTGTTACTATCCGTGTTGAATTTTATCCCAAGCGACTGTACGTCTCTGGCAGGCGAATGCATTCTAATTGTAGTGAACTATGGACCGCTCTAAATTACAGCAGCTGGAAGCTGCACAGGGTGATTGGATGAAGCTGATTGAATGAGGCTGTGTGTTCCATCCTAGGCCCATCCTGTCCCTGACATGTTCCCTCCATGCTAGAGAAAGCGGTATAAAGTTGACTATTTTGGGGAAATCTTCAGTAGCTCTTTTATGGCCAGTTTAAGATTTCTTTGTGTCACTTCAAGAGCACAAAGCAACCTTAGCAGAGGTCAAGGATCTGACCCACTGTGTTAAAGATACACACACACACAATTATCCACAAGTCTATATAGAGGCAGTAAAGGGTATAAAGCATTTTGGGATCCTTTGAAATGAAAGATGCTATATTAAAATAGATCATTGTCATTTATTAACTATTAGCTATACACTCCTCCCCAAGGTGAATGAAATTAAATTCTTGAGATAGATGTGCCAGTTAAGTATTACAGAATTTCATTTTACTAGTTTCACTCATATCATTTCATCTTAATTACTCAAAATTTCATAAACATATTTTTGGCTTTCATGAATTGTCATGGGTTTTGACCGTGATGTTTGTCATATAAGTTCAGAACCGGAAGAAGAAAAGTTGTAATCATCTAGTATCCATTCAAATTAAAAATATAAAAAGAACAGTTATTTAGAACAAGACAAAGAGTCTGCGTGGAGGAAAATTTCCAGATGATATGGTAGAGGTGACAGATACTCCCTTTATGGAGGGGGAACATTTATATGTTGAGACTGAGATTTACAAACTCTGGGTCCTTTTGGATTCTTGGCATCTACGGAGTAACCCTGATAGCTTTTTCCATCTGTACCTGATCAGGGGGCATGCAATTTTTCCACTTGGATGTGGATCCACAATTCTCCAAGCCTTTGTTCCTTCCACACTGAAGGATTGCAATGCACTCTCCACTGGGCTGCACTTACAGAGCAGTCTGAAATTTCAGCTGGTGTAGATTGCAACTGCTTGTTTGCTTAGCTGTGCTTCTCAGGTGGTACACATCACACATGCGAACTATAAACAGCACTGTCTACCATTAGGTTTCCAAATTCAATTGAAGATGCTCATATTGAACTACGCTACCCTATATGGTGTGTGTCCTGGCTATCCTACAGGCAGCCTCTTTCCTTAGGTGCCCTCACAGCAACTGAGATCATCTGGAAGACCGTTCACTCCAGTTTTTACGAATAAGGTATCTCAGTGGGTTCTGCTTTTCCTTTTGGAGTGTTGCTTTATTGGCTTTGTTTATTTGGATTACATCCAAATTTCATCATTTTTTTTTAAATCATGATAATGGGAGCATATTTTAACAATCTACTATGAATAAGATAATTGCTAGTAATGTTGACAGTCACATTACCACTTCATATGCCATCTCGTATCCATCTGGGTTGATTGAAGGAAGGAGATGAATTCTGGTGTCCTCAATAAGGCGTGCAATGCGTGGGTTCCCAGCCAGATATTCCTGGCACATAAATTGCATTAACAAAAGCATTAGCTCACGTCCAAGCACCTCGTTCCCATGAGCCCCCGCAATGTAGCGAAATTCTGGCTCACCTGTTGAAAACAAACAGGACAGGAATGTAGTTAGTGGAGCAAACCAAAGATCCAACCCAACACCTATTGGAGTCAATGGGAGTCTTTCCACTGGCTTCATAAGGGATTGGATCAGCCCCCAAAATAAACACATCTCAGCTGAAAAAAATGTCTCTTTTCTAACTTACCTATACCACTTAATTTCTCTTTCCCATTGCTCCTATCCATAACTTAATTATGTATTGATAATATCTACAGCAACCATGTAAAGCATTTGGGATACATTTTCCATTGAAAAACATACTACAAAATTAAATTATATTAGTTTATATTTTCCAATTACAGGAAAACACTGATATAGAACACCATTTTAAAAGATCTATGATTTTAAACGATAACATGACAAATCTCTCCATAAATAAAGGATAGATACATAATACAGAGTCTCTTGCTGACTGTAGAACATGTCTCTGACCTCAAGCACTCTTTTTCATTCATTAATCTAAAACAATGATTCATACTTATTTGGCAAGGTTTTATTAAATGCCACAATATTTGTTGTCCTTTACTGCATAGTTCTTACAGGATGTATTCAACTCCCCTTTAACCATATATACCACTAACAAACAATAGGTACTGTAGACTATTAGACCTAGTGACCAAATTCTTCCTTCACCAGCACATGATGGGAGAAGGAGGTTTTATTTGCATCTCACTGGTAGTGTTTGGAATAATTATATCCTTCAGAATGTCACTAGACTAGGAAATATGGAACTAACTGCCACCTAATGCATTAAGAAGGAGTGCACATACTGCATATGAAGACCATTGACTAGATTTTTCAAGTGGCCTCCACAAATATGCTTGAAATATTTGCGTTTGCAACCATTTGTGTGTAGTAATTTCCCATCTAAATGTTAGATTCTGCCCGGGGAAACAGACATACTCATAATTATTACATGGGCATTTGTGGGACACTGGTTGTGAATGCAATCCATGAAGGCTAAATGGACTGAATGGGTAAGTAGTTCTATACTATGCTATGGAACCCTTCGCCTTGGTTTAAGTTCAGCCAAAGTGACTGGTCAGTGATAGCTGATATTCATTAAAATGTTAAAGCCTTCAGTTGCTTATGTGACATGACTTGGTGGTCTCAGTCCAGATCACAGAGTTAGATCACGCCACATGGGCACAGCTAAACCTTGACTCTAAATGGCAGTGTGCAGTTTCTTCACCTAAGGCGCAGCACTGCAATGCACACAGCATGTGATGGACAGTTCCCCATCATGCGCATTGCTACACGCCTTTGTGTTAGCTGAATCTTCCTCCCTTCTACATACCAATCCCACCATCATATGAGCATCCTTGTTGGTATTCTCAATTGAGAGACGGAATGTAGATTGAACTACAGTCTCACCACCAGACACTATGCCCAGAACATTCGTGGGGCAATGGAGGGAAATTTGAGCTACCTGTGCTTGTGGTACACATATTCTATAGATAAACATGAAACTTCAGTCTTGAGGGCTGTAAGCCAATCACATTCCACTGCACTAAAATCCACTCTATATTTTTTTAAAAAATTTGTAAAGATAATAACCCATTAGCATTAATTAATTGGATCCCACTCCCATAATGTCTTCTATTTATGTTCAATCTTTTCTTCTCCTGTTAGAAATATAACGCTGAAGTTCCTCCCACACACGTTCAAAATCACTGCTGCAGTGAACCTAAGTTTCTTCAGTGATAATTGCTGCAGATGTGTGGAATTAAAAAATAAAATAAAACCATCCTGAAATAGATTTAATCAGAATATAATCCTAACCAACTTCGTGTTCTCCCGGGTTGTCTGAGATCTCGACAGCATACAGCTTTAGACCTTGGTGGCTTTTTCCAATGTTGTAAATTCTCGTGATATTCGGACACATTTCATTCACAACTTTCATCAACTGTCAAAGAAAAAATGATGCACTTATGTATATTTTATATATATGTACTAAATATATATATACACACAATATTGATTATAATTCATTCAAGGTTTAGATGAGTCTATGATCCAAAACTGGATGTAGGGAAAAGATACTATATTCATTTTACTTTTTCTGAGATGTTGAAACGAAAAGTTGAAGCTGAAAACAAAATTGTTGAAAAATCAATTTTGGAGACTGTTATAGGTCTGCTGGCTCAGAACCAAACTTTCATTCAGCTAGAACAAGTATAACAGTCTGCTAGAACAGGACTGTGTGGGTGAAGTTCAAAATCCTTCTTACATCTGACATTATTTAAATTAAGGATCTGAGAGGAGGAACAGTCATAATAAAAATAAATAAAAATAATAATACTTTGCACTCCTGGATATAGCACTTGACATTTTCAGAGCCCTAACAATAATTACGTAAATAATCCTCTCAACACTCCTGTGAGATAGGTAAATATAATAATTACTTCCTTTTTTTACAATGGGGTCTGAGACACAGTGAGTTAGTGGTGAGTTGTGACTGGAATGTAGGGGTTCCAGGCCCCTAGTCAAATATTCAGTCCAGTAGAAGATACCTCCAGAAGCATTGTACCCCTGATCTCATACTGGGGTTCTGGTTATGTAAGAGGGAAGAACATCACCTGTTGAATCATTTTAAAACATTTTTGAAGCATTTTGATTTTATCTGGAGGTCTCCAGCTGAGTACAGACCAAGTCCAACTCTGCTCAGATTACAGTATGAAATCTGTGGTAGGATCGCAGCATGAATTGATATCGATGTGGAAAGAATAGCAAGATAAGCCTCATCTGAAAGGGGGAGAGCATGCTACATAACCTGAACTGTCCCCACTGTGTGCAGACATACAGGAAAGAATGGGAAATTTCTCATCTTTCATCAATATGTCATTGAACCTTAAAACTTTTCAGAGGTTTGGGTTAAGTATCTGTAGCAAGGCCAGTCAACATGCTACTACATGTGACATTGCCTGGCTCAAGGTAGCATCAGATATGTGCATGGCTTGTGAGATTAACATAGTTTTTATATGGGGTAATATTTCTCTGGCTTGGTGGTGGTTTTTTTCATGCACATCTGTAAATTCAAAGATTTATAGGTGAGTATGCAGTTAATGTACATGACATTCAAACCTGCTGAACTGATAGGTACTGTAATGTCTGTCTTGTTGCAAATTAACTGTATGTCAGTGTTATACACCAAATACTGCTTGACCATTAGTGACAACTGAGTTCAATTTTTGTACCCCCGGATAAGTATCAGTTGGATTAAAAGAAACAAATGTGCGAGTTCAAAGCACGAGGTCCTAATAAGAAATAATAGAAAACAGTTTTGAATTATAAGAAGGGCCTTGATTTTGTTGCATTGATTTTGTTCACTGGAAAGGATTATTTAAAGAAATAAAGATTTTACTGTAAATTGGAATCCGAGGGAATAAGAATTAGACAATCATTTCTTTACTAGATTTTACATACCCTACTGAGCAAGTATTGTAGCATAACATAACTTTGTTCGCACAGCATTAATTTAGAAACAATACTGGATGACAACAGGGCTGACGATTTTAGAAACGCAATAATTAGATATGTCCAATACCCAAGCTCCAATTTAGCAAATCTAAGGGGAAAACACAATTCACATTGGTGAAAACATCACCAAAATTCCACCCACAAAAGAGTGCAGTTCTATATATAATCACATTGCAAATAGACTAAATGATGTGATATTTTTGTATGTTCGCTAAACATACAGACCAATTTTACAAATAAAAGAACAACTTTCTTCAGCAATATAAAGTCCATCCTCATCTGGAAATTGCAATGCAGAATGACACTCCCACCATCTTAATTTAAGACAAATTCCTTTATTACTATCATCATCATCATCTCCACCACCACCACCGTTAATGTTTTGATATCACAGTAGCTTCTAAATGCCTCAGCTAGGTCAGGACCCCATCATTGTAGGTGCTGTATAAACAATTAGCAAAACACAAGACTGTCACTGCCTCCAAGGGCTTATCATCTAAAAGATATAGAGGGTGGATGAAACAATGATAGCAGGGGAGGAAGGGAGGATGAGTTACCAGTAATAAGAGCATGTGAATCCATAGGCTAGCTGTGTGCACAACTTGTAGGTGTAATAAGCTGATTAGTAACACTAATATTGGCTCACCTACCTATCTTGGCACAGACATCAATTTTTCTTTGTTTGAGGATATCCGGTCAGCAGTTTTTGGGGACCCTATTATGCAAGTTCCTGTTTAAGTATGAGTTTACATTTGAAGGGTCACTTTTTGATAATTAAAGTGAAAAATAATTATAAGGAACTTCCCTTACCCATAATGAATGGAATAAAACTTCAACCATTTTTTGATTAATCATGACCTCCCTATCACTTTTCTCTCCCCTACCCCATCCTCCTCCTTTTCCCACTCCTCTATTTTTTTCATTTATTCTTTAATTTGGTCTTACTTTGTATATTGATAACTCATTATCCTCTGTTCTAATCATTTAGAATATATCACCTGAATATGTTTGTTATTCCAACTAAAAATGCATATTTAAAATTAGAATAATTTTTAAAACTTTCCAATATTTTGGTTAAGTGACTGTTCTTCTGATGGTAGTCTCAAAATTCATGGTCAAAAGGACACTGGACCAGAAACATGTATTTACTGCACAAAGCAAATCATTTTTATCTTGAATTATCTACCATACAAAGCCAAATGAGTAAAATGTATAGCCATTGTGAAACATGAAAGGAGCTCTATTATAGCAGGATGGAATTCCCTTTCTCTAATTTATAGATAATGAAATGAAAAAATGTATTTGACTCATAGCTATCCATATCAGTTCTTACTTAGGCTTTGATTCTGCAAAAAACTCCACATGGGCAGAGCCTTGTACCATTTTCCATTTCCATGTGGGAACAGGCCTCTGAGCAATGCAGAGCCCCTTGAAGGACTAGGGGAAGAGAGCTGAAGCATCTCAAACATGCCTATCACTATAGTATCTTGGGCTCCAAATCAGGAAAGCACTTAAGAACTTAAGTTTATTCTTATTCAGGAGAGCACCGTAAGCCTGATCCAGACCTATTGGAGTCAATGGGAATATTTCTACTAACTTCAGTATGCCTTGGGATCAGGCCTTTGAACTGGGGACTGAAATCAATGGGAATATTTCCATTACTTTAATGAACAACATGCTTAATTTTTGAATTGGGGCCTAGGTGTATCATGCATTACATTTTTCATTATCTCTTAGTATTCTAACAGAGCCCAGCAGTGCAGGTATAATGAAGATAGTTCATGTTTCCATATAAACTCAAATGTTAAGGAGTTTATAAACTGGGAATAAAAATTCAGTCTATATTTAAACGTGGAGCACATGACGCTAATTGTGGAGTAACTTTTACAATTTTTTACTCTTAAAACTGAGTCAGCCCCTCACCGTGGAATTTTATAAAGAATAAACAGTGTTCCAAAATAATCCTCACAACCAAAGTATTCTGTGTTACTCTCTCTCCTTAACAATTGCCATTGGCTCTTTGGCACTGCAAGGTCTTCCACGGATGGGGTAATGGTACTGAATAAGGGATATGAATGAACATGTTTTCATACTCCTTTTTCTTTCCTATCTACAATATAAATTGCACAATAGGCCATCTGAAAGCTCAGACAGCTTTTTCCTTCTGCCTGCACAAACTGTCAAAGACAATCTATGGTAATATGCAGTCTGAGTGTTATTAACAACCAGCAGGGTTATAAAGCATTTCCAGGAGCAATTTTGCTAATTGACAATTATTATTTGTTTGTAATCAGCAATTATTTACTCTATTAACACACTGGGAAAACTGCATAAATTCTGCCCATTGGACTGGGCTCTGAGGATGTGATTCTCCCCTTCTCACACAAAGGGAATCTGTTCTGAGTCCAGAACTACCTGGCCACCCAATCTTTGAGGAAGGAGTAGGACTGCAATACAGCTCAGCTGAAAATGCTCTTCTGGCCTATGGACTTGAATAGTGACCACTGCCATTTCATGCACTCTATGAAGGGGTTTTGGACCACTGGATCCACTGAGGGACCAGTCCTGTCGTTCCTTCCCAGGCCTAAGTACAGAGCCCCTTCATTCACTGGACTTTTGGGGGCTAATGCAGAAACCACCTCAGTTGTATCTGAGGGCTACAAGACTCTCGGAACAGCAGGACTGACCCTTTCCACACAGCCCTAAGGTGGGGCTAAGGGGGTGTGGTGGACCTTGCTCTGAGCCTCCAGACCTGGTTGTATTTCACCCTCCAGTGGAGCTGTTCTATTGGTAACATACACAGTCCTGCTGAATTCAGAGGAATTTTCAATATCATCATCATACCACCTCCATAATTAAAGATGGGCCTGAGCTGAAACACTGGATCAACTTTCTCAAAGTTCAGGGCTGCTCGGGGCCTGCTTCTCTCTCCCAGAGGATACAAGTAACTCCCACTGAAATCAGGTAATATTTTCCAGACAAAAATGAGGCCCTGAGCATTTGTTTTAGTCCATTATAGAGACAGGGCCCAGATTTGGGATCTGAACTTTTCTGAAGTTTAGGGATGTTTGGATTCCTGGTTTTGGTTCAGGACCCTCTCTCTTCACAATGCACAAAATGCTGTGAAAAATATTTGCTGGAAATAAAAAGTATCTACTCCCAAAAGTTTCATCTGCCTTGAGTGTAGTTAGGGGTTTGGTTTAGCAGAAGAGTTTTGCCTTAATGATCCTATTTGCAGGCATCCATGTGTGATCAAATGCCCATTCCCTAAATTATCCTGGGGAGTGCATTCTTTTTCAAATCATTCTAACATGCTCATGTACAAACATGAATGTAACATGAACATACTTTTTAGACTGTAGGCTAAACCCCGCTCTCAGATGCATGGAGAATGTTCACACTGATTTCACAGAGAGCTTTGAATGCACTTGGGGTAAAATTCCCTGCCTTTTGTAAATAGCTTATGGATTGAAGCCTAGGATAGTGGTTCCCAAAATGTGGTCCATGAAGCACTTTCTGCCAGTCCCTCTCCAGTGTCTATGATAAACAACCAGAGTGGAAAACACATTCGTTATTTATCTCTTCTAACATGGTCAGAAGTGAAGTAGTTAATAAAGCTGTCATTAATAAATTGCACAGTGAACACATGGGGAAACCTACATGTCTCTTAAAGCTGTTGTGCCAGGCTGTCTGTTTAAAGACTCAAAGATAATGATTAAATTCTCTAGTGTCACCAAAGATATGTTGCAGTGATATTAGATCTCCTCCAATCATACCCTGAACCATCTGCCCAATGACAAGAGTGCTACAAAATGAGCTACTACTACATAGAAGCACACAACTTGAGAAAGCACGGCAAAGGACACAGATCACAGCTGTCCAGTTCACAGCCCTTACCATTGTTTAATCGCATCTTGATTTTCTCCTTATAGAAGAACTAGGGAAATAATTATTTTTAAGCTGTTTTTCAAAGATATTTCAAACCTGACCAACCTGTTTTGTGCAATTAGTATCTAAAATGCATTTACATTTATTGTTCTTGACACTAATTATGCCAATTAAGTTTCTACTTGTCTAACCTTTGTGCAAGAAATATAGGCCATGAAATCTCTAGTGAACTAAACGTGTGACTCAGAACACAATTGCTCAATAAAAATGAATGATGACTCATGCAGTATAAATACACTGAAGATTCAGCACTCAGATAATGATTCACATACTTCAAGTCCAAGCATATTATTTTTATATTTGAAGAGCAAGACAGGAAGAAATATTTTTTAGCACATCCCAGACCTATATCTGGGGTGATATAAATCTAGATTTCCCCCCCCACACCCCGCACTTGAATTAAAGGAGATAATTAAGGATCGTGAGTCTAAAATTAGACTGACAGTATTAGCTTTCTTTTGGTTCATGGTCATTTACATGGTATGAGCCTGCTGGTACCTATCGTGATGTCCCTCATCCCGGAGTCAATTTTTATTTGCATCTACAGCGGTATTAATCCCAAATAACTCCTTTGATTTCAGCTGAGTTACTGTAGATTTGCACTGGTATGCAAAGTAAGGAATCTGACCCTGCCTCTCTGTTTTATTCATATGATCGCACAATACATTAAAACATGCCACAATTCTGTTACTCAAGAACTCTTGGTGCGCTATCAAGGAATGAGCATATTGCAATGTTCAGCACTCCAGATATTCACAAGAGCAGACTGTTGGAATAACATGCATGGGTACATGCCGCCACCACCACCGTGGAGAAACCTGTTAGGATTGGCTGGAAGGTTGACAAAGAAAGAAACTGAAACTTTTAGCCATATATTACAGCATTTGTTTTTGTGACCAGATAGATTTTTTTCATCAAGAGACAAGTTTAAAAACACATTGACATTTCAAAGTCCTGTACATTAAATGCCAATTTTAAAGCTGCAAATGTCACATAAATGTTAAATGTAAAGTTTCAAAAGCCATTTTGATGTTATAAAGTCACTATAGCAATAGAAAGAAAAATCAAATCTTCTTTAGCATGCGGTGTTCATACCGATGTGAACTTACAAAAATTTTAGAGTATAGCGCACCAATGCACAAATCCAGGTAAGACAGTATGTTCACAGCTGAAACTGTAACATGATAAAGCTCTGATTTGTAAATAATCTTTCCAGATTTATAATATTTTATTTTGTATATCTCTCCATAAAATACCTCCTTCAATGCACACCTAGTGACAAAGTGTAAATATCCTTCTCTTGCACTTCCACTCATTACTCTTTGTTAATGTTTTCCCTGTGGCATTTGAGAGGAAAATGCTCAGCTTAAATAACTCCAAAATATTAGTACAAGTCCTTAAATATATATTTGTATAACAGATGTATAAACATGACACTGGATGGAAATATTAGCAGGCTGATCCACTGTCTATTGAAATCAATGAAAAGGCTCCTACTGACCTCAGAGAGCTCTGGATCTACCATATGGCCAAAACATGCATTGTTAGGAAAAATCCATGTGCCTTTTAAAGTAGGTTACCATAAAAAAATAAACTTGCTTTCTGAGGTCTAGAATTTATTTCCTGTAATGGTTTATAACACACCCCAACATTCTGCCCAAAAGTAATAAATGAAAAATATCAAGTTCTGTTGATGGACATTGAATTTCCTTTGTAAGCCCTCACAGAATAACTTGGCAGAGGCATTTTTGGAAAAGACTTATCTGCAGTTAGGATAGATTTGGAAAACGCACAGTTCTCAACTGTCCATAAGTTCACCTTTCCCCTAGTATACTCTACAAAATCTAGGGGCCGACAGAGCTCAACTACCTAAAATAAGGACCCCAACACCCACGCCAACACCCACCCCACATATACACATGCCAGAACTGAAATTGCATTCTCTGTGGCCTACCTGTCTCATTTCTTTGTAGTTGTGGTGTTTAAAATCAAGATCATCTGTGGTTGTCATTTCATTTCTTCTGTGATAATAATTATTTGGGTCTGAGAAAAGAAATTTTAAAAATTGCACATATTTATTAACCGTTCCCAAAGGGAAAGATGCCGAGCATGGAGAGAAAGCGTTTTACTCTGAATGCCACTCTCCTACTCACGTTTAATCAAGACTCTTTTAAGTAGCTGAAGTAAACAAACAGCAGCTTTGAAATATTACTAATTACCGTATAAATCAATTCATTAAACCCAACAGGACCAAGTAGGCAGCAAGCTTACGGTAACTGAGACATTTGTGCTGCATTAACAACTAAACTGTAATAGGAAAATCAAAAAACACATTCTAATGCTTTGTAAAAGGGCAAAAGACACTAGAAAATGATCAAGGCATCAGTCTGATGGATTTAAGAAAGAATGGAAACACCACTTCAGAGGGAAAAGCGGCCCCAGCAAATGCTATGTTTCTACTAGAATAATTAGTTACTGTAGAGAACCAGTAGCTATTTGTTGTTATTGATGAGCATTTTCAGAGATTATGCACTGCCTGCAAAATATTGGGCCGAACAAATAATGGACCCACTTTTGGTAGTAAGAATTATTTCTAGTTAAGTATTTTCTTAAACTCACTGCATAATTTTTTGGGCTTTTTAATTTAAAATTAACAGACTGTTTTCTTTACCATGTGGATATAATTTATTCTGTGTGAGGTGTTCCATGAAAACATTTCTCAGAGGAAGGCAGGCCATCACATATCTAATTAAACCAACAAGATGACAATTAATAATTAGTGTCAAGTGAGAAGATGGAGGTGGAACAAAAACCTGTGCTTTCTTGCCTTTCCAGGAGAGTGCACTGGCAATTCAGCTAAAGAAAATGGTTGGATGAGCAAACCAGTTAGGAAAAAATCAGAAACACTCCCAACTCCAGCTTTTGCTCATTCCAAGCAGTGAACCTGAACCACCATTTCTGGACATTTCTGAAATGTTAACTGAGTTTTTCACCCACACCAGGGATTATTTTTCATTCTTATTCTGTTCTGCACTTTCATGTTCTAGTCTACATCAGCAGTGCTGAGATACTTTAAGAATTTGCTCTGGTGCTGTTGTTAGAACATAACTATGAAAGCTTCAGTAAAGCTTCCAAACCAAAAAGAGGCAATAAATGGGACCTCCCACTTCCACTGAAATCCCTGAAAATGAAAACACTCCTACAAAGGGAGTATTGGACCTCTGGCTCTACTTCTAAAATGTGCACAAACATTAACTCTATTGTCAGTCTGTTTTGACCATTGATGTTGCTGTTGCAGCAGGAATATAGATTAGGAAATTATAGAGCAAAATGCAGAAGACAAAAAACAAAACACCAAAAAAAAACCCAACCAACCAAAAACCCACTCTCATCTGCTGTACATTAAGTCCACCTTGGCAACAACTGTTTACCATCATGCAAACAGAAAATAAGACCCCATGCAGCTAAAACCACTGGAGCATTTCAATTACGTATTCATTCCTGGCATCATTTCAAACAATCCCCCCCCCCCTACAGGAAAAAGACACCCTGAAAGTCTGTATGATTACGATGAATTCAAAAGAATGTATTGATTTTTTTCCACTGTCAACTTCCATTTAAGCCAGCACCACAGCTAATTTATAAACTGGCTGGCAAAGGTACTTTGAAAGAATAGTTTCTGATGTCCTCCTACCTCTACCCCTCCCAAAGTGAAACTAGATTGGGTAAAATACAGAAATCAATTGCACTGGCAGGGGGATGGACACATGACCTTTTCCATCTCCAATTCTATAAAAGTATGTGTATGAGACAGAGAGAGAAAGAAATCATCTCCGCAATATCTAATTTCTTCTCAGCACAAGAACATTGCGGGGTTTCCATAAATCTAAACTACTTTTATAACACAAATACTTGTAACTTTCTGCTCAGCTCTGGCATCCTCCCACTCTGCCCCACCCTATTTGTTAGATTTGTCTCCTATTGTATCCTGTCATGAAGACTGTAGGTCTCTGGGGCAAGGACTGTCTCTTTGTTACATGTCTGTATCACACTTAGCACAATAGGGCCCTGAACCTTGAATGGGGTTCCTAGGTGCTACCATAGTATAAATAATAATAATGATAAGCAGAGACCAGTAATATACTTTTTTAACGTTTCTAGTGTTCTCTAGGGTTTGATATAAAATGCTGTGTATGAAGAGAGTCTCACAAAGATGGGAGGGTGAAATCATCACTCTCAAAGAAACTAACATGACCAAATGATAAGGATTCTCTTTTTTTAATTCACAGAATTTGCACTCATCCTAATATCGCATTGTCTCAACTTCATCGTGACTTCTACAAAGTTGAACTTCTCATGGAGTTTGCTGTTTGAAACCTGTACTCACACTATAGTGCCAAAGAGCTTCTGCAGTTTGCTTTTTGTTTGTCCTATTAGAAAAGTTGTCCTTTATAGAGTGCTCTGGCTGAGATGTTCAATGCAGTCTAAAAGATTTAGACATACCTCCTATTAAAATTAAAGGAAGATAGTGCCTAAATCCCTTAGACAGCTTTGAAAATCTCAGAATTACTGATTGGGGATGTGCACCCTGTTCCCAATGAATATGCACAAGTTTGACCTCTCTCCAGCGAATTAAACATATAATGGACATTAAACACATCTTGAAGAAATGTACAGACAGCCACTAGAATAAATCATGTTTCTTTTCACATGTTCTATTTCATTACATTTCTGAATGTTACCATGACACTTTAAATCAACAGGGAAATCACACTCTTTAGATATATTGTGCAGATTCTTCTCTCATTTCCACCACTATAAGTCAGGAGTAACTCCAGTTAATTCAATTGAATGACAATGGTGTAAAACCGGCATACACCAGAGAAGAATCAATAGGGTGACCATATTTCTCAAAGTAAAAATTGGACACCATGTGGGGCTGGCCCGAGCTGCTCACTCGAGCCCCCATACAGGTCTGTCCCAAGCCCCCCACCCCGCAATCCCTGCACGGGGCTGACTCAAGCTGCCTGGTGTTGCCACTCGCCCGAGCTCTGCTGTGTGTGGCTAGCGTTGCCGCTCTCCCTCCCCGCCCCCCCCCCCAAACATTCCTCCATATCCCATTAGAGGAGTATGCCCCACCTTTTTGGCAGAATTGGGCATTTGTCCTGTTTGCTCTTGCCAACTGGTCATCAGCCGGCAAGAGCAAACGGGACAAATGCCTAGTTTTGCCAAAAAGTCAGGACGTCCGGGACAGGGGTTAAAAAGGGACTGTCCCAGCCAAAATGAGATGTATAGTCACCCTAAGAATTGAGGCACCACTCCACAGCCATCCTCTTTCAAAAGTTTTCTTTTAACTGTTAATAATAAGCATGTTTAAAGTTTATTCTGATTCTAGAAATGTTACGGTTTCTAGCAGCTTTCCCCATTCTAAGAATAGGGAGTACTTGCTCATAACAATATTTTATGTAACAATGAAAAGGTGGAAGGAACCATTCTGAGGGTAACTATTATATTAGTCTGTGCTGATATACATCTCCCTTGGTGAATATATAGGGATATACTACATAGACTACACCCAAGTCCTATTGAATTTAGACTTATTTTGATGCAGCCCTTACGTAGGCAAAAATTTCCAGAAAAGCTCATTTGAATTTGCCTAAGTAAAAACTTCAGGCTTTGGCTCCACAAGGATAAAATTAAAATACAAAGGGCCAGATTGTGACCCCACAGTGAGCAGTTACTCTCATAAGTAATCCCACTGAAGTCATTGGAACTGCTTGTGTAGATGACTGCTCATCAGTAGGGTATGGGTTTGAGTTATAATATGGCACATAGTGAATCCACTGGTAGACTTAAGAAACAAACAATCGAGCAAGAAATGTTCTGTGACTGTTTCAAGCTACTGAATGAAGCAACCACTGCAAAAGAGAACATGCCATCAAACAGGTTATACACTTGTACTTATGGTAGTTTAAGTTATTTTTACCTCTTGGATCAACTTGCAAGAATTCTGAAAATTATATCATGCAATGAATTTATTCTATTTAAAGAATCATCTATTGGGGTGATCATTCTCTGACATAGTAAATAGACGAAAACCTCAATTTAATTTTTGTCTCCTCCAATATTTGGGTATTTTTGATCATATCCAGCTTCTTTCTGCTTTATTACAGAGCCAGAAGGGTACCCAGAAGTCACCTACTACAAGACAGGCCCAACAAAGAAAATCACAGAACGCCACTAGCCGTCACCTACAGCCCCCAACTCAAACCTCTCCAGCGCATCATCAAGGATCTGCAACCTATCCTGAAGGACAATCCCTCACTCTCACAGACCCTGGGAGACAGGCCAGTCCTTGCTTACAGACAACCCCTGAAACCTGAAGCAAATACTCACCAGCAACTACACACCACCCAACAAAACCACTAACCTAGGAACCAATCCCTGCAACAAACCCCGTTGCCAACTCTGTCCACATATCTATTCAAGAGACACCATCATAGGACCTAATCACATCAGCCACACCATCAGGGGATCGTTCACCTGCACATCTACCAATGTGATATATGCCATCATGTGCCAGCAATGCCCCTCTGCCATGCACATTGGCCAAACCAGACAGTCTCTATGCAAAAGAATAAATGGACACAAATCAGACATCAAGAATTTGTAACATTCAAAAACCAGTAGGAGAACACTTTAATCTTCCTGGACACTCAATAATAGACTTAAATGTGGCAATTCTTCAACAAAAAAACTTCAGAAACAGACTCCAACGAGAAACTGCAGAACTGGAATTAATTTGCAAACTGGACACCATCAAATTAGGCCTTAATAAAAACTGGGAGTGGATGGGTCACTACAAAAGAAATTTTCCCTCTGCTGATACTCACGCCTTCTTGTCAACTGCTGGAAATGGGCCACCTTGATTGCATTGGCCTCGTTAGCACTACAAAAATAATTTTCCCTCCCTTGGCATTCACCAACTTCTTGTCAGCTGTTGATAGAGTGACCAGATGTCCTGTTTTTGGGGACTTTTTCTTATATAGGCACCAATTACCCCCCACATTGCCTGTCCTGGTTTTTCACAGTTGCTATCTGGTAACCCTAACTGTTGAGAATAGGCCAATTCCACCTTAATTGAATTGGTTCGTTAGCACTAACCCCCACTTGGTAAGGCAACTCCCATCTTTTCATGTGCTATAATATATATTCTTCTTACTGTATTTTTCACTCTATGCATCTGATGATGTGGGTTTTAGCCCACAAAAGCTTATGCCCAAATAAATTTGTTAGTCTCTAAGGTGCCACAAGGACTCTTCGTTATTTTTGCTGATAGACTAACACGACTATCACTCTGAAACCTTTTTGCTTTATGTTACCTTTGAGAAAAGACTGGAAGGAAAAGCACATCTATCCCTCTGAGGCAACTGCAAAAAGATTGTATGCGTCAGTCTGTATCTGTCTAAGTAGCAACATTTTTGGAAACCAGGGAGGAAATTAAATAACCAGTGCCGCCTTCATCACCTTTCTCTTCTGCTAGTGACTGTTGTACCATCCTCCTGCTGCAGGAAAGACTTTTTGCATCTTTCCATCTACACATAAACATGCCTTGTCCTCAGTAAAACAGGAAATCACTTGATATGTCTGCTGAGCCAGCACCTCCATGGGTGTGTAATATGTTTGTAGAGTTTTCAGTAGGGATAATGGATAGTTTAATCCTCCCTCTAGCAAGAGGGGCTGATCAAAAGTATCCTACACAAAAATACACAATACACAAAAATGCATATTATGAGTATTACATGAATATTTTTATGATAAATATGAGAGCAATCTTAAAAGATTCAGTTCAGATAATCATTCCCCACTTTGGTCTTAAATCAGACTACAGATCTTATAAGGAAAGATTTTCTCATGAGTTTTCCAGTGCTATATACTGTAGTTTCCAGTCCTGGCTATTTCCAGGAAATGCATAAAATGGTAAACATATTTTCAAGGTAGCTAAACTTTTTAGCATCTCCTGAATGTTTGGTTTGAGCTTTGAATGAAGATATGTGTTGGTTCTTATTTTGTCTAAATTGGCCCCACAGCCCGAGAGGTAAAAATCTTTCTTCCAGTGATTATCCTTCCTCTGTAAATTAGTGCTCATCACATTTGAAAATCAGGTTACTTATTAGGAACTCAAAGAAGTACTTAAAAGGAAAAATTCAAGCTCTTATTATTCAAGTTCTTGGCCTTAGGCACCTAAATAAGTTTCTTGATTTCAACCCCCAATTGCCGTAAGCACGAATAAACTTTTTTTATGGAATATAATGGGAGGCATGAGGATATTCAACACTTCTAGAAATCAGGAAACATAATTAGGTGCTTAGGTAAGGATTTAAAGGTAGGATTTTCAAATGCACCGAGGCCTACCGCTGCTTCCAGTGAAACCAGTTCAGAGTTACACCTCTTGTAATCTTTAGCCTAGTGGTTATGGCATTCACATGGGTTTCTGAAAATGTTCAGATGTTCAGATGTTGTTCCACCCAGTCCAATTGCCTACTGTATAAATCCCCATCAAAATCCTAAGCCTTTTCAAACATTCAAAAAATAAACAACCCTCGATATTTAATGTGTATTTTTCACCGGCTATGATACTGCCTGCCTTAATGCCAAAGACAGACAAAAACAGCCACTACATAGAATGGCTCCCATGAACAACTAACATGCAGAAACATGGATATAAGTAAGGACCTGAAACTGCTTCCATTCTAATCCAAGGTGAAAAGGAAATCAGAACTTGGTCACTTCAACCCAAGTGAAGGTGAGCTTGTGGTTACAATGGGTCATATTCTGATCTCAGTTACATCATTATCAATTATTGTAACCCACTGAAGTCAAATGAGTTACTGTGAACTATCTCATGATGGGAGAGCAGAATTTGACCTGTCAATTGTAGTTTTTCCAGTATTTATAACATAGTTATTATATTACTAAAAACATTTACTTTCCAAAGAACCACATTTTGCCTCTTTTCTTCTTTGGCTTGAATAAAGCAAATGCAGTTTTACAGAATTCAAAATAAACGGTGGTAAGAACTTTCCACCTTTCCTGTAGCACATGTTGCTCTCCAGCATGGTGTCAGTGTCCTCCTCATTATCCCATGGTCAACACTATGCTTGTCCCTCCTGTGCAGTTGCTTCTGGTTCCATGGTAATAATAAGAGCTTCTCATTTACTTCTGTCTGACATCCAGTATTGTAAAGAATGTGCCTATAGACACGCTAACCAAAGCCACATGGAATATACTTCAAATGGAAATCTGAGGTGCTCATTACTCTCTGCTAGTCACCGGGTTCTTTCTGCTGTACTTTCGATCAGTGGGATGACCCTACATCAACAGTGGAAGTGGAGACAGCAAGTCTCAGAACAGGAGCAGTTAAAGTAGTATTGATAAGCTCTGGAAAGGCAGTTCTCTTTATGTTTCTAGTATTTCTGAAAATACTATTCATAGCCCCCCCCCCCATAAAAAAAAAGGAAGAACTATCCCCAAAATACCAGAATTTAAGTTCAAAGAAAAAAGCAGATGAAAGATTTAAAATGAGGAGTTGAAACCTGTAGAAAAGACTGGAACAAACAGATCTACATATATATATACACCCACATACAAGTATCTGTATATAAGCCTGATACTAGGCTACGTTATGATAACCCATAACTGAGATGTAAGCTTGAGGCATTGTGAAATTTTGAACATTCTTTTTCTGGAATGGCTTTGACTTAGTTTCCACCTTGTATGTGGTACCTAGTGAGGCACTAGATATTTTTTGCATGAGTATGATTAATGAAATATCTAACATTTAAAAGATCTTTTGTTGGCTTTCGGGATGTGTGACTTCCACAATCTTAAAGGAAAATGAAATCATTTGCCAACATTTAAAATTTACCAAGAGTTGGTAAATTTTAAATCCAGGTTGGGTTTTCCCCCCTAAAAGATATGCTCTAGTCCAAGCATAGCTATCAGACCTGACGCAGGAATTTATTCAGGGAAGTCCTTCAGTCTATCTTATGCAGGAAGTCAGACTAGATGATCACAGTGGTCCATTCTGGCCTTAAAATCTGTGACTCTAGGCAATTCACAAGTAAGCCTTTCAATGCATCATTCTATTAACACTGGTACATGTGCACTCAATAAGGTTTATGAATCTGCACCTCAGCTTGAACATAAGAGAAATCCCTCATTAGATCAGATGTGTAATTTTGGTTTATTAATAATGTCCATGTGACAAGATCAGGCCAGATGGCTACAGGAGAGTGATAGAAGGCAGATATATTAGCCCCAGATTAAGTAGTTCCCTTTTCCCTGGATAAGATAACAGGGAAGGTTGCAGAACAATCAGGAACTTTCTGGAAACAATTAAGGCAGACAGGCTGATTAGAACACCTGCAGCCAATCAAGAAGCTGCTAGAATCAATTAAGACAGGCAGGCTAATCAGGGCACCTGGGTTTTAAAAGGAGCTCACCTTAGTTTGTGAGGTATGTGCGAGGAACTGGGAGCAAGAGGCGCAAGAAGCTGAGAGTGAGAAGGCATACTACTGGAAGACTGAGAAGTACAAGCATTATCAGACATCAGGAGGAAGGTCCTGTGGTGAGAATAAAGAAGGTGTTGGGAGGAGGCCATGGGGAAGTAGCCCAGGGAGTTGTAGCTGTAACGCAGCTGTTACAGGAGCCACTGTAGACAGCTGCAATCCACAGGGCCCTTGGCTGGAACCTGGAGTAGAGGGCGGGCCCGGGTTCCCCCTATCCCCCGCAACTCCCTACTTGATACTGGAGGAGTTGACCTGGATTGTGGGTTCCACCAGAGGGGAAGGTCTCTGGCCTGTTGCCTGATCCACTAGGTGGATCAGCAGAGACTGCGGGGATTGTTCTTCTTCCTTTTCCCCATGCTGCCCAGTGATGAGGCTAACTGAGTGAACGGCAGATTTGAGCCATGAAAGTGGCCAAACTGAGGGCTGCCATGAACCTCTGAGGCGAGCAACTCCGCCAATAAGCACAGGACCCATCAAGGCAGAGGAGGAACTTTGTCACAGTCCGTTATAAATATTTTTTTGTTGCAATTGAATAGAATTACACTGACACTATCACTGTAGCTGGGTAAAATGTATTTCTGTTACCTTTTACACAACTTTGATTGCCCATTCAAGAGAAAGCTATTAATGCCAGGATAGGCTTTAGGACTCCTTCCGAGCTGAGTAATGTGGTCTTGGCAAAGTTTGTGGACAATCCTGCCAATTGTAATGGAGAACTGTGCTTACCTGGCAGGGGGCAGCCTAAGATTTCCAGTCTCATACAGATGCTCCCTTCTTCGTACCATGACCGAGGGTTTATACGGATATAACGTGCAACAATTGGTACTGGCAGTTCATTGAGTACCGGGATCTCTTTCTCGCTGTTTCCTTCAAAAATCTATTCAGATTCAAACATACAAAAACGTCAAGTTCAGTTCACATGACTCTCCAAAACTTTGGTAAAACATCTGGAACTAGATCCAACTTAAAGGTGGAATGAGATTGTGCCCTGATAGGTAGGTGAGGGGAACCCAGAGATAATCGCTTTTCAGGGAGAATACGCTCTCAGCTCAATTATTAGTGGGCCAGAGGAAAAGGGGAGTGTCACAGCCCCATCTTCTCCACAGCCTCTCTCAAATAATGTGCACTCTGCAGGCATCCTCATCTGCTGTAAATCAGTGTAGTTCAACTTACATCAATGGATTTACACCAGCTAAGGATCTGGCCCATGGAGCGGACACTGTATCTGATCTATCCCGTCCTGTGTGCAAAGAGTGGGAGGGGGCCAGTTCTTCAAAATAATAGATGGTACCCTGCAGATCTGATACCCTGCTGATCTACAGTGCAGAGTGGGTCAGGGATGGCAGAGCTGGGGCAGGAGCACTCAGACAATGAGAAGGACTAGGGGGATACATACATCATTCCCCTTTCAGCCTCACAGAGCCTCTCAAGAAGATATATTACTACGTGGCATATCAAAAGTCAATATGATTCTTTTTTTCCCCAAGTAATGCTTTCCCACTATTCCTTGTGGCTCTCCTGTTCTGTGGTACTCACCATATCTCCAGATCCATTTTTGACAGTGATCCATGCGTGACTGTCATTGCTCACCATTACTTTATAAGATGTCACCCAGTCACTCCTAGACAGAAGGCAAAGGGTTTTGTTGTTTGTTGTGGTATATTTTTTTTTGTAAATTGATGCAAGTGTGTTTAATATAGCAACACTCCATAAACCTGCTAATTATGGAAATCCCAATTGGCAAAGTAATGTCAGCATTTGGCTGGTGAACTGAAATGCAGAGCTGGTTTTGGCAGACGATTTAAAAACCTAAGAAGATGGAAATGAACAGCACAACCAAGATAATGTTCTGGGTTTCCAGGAAGAGGATCAGCCTTCTCCTTCCCCCAATGTCTAAACACATTCTAGCACATTTGATGGTTAATCCAAACCATATGCATCAACTCCAGAGAATTTGCATTATCCATGAATGTTGCCCACCCCAGCCACAAAACATTTATAATTCCTATCATTACTGTCAGTGAGGATGAAAAAGTATATAAAGACTCTAGGAGTAAAATCCCCTGAATTTTAAGCAACAGCATTTCCATTCAGTGGCTCATCCTACTTCTAATTATAGGCTGTTTCCATTTCTAGGTGCAAAAATTAGAGGTGCATGAATCCTGAAAAGTTTGGTGTTTTAAGAAGGGGCATTTGAACTGAACCCTGAAGTTGGGTTCATAGCAGATGGAAAGGAACCAAACTCTCCAGTTCACAAAAAAGTATCTTACAGCAGGATGGGGACCTAGCCAAGTGGGGATTTTGGGCACTACTGCAATATGAATAAAAAACAGAAATAATATGGTCCAAACTCCATAGACTTGAACTTTTAAGGAGCCCTCCCCTCCTCATCACCTGCAGCCAGACTCTCTCTACTTCTAAAAGCCAGCCACAGGCCAGGACCTCCCATTCTTACCTTATGGCCCTTGTCTTACTCAGCTAATCAGGGGTTTACAGAGGAGTAAGAAGCCACCGCCTCTATACTCAAGTGAATCAGACCTATCCAGATCCTGCGGTCAATATGATATGAAGCACAGCCCCTATTCTCTGGTACTCCCTACTGTGAGTGGAGTGGAGATAGTAGAGGGGGGTAGGGAAAGGGTGAAGTATTGGCTCCAACCCCCCTACTCATGGGCCAGAGGGGCCAGTCAGGAAGGAAGGAAGCAAGCTACACCCTTTGAAGGGCAGCAGCCACTTATTTCCTTCCCAGCGCCTCCTTCCTGGGTTCAAGAGCCAATGTGGATCAGGGAAGGAATCGTCTCCCAGAGACGTATGTCTGAGTCACAGTGCCTGGCTGGGGTTATGTCTGGGATGATGTAGCTCATGCAGCTCCTTTACCTGGGGCTAAAGTCATAATTTAGCCCCTAGCTAATTCTAGGAAGTACTATGGTTTGTTGGTGGGCAGTAAGGGAGGCAGGGTAGCATGAGGGAGCTTCACCACATTTCTAGCCTTCTGAACAATCTCATCCCATGTTCACCAAACTTCTGCAAGACTGGAGACTGATGTTTTCCTCCCTCTTCCATCATGAGGTGACCTCCCAAATAATGATTTAACCAACCCTTGCTAGCAAAAATATAATGACTTGTGGGGCCTTTACCCGCTACTGAGTTATCTTACTAGCAGGAGTATTCTCATTAAAGTAAATAAGATTGTAGATGGTACTAAGTACTTAGGGCCAGACTTACAAAAATACTTACGCACCTACAGATGCATATAGGTACCTAGAGGGATTTTCAAAAGAGCTTAGGCAGGTTAGGTGCCTGGCTTCCATTGAAAATCAATAAGAATTAGGCTCTCAGCAGGACTTTTTAAAAGATCTCTGTAAATTAGGTACCTATGTGCATCTTTAAACACCTTTGTAAATCTGTTTCCCATGAGCATTTTCCAGACCAGTTAATTGATTTGCATTTTGAATTAATATTCAGCCTTTTAAAAAATCTGAACTTTACCATTTCTACGAGTTTAAACGGCAAAATCTTGAATATTATCAGAGACTGGACTTTTTGCCTTTGTACTTAAAAGCTGAAAAAGCACCCACAATACACATGCTACCACAGTATTTTTTAAATAATTGTTAAAATCTAGGTGCCCTACCCAGAACACTGTATTAATTTTCTGTATCTCAATATAGGATCTCTAGAGACAGGGGATTTACTAGGTTATAAGTTCTGAGAAGTGCCATGCTGGCATCTCAAGTCTTTCTGGCTGTAAAATGTTACAAAACAATATAACTGGCAACTTCAGAGCTCTGTATACATTCAGTTCACTTATAGGAGCATCTTTCCTTCCCTGATCTTGTGAAATAATGTGGTGGTTGCCCTAGGAAAGCCACTGTGATCATAAATTCTACAGATTTACAGAGGCAGATTTACATCGAGCGGAGATGGAAATGAGGAATTTAGGAGACAACCCCTGTCAAAACACAAGAAAAATAAATTTCACTGTCAAAAAGTGAAAAAAGCTCAAGAGCAAAGTCCATACTTTGAAATGTGTTCACACACACACATGTGCACATGTGTACACACACACACACACACAGGTATTTATTTTTATTTTTTGCTATTCTCCATGGCCACTTGTCAAGGACAGGATCCATAACCAAAAGGTCAGGATTTATTTTCAAGGTTTTATTGCAAATCCAAAGGCATCATTCCCTTTCCTGCCACCTACTGCAATCTACCACAGAATATTTTTATTTGATTTTTATTTTTCATTCTCATTTTATTTACACAATCCCGTCCTTATTCCTTGGTTTCCTTAAGAAACTGATTTTAAATGTATTGGAAAAATAAATCAAACATTGAGTTTCTTCATGTCCAGATTCCAGATCACCGCTGAAATTCCATATAACTGAGAATGTTATAATAATACTGCAGCACAGATGTAGAATGTAAAAACCACCAGCCTATGACAGTATTAAACATCTCTTTTTTTGATATCGTGGCAAATGTTCTGGTCCTTAACATTTTCTTTTAAAGGAACTAGCTCATTTTGCTGACACAAGAAAGCATGTGGAGGCTAAAATTATATTCTTGACTTAGGAAGTGTTTTTTATGTTACCATCTCCATTTTGATTTTTCTCACTTCACACACTTGTAAGTGTCCACATTTCTACAAAAGGAAAATGGGCACTGATCAGACTTGAACCTGTAACTTCTTGGGAGTGATAACAGGTAACATGCTTCTCAGATGAAGCCTGTCAATTAAAATACAAATGTGGCTAGATCTTACCCCCAGATACATGTGCAGCTTGAAAGCATTGCACTGGATTGGTGGTAGAAGATAAGCCAGGCTAATGTGGCAACCCACACATCTGGCCCTCATTTAGCTGTGGTCTGTGGGTTAGGAGATATCTGATAAACTGCAACAAATAAGCACATCTTTCCTCTTGCTCAGAGCAAGAAAGTGACCCCCTCTCCCCCACAATGTGGATTGATCTGGCTCCCATTGACACTGTTTGCAAAACTCCCTTTGAATTAAATAATGCAGGAGCAGATGCATAGTGCATTGTTCTCTACTTTCTCTGAGAAATCCTGCCACAACCAGCTGGAGTCTCTTTGTAGAGGAAACACTGGGCAACATCTCTGTTTCACCTTGCTGAACCGACTACTTCAGGATTTAGTGCATGCACTAGACTAGACATTAGCATTGAGATTTGAAGACAATAACAATTTCAATAGCACTTCATATCAAAACTTCTCAAGGCTCTTTATAAAGATGTATAAATATTTAACAACAGAACTTTCCCATTAAAGGGAATATAGGAATACTTTTCAGTATTTTTGGCATCTATAGCTCTTTTACAGAGAACATGCTGAGAAGCTGTGTTGAATTAATTCTACAAATATCTGGATCTACAATAGTCCTGTAGTATACTAAATCAGAGTACCTATCTGCCTTGTGAATACATGAAAACCAAATACATGGAAATTCCCTATAACAGCATCATGAAAATACTGAATTCCCTATCAAGCTATTTTTTGTGCACAGGACAGACAGTATAAACCTTGTTGGTAGACAGTCTGCCATTAAAGGGCGTAGATGTTGTTTTGTTGTGTCTAGTCCACGATACTCTAGTATAGATATAGATTTAAATGCAGCTTGCATGACCCTCCCACAAACCAAAAGGCATGAAGGAAAAAGACCTACAGATGACAAGAAAGATGGGTCTATTAGAATTCAGCTTGATTCACGTTTCCTACGAAAAACATTTCTTCTTTTAAGTCGTTTCTGCCAGACTGTTCTGTCTCCGTAATAACAATGTATCTACAAAAGACAAAAATGTTCTGCCTTTGTTGTGAAGATTTTATTATCTCACAGAAGCCAGACACAAAAATCAAAACACAATTGAAATGTACTGGGCATGGTGGATCTCTTTATTGTTGTTGTTATTTAATGTTTCTATATGGTATGCAATTTATCCATCTATGGTACTTTGGTGCTCCCATTACTCTTGTATCTAAACACCTCCCAACTTCTCTGTGACATAGGAAAGTGCTATTATCCCCATTTTACAATGGGAAATTGAGGCAGAGAGGCTAATTGACTTGCCCTGGGTCACACAGGGGCAAGTCAGGTAGCAAAACCCAAGTTTCCCATAGTGCTGGCTAGCACTCTGACCACTGGACTCATCTTCCTTTCTTTAAATAGGAAACATTCTATCATTCACACCATAAACCTACTGACTACATCTTAAAGTACTTTGATGCCACAAGAACAATAAGGTATCCTCTCCCTCTATGCCCCACTCCATTATAATGTGCCTATTTCTAATACATTATAAATTCCATTCCCTTTCCTTCCTCTCGCTAATTTCCCAGCCTCGCACCCCTTCTTTCCTTTCTCTCATCTTCTGGCCCTTACTTCCTTACTCGTCCTTTTCATCGTCCCTTCTCTCTGATAGACATAGCACAACCCAACATAACTAATGTAACACCAGGTGGTGCTGTCAGCAACAAAGGCCAGGTTCAATATCGAGGAGTTCCTCTCAGCATTACACAACAGAACCAGTTCAAGTCCCGCCCCACTTGCAGTTTGTTGTCTGTGTCTAGGGGTGCATTCAGGTGGGTCCCCCTCCCGCCCCTGGGCATGAACGGGTGGTGGAACGATGCTGCCACCTGTCGCTGCTTGCCAGCATTGCAGTTGCCACCCCTAGCTAAGATGCCATGTTCTGAGGTTCCACCTCTTAGCCCAGCTCAGTGGGTAACAGGGAAGCTCACTGCTGCTCCATTTGCTGCATCCTCTGTGTTGCCTTTCCCCGCAACATCATCCCCACACCAGGTGTAAGGCTCAACCCCCAGACCAGCTTATCATTGATTTCAGCTCGAGTGATCACTAAGAGCTGATCAGACTCCTGGTTTCTGTCTTTAAATGCTGGTCAAATGGTATGTAGGACTCCACAAACAGAGTGCCCAACCAACCCCTGTCCCTATCCCCTTACACTGAGCTTTGGCATCAATACTCCATGCTGACTGAGTGAGCTTCGAGTTAGGGTGATCTCCTCTCAATTAAGTTCCTACTTAGTACAGTTCAGCTGTACATAGTCATACACTAAGGATAATATTACCCCTGCATCTAAGACTTAAGTGAATTTTAAAACAGCTATATGTGATCATTCTGGTAAAGCAGGTCTGTCTGCTGATCTCCTAAGCCCAGTAGGTATGTCTATGCAAATATGGTCTACTCCTGGAGTCTTTCTCCCAAGTTCATCAACAGATGGCAGGAGAGAGCTCATTTCAACCCTGGTTTACACCAATACAGTCAATGCCAGGTGCAGAAATGGCACAGAGACAGAAAGCAAATTGTCATCTGCCTGCTTTCTCGCCAGTACATAGATCCAGAATTGTAATTGTTTGGGGTTTTTATTTAAACATGGGCTTAAGCGCATAAAAATGTAATGTAAATCTCTATAACGATGAAGAGCTAACTAAGCAACAATAAAAAGTCTCGTGGTCTCATCCCAATCCCTAGTGGATGCTTGTCCACCTCACTGAGCTACCACACAGTTTAACACAATTCAGTATTACTGGCAGTGGCTCAGGACTGAAATAGCGGTGATGTTGGAGATTATACTACAGTACAAAGGGAGACTTAATGCTGTCTACATTGGCTCCAGCTGATCAGATTATTCTTTTGCTGTCATCATAATCCAATCTAACTGCTTTACAAACACCAAAAATGAATGGAAAATAAAAATGGGAAAAGAACAGGTTTGCATCCTCTGTTACAGCATGCATTTTCAATCAAAGATCTCTGAAACAAAAAAAAAACGTGGCAAGACAAAACAGATTTTTAGGCCAGGCTGAAATTTTCCAACACCTTCTTATTAATGCCATTTTATCGAGAGAGAGACACGGTGGGTCTTCCTCGGGCCTGAAGAGGAGCTCTGTGTAAGCTCGAAGCTTGTCTCTCTCACCAACATAAGTTGATCCAGTAAAAGATATTACCTCACCTACCTTATATCTCTAATAATCTGAGACCAACACTGCTACAACACCACTGAACATATAGAGAGATAGATAGATAGATATGGATGACAAAAACAGCATGTTGGAATTTAAGTGAACTTCTGCGTCAGAATGGAATTTGTAGTCAGAAGCAATTAAATATAAAAAGTGTTAATATTAAAACGCCCACTATCCAACTGCTTCTCCCTATAGGCAACATTCAAAAGCTCTTAGGCTAACCACATGTGGGCCAATACATAAGCAAAATTAATTAAAATAAATATATTGAGTTTAAATCATGCAGTTTATCAAGCAATGGGGTATTTTTTTAATAACTGAAATTTTAAAATGTTTAACTTTTAAAATAATAATAAAAAATAATAATTGAGCTTTTGTGACCAAAAGCTTTATACTGAGTTTGGGTGAAATTCAACTTTTCATAGAGCCTGTGCACTCACAGAGTTAGATTTTCAGAAGAGCTTAGGGCCAGATTTTCAAGTGATCATTGCCCCCTATTGAGGCCAGATTTTTAAAAGAGCTCAGTACCCATGTAGGATCCGAATAAGAATCAGATTTGCAAAAGAACTCAGGACCTAGTAGCTGTCACGGTGACACGTAAGGCCAGGTTTTAAAAAGAACCTAATCTCCACCAATGTACTGAGCTCTTCTGAAAATCTGGTGCTGGGTGCTGAATTCTTTTGAAAATTTCATACTTAGGGCTTAAGTGGGATTTAATTTCATTATTTCTGTGTTTACCCAGTTGCCCAAATTCTCTGATGCCCAAATATATCTGACACTTTGTTAGTGCTGTAATTAATTATGAGTAATGCCTAGAAACAGCACTGATCTAGCGGTCATAGCCTAAAGTAGAGCTGGGATTACAGTTAAGAGTCACACCAAGGGTGGCAGCCAGAGTCAGATTTAGAAGCCATGCCAAGGGTTAAAGTGGAGTTAGAGTAAGAGTCATGCAACACTTAACCAGGTGTAAGGCTCAACCCGCAGACCAGCTTATCATTGATTTCAGCTCTAGTGATCACTAAGAGCTGAATCAGACTCCTGGTTTCTGTCTTTAAATGCTGCAGGATGAAGGTCAATAACTAGAGTTAGGGCAAGGGAGCAGAATGTGGTAACAGGTATGAAGTGGGAACCAGGCAAGGAAGCAGAGACTTTGTCTCTGGGGGTTGGTCAGCATCGGGCTTGGCAACTAGTTGCTCAGACAAAGGTTGTGGCAGCAACGGGAAGCTTTATACTAAGAGGTATCCAATCAGCAGTCTTCTGCCAGTGAGCTGATCCTGCTGAGTCAGCATGTGTAGCCCTTGCTTGCTGGGTATCAGCTGCAGTTTCCTTGTGTCCCATTTTGCTAGGTGCTGCACAAGTTTATAACAAAGAGACAGTGACTGGCTCTAAGAGTTTACAATCTAATTGAGAATATTTATCATTTACAGCTTGATCTGCACAAAAAAAGTTCACCTGGAAATTGCTTTGTTCTGAAATACGTCCCTCACCACATTGCCCCTGGTGAATCTTCCTGGACAATAAATACAAAAGTTTGGTTCACCTTCACTTTAAACTTTGTTGTTGGTTTTTTTGGTGACATTTGCTACTCTTAATTGTGTCTCTTGCCTATGTCTAGCATTTTGTATGGTTGCTAAGTGCTCAGTTGAGTAAATTTTCTTGGCTTCCTCATGTATCCACATGAAATACAGAACTTCAAATGGTCTCAGACCTGGGGTGGAAGGGTGAGGGGCAATTTTTAGAAAATGCCCCTGAAAAACCCATTGAGGAGGGATGCAAATGAAAACATTTGTGTGCACAGGTGTTCGGTTATTTGAAGTGCATGTGCAGGCGTTAACATGCATGCAGGTGTTAGCAGCAAGAAGATGCAGGTGCAAGTTTGATCGAGCTATTTGGCACATGCAAAGTGTAGGCTGGCCTTTGAAAACTTTGGTCTGGTCTGTGAATATAAGTATCAGTAACAAGTGTCTGTCTCGTTCATCAGGTATCACATGTCATAATATCCTTTTTGCTCCAGCAAGTCAGAACTACTGATGGAGAGTAGAGTGCACATTTTTAAATCAAGCCTTGATGATCAATGTTATATATAGTAAGAGCAGCATAGATGTAGATTTATAGATATTAAGGTCAGAAGGGACCATCATGATCATCTAGTCCGACCTCCTGCACAACGCAGGCCACAGAATTTCACCCACCCACTCCTGCGATAAACCTCTCAACTATGGCTGAGCTATTGAAGTCCGCAAATCATGGTTTAAAGACTTCAAGGTGCAGAGAATCCTCCAGCAAGTGACCCGTGCCCCATGCTACAGAGGAAGGCAAAAAATCCTCAGAGCCTCTTCCAATCTGCCCTGGAGGAAAATTCCTTCCCGACCCCAAATATGGCGATCAGCTGAACCCTGAGCATATGGGCAAGATTCACCAGCCAAATACCCAGGAAAGAATTCTCTGTAGTAACTCAGATCCCACCCCATCTAGCATCCCATCACAGGCCATTGGGCCTATTTACCATGAATAGTTAAAGATCAATTAATTGCCAAAATCATGTTATCCCATCATACCATCTCCTCCACAAACTTATCGAGTCTAATCTTGAAGCCAGATAGGTCTTTTGCCCCCACTGCTTCCCTTGGAAGGCTGTTCCAGAACTTCACTCCTCTGATGGTTAGAAACCTTCGTCTAATTTCAAGTCTAAACTTCCCGATGGCCAGTTTATATCCATTTGTTCTTGTATCCACATTGGTACTGAGCTTAAATAATTCCTCTCCCTCTCTAGTATTTATCCCTCTGATATATTTATAGAGAGCAATCATATCTCCCCTCAACCTTCTTTTAGTTAGGCTAAACAAGCCAAGCTCCTTGAGTCTCCTTTCATAAGACAGGTTTTCCATTCCTCGGATCATCCTAGTAGCCCCTCTCTGTATCTGTTCCAATTTGAATTCATCCTTCTTAAACATGGGAGACCAGAACTGTACACAGTGATCCAGGTGAGGTCTCACCAGTGCCTTGTATAACGGGACTAAAACCTCCTTATCTCTACTGGAAATACCTCACCTGATGCATCCCAAGACCACATTAGCTTTTTTCACGGCCATATCACATTGGCAGCTCATAGTCATCCTCTGGTCAACCAATGCTCCAAGGTCCTTCTCCTCTTCCGTTACTTCTAATTGATGCGTCCCCAGCTTATAACTAAAATTCTTGTTATTAATCCCTAAATGCATGACCTTACACTTCTCACTATTAAATTTCATCCTATTACTATTACTCCAGTTTACAAGGTCATCCAGATCCTCCTGTATGATATCCCGGTCTCTCTCTAAATTGGCAATACCTCCCAGCTTTGTATCATCCGCAAACTTTATTAGCACACTCCCACTTTTTGTGCCAAGGTCAGTAATAAAAAGATTAAATAAGACTGGTCCCAAAACCGATCCCTGAGGAACTCCACGGGTAACCTCCCTCCAGCCTGACAGTTCACCTTTCAGTAGGACCCGCTGTAGTCTCCCTTTTAACCAATTCCTTATCCACCTTTCAATTTTCATATTGATCCCCATCTTTTCCAATTTAACTAATAATTCCCCATGTGGCACCGTATCAAACGCCTTACTGAAATCTAGGTAAATTAGATCCACTGTGTTTCCTTTGTCTAAAAAATCTGTTACTTTCTCAAAGAAGGAGATCAGGTTGGTTTGGCACAATCTACCTTTTGTAAAGCCATGTTGTATTTTGTCCCATTTACCTCAATGTCCTTAACTACTTTCTCCTTCAAACTTTTTCCAAGACCTTGCATACTACAGATGTCAAACTAACAGGCCTGTAGTTACCTCGATCGCTTTATTTACCCTTCTTAAAAACAGGAACTATGTTAGCAATTCTCCAGTCATATGGTACAACCCCTGAGTTTACAGATTCATTAAAAATTCTTGCTAATGGGCTTGCAATTTCATGTGCCAATTCCTTTAATATTCTTGGATGAAGATTATCTGGGTCGCCTGATTTAGTCCCATTAAGCTGTTCGAGTTTGGCTTCTATCTCAGATATGGTAATGTAAGCAGAGTCAGAATGAGCTCCACCCTGACATTTGGTGGTGAGCTGTGGAAAAGGACTTCAGGGACTGATCTCATTTGCATGGGCACACCCACCCTGCCTAGAATGATGGACTGCTTGCCCAAATGGTCACTTTGGCTGCTGTGGGATCCCCAGTCTCTTTGTTATTGGGGCAGGAGTAATAAAGTGTTGTTATCCTGGTTAAGTGAATCAAGGACAGTAGAACTGTACTTGGTATTTTATGATGAAGGGACTCACCCTCAACTAAGTAGCACTCACTAGGCAAGGGACATGGATTCCAAAGCCCAGCAAATTGAGAGAAGCTGGGGACAGGCATGTGTACCTGGTAGTCTGGTTCCAAAACACCACTTTGACCCCCCCCCTCCACTGTGTAATAACCGAGCTAATTTTGACTCAGTTAGGAATCTTGTTAGGTGCTGCACAGCTGAAATCACTGATTCCTAGGTCTAAGCATTAGACCTACTTTGGGCTAGTGGTTCTGAGTGTGCTAGCACTGAGGACCCCTCCCCCTTACTAACAGCTGAAATCACTAAAGAGCTGAACTTACTGAGAGCTGTGTTAAGAGGGGGAGGGCTAGCAGGATGGCTAGCAGCATGGATAGTGGAGAGGCGCAGCTGGCGGTGAAGACTGCAGCAGAACCCCATGGAGAGGCCTGGTAATCAGAAGTCAACCCAACCAGCAGAGCATGTAAGATGTCCTCCATACCTTCCCCCCACTTCCACCCAGACTGGGAGGTAAACTCTGCAGATGAACTTCTGAACTCTGGGGGCTGCACTGACCAAGGACAGAAACCGTGGGTGGGGTGACTGTTGGATTGCTGGACTTAAGACCCGGAGGGGAAAAGGACACTGCCAAACTTACTTGGGGGTGGGTCTTTTGCTCATGGTTTGTGGTATGGATCCTGTTTGATGTTTTCCCAACATAATGCCACATTGTTTCCCTCCTTTATTAAAAGGCTTTTGCTATATTCAGACTCTGTGCTTGCGAGAGGAGAAGTATTGCCTCTTAGAGGTGGCCTGGGGGGTGGTATGTAATTGTCCCAGGTCACTGGGTGGGGGCTCGAGCTGGTTTCACATTGTGTTATTGAAACGGAACCCCTAGATACTGAACCCGGCCCTTGGTGCTGCCAACTCTGATGGGCAGAAGGGTTACATATTGCTATCTGATCTCAGGCCAGGAAGTGGAATGACCTTCCTCGTGGTATTTGTAGATGTTTTATGTATACTTGTTTCAAAATGTTTCCATGTCATCTTTTAATTAAAAAATTGAAACAAATTTCAGTCAGAGGTCATCATCTTACTCTTCTCTATTGTGGCTATATGTCAGCATTGACAGAACTCTACCCTGTGCAAGTGTTTTACCTGTTGCTGTTCTAGTACCTCTTATCAGCCTCACTGCCTAAAGAAAGTTCTGTCCATGTCAAACTATGCTCCCCACCTACATGCTGCATGCTAGCTTAAATGTTCAAGAACACTCATCTTGGGACTGACAATTGCTTTTTCTCTGACCACTGTCAGCTAGTGATTCAGTGAGCACCCTGAAAAATATTCTCAACGTATGTTACAAAGCCATAACAAAAAATATTTACAAACACAATATGATGCTGTCTCCATCAATGGAACCGGATGCCCTATAAATAAAATTCAGAATAGGTAGACAGGACCACCTACCCTAGACCACCAGCTAAGTATCCTGAAAAGAACAGTGATTAAAGCATTCATTAAAATGGCCTCCAAGCTGTGTTGTGTGTCAAAGCTCCTCCCAGGATACAAGAACCAGAAAGTGACATTAATATAGGTACAAAATTTAAGTTAAATAAATAAATCAAGGGCATTCCACATTTAAGCTGGGGAAGGCTTGCTGTCTTTGGTCCAGATCTTTAGAGGTACTTGGGCACTGCTGCACTCAGCATTGCAACACTTAACTGATTTAGGAGCGTAAACCTTTCAAAAGGGATTTAGACACCTAAAGCTCACCAATTTTCCTAAGTGCCTAAATTCCTTTTGAAAATGAGGTTTACGCTCCTAAATCAGTTACTTGTTACAACACTAAGAGCACAAATGCCTAAATAGCTTTAAAAATCTGGACTTTGTTCCTCCATTTAAAAATAAAACCAATTCAAACCATTATATGGTTCCATTAAAACAGTATCATAGAAGATGCAATATCAGTGCTAGTTAATGCAAAACATCCTTTATTAAGAATAGAATGCACTGCCATAAATATATAATTAATCTGTGATTATGTCAACACTGGATTATTGATTAGGTTTATTTCTATGCATTGAATTTAATCATTTCCAGTGAAATTCTATTAGGCATGAAGGATCTACAACATGATTTCAATGATAGCTAGGACAATTCTTGCAGTGAGAGCTTATCAACTTCAAGAAAGCTGTCACAGTTTCCATAGTCATGGCACTGAGTGGGAGTCAGGATAAATAATAGTTTGTAATGGTATGATACATCATAAAAGCTCTTTGCATGTCAGTGCATAGGAGCTACTGATTTTACTATAGTATTTGGATAAAACATTGAGACATTTCCATTGAATTTATTAAAGTTTTATTGAAACATGTTTGCAGTCCCTGTATAAGATGTATCTATTGTTCTTGTGATGTAGCCAGTATTTGTAGCACTAACAGCTCATCCTACATTGAAACCAACATTATGCTATAATGTAGCTATTGTTTTTTTAAGTATAGTGCAGAACTGTGGTGTCCTGGAGATATGCAGTAAGTTGGGGTAACCGTTGATTGTGGAATGGTAACCACTGCACCATATCTGGATGCTGATACAGTTAGACTGACAGACTCGGTATTATCATCAAGTAAAACATACCCCCTGTGCTTTACATCCCAAGTACTGGAGGATAACGTGGTTGGTAATTAAGACAAGGTCCTGGCCCTGCCTGACATGGCTGCGCAGTGGGAGCAGGGAGCCTGCACCTTTCACAAAAAGACTGCAACATCTGTGCTCAAGGAATTGCACTGGCTGCTGGTAGACCTGCTATCCCCTGGGTGCAGCTTGCTAAAAAGACTATGAGGAGAAGTGAGGAATAGGTGGACATATGGTACATACCACAGAGCTGTCTGGTGAATGAGGGGTGTGTGCTCTATCTTTTTAAAGGGAACATCACAAATTACTCTTACTCATGATGCAAATGGGAAGCTCTGAGGGTCACTATGATCCTCCAAGGCAGAATGTCTCTTTATTTCCCCCCCGGCATGGTACAATGGTACTTGCGATGGGCAGTGTCTTAGAGGCACAATGTAGCCCTAAACACTTTTATTGCATTGACGACTATTGATTACTCACCAACATTATTAAATCGTTATGATCCCATTAACAAAATTCCCCAGCAGACTGAAAATTTCAGTGTGCAACAATTTAAAATGGCTGAATTACCAAACCCCCATGAAAAACAACCTTTACAATGGAAATAACTCATCTTTAAGTATTATATTCTGAATCTGTGCTGCACTATTGAATCCACAGTAGGTTAGCTCTTATTTTGAAAGGTAGGTCATCTGCTCTCAGTGCTGCATGCACACATTTAAAAAAGATCATATTTTTCACAACTTCCCATAAAAGAAAAGAGACATCAAAAAGTACTGCTTCACTTTATAAATTAGCTGTTACTACTCAAGAAAGAGATCGTGGAGTCACCATGGATATTTTCTGAACACTTCAGCTCAGTGTGCAATGGAGGTCAAAAGGCTAACAGAATGTTAGGAACTATTAGAAAAGGGACAGAAAATATCGTAATGCTACTATATAAATCCATGGCATGCCTACACTTTGAATACTGTGTCCACTTCTGGTCACCTCATCTCAAAAATGATATAGTGGAACTACAAAAGACTCAGAGAAGATCTACAGAGATGATCAAGGGGATGGAATGACTTCCACATGAGAAGAAACTAAAAAGATTAGGACTATTCATCTTAGAAAAGAGACAGTTAAGGGGGTACATGATTGAGGTCTATATAATCAAGCATTGTTGGAAAAAGTGAAGTGTTATTTACCGTCTCCCACAAACACAAAAACCTGGGGTCAACCAATGAATTTAAGAGGCAGCAGGTTTAATCCAAATAAGAGGAAGTAGTTTTTTCACACAAAGAACAATTAACCTATTGTACTCAGTACCATGGGATGTTATGACGGGTCAAAAGTATAACTGGGTTCAAAGAAAAACTAGATAAGTTTATGGAGGATAGCTCCATCAATGGCTATTAGCCAAGATGGTCAGGGATGCAACCCTATGATTGCGGCAACCCTAAAACTCTGGCTGCAAGAAGCTGGGAAGGAAAGACATGGTTGATCATTCCAACTGCCCTATTCTGTACACTCCTCCTGAAGCTCTGGTATTGGCCCCTGTTAGGCCAGGATACTGAGCTAGATGTACCATTGGTTTGACCTAGTATGGTAGGTCTTATGTTTCCCTTGTTCTTAGCACCATAGGAAGCCAGAGTAAGTGACAGATCCAAAGCATTCTGAGGAATCCTTTCAGTACTTTGGGCTCCTGCATAGGCTACATTCCATGACCTAGGATGGCAATAGCCATGCCATCTTAGGTAGACCCAGCTTTGTTACAAAAGTATGCCAGTTACTTTCTACTGCAGTAACTTTTAATTCTAATTTGAATGTTGGTTTGAAACTCTTTATCAAACTCTACCCTCTTTGCTGAAAAGAAAGATTATGATTTTTTTTTAAATTGTCAGGACGAATTCTTTCCTCAGATACATGTGCAAAGAATTCTATTGATGTCAGTGATGTTACATGGGTGTAGCAGAGGGGACATTTGGGCCAATGACGTTTACAGCTGTACTTCAGATTTTTATATTCAACTATTACATATATTTTTAGGTAAAACATTTTCTAGTGCTGTGAAAAACAAGTGAAACAATCTAGTTGTAATCAGGGGGAAAAAACATGTTTTGAAACTGCTAATGAAAGCTATTCATGCTCACTGAGGGGAGAGCATATCCCATTGTACAAATGTTATTTTTAAAAATATCCCTAAAGGTCAATCCTGCTCCCATTTTAGCCAGCAGAAATTTTACCACTGACTTAGATGGCACAATACCGGGCCCTACAAGTGTTAAATGACCTTATTTAGTTTTAAAATACCATGAAGTTATAAACAACTGTGTCAAAGATCCCCTTAAATCACTGTCCATGACTTTACCATAGCAGATGGAGCTATGAGTTACCAGGGAAGCAGACACAAAGACAATAGACCAGATATTGAAAATGATGCCAGTTTTTCATTCATTGCTTTGATTCATCATTGAAGACACTACAAGAAGTGGGAAATAACTGGTAAGCAATTCACCAAATCACAAATTATTATGTCAGGTCTTGAAACACGCACTGAACCAACACAGATGTTTTCATTTGCACCAGTATATAAGTATAAGCCTGCTCATGAACCACTGCAGCCAGTGACAACGCACCCACTGATTTCAGTGGGAGCAGAATCAGACCCAAAGTCAGTTCTGTTGAATATTTATCATTGTTACTGGCCCTGTTGACGAGCATGGTTACAGTCAGAGAAGCTACTCAGTAGGAATGGTAAAATGGGTTCTGTGTTTACTTTTTCTTGTTTATATCTTCCAGTTCAAGAGGATAGTTGCAGCTTTTAGACACTCTTCCCATTGGAGGAGGCTGGGAGCCGCATCAGCTCATGAGGGATTCTTTTTCAGTTAGGCACAATCCTACTCAGAGCTCCAGGGTGAGCAGGGGAGTGAAAACATTGTCACAGCCGCTACTGGACTGCAGTATGCTCTCCTCACAGCCAGTGAACTCCAATGCCCAATGTAAAAGTGGGGCAGGGTTATAGTCCCACTTCCTCCCCACCCCATTTTGGCTGATTTGTGCCTCAGGGAGTGCTAGAAAGGAGCAGTCTCTGGTCTTGGAGGAACACAGGGACTATGCTTTTGCACTGGGGACTGAGCCCATGGCAAGGAGATAGGGACCATATTTAAGAGTGGGTTCCTGCTCTGTGCTGGCCTCTACCACACAAAGGAAGAGAGAGAGGAGGCGCAGGAGAGACTCTGTCCAGCCTGAAATGCTGATGAACCCTAGACTCACAAAAACAGGTAAGCTCAGTCTAGGGGAAGGTGCATCTCAGAACTATGTAATTTTCAAAGATCTCTAAACTCTCACCTGCTTTAAGAGAAAAGTCAGTTCCTTCTGTAAGCCTATTTACTTGCTGTCCTGCCACATTGTCCTTCAAAGGATTACACTGCGAAGCCCAGAGAGTGTAGATGGAACTTTGAGGGGGTATTTGTAAGTGACTGGGTGGCCTGGAAGGTCTGACACACTGGTTTCAGAGTCTAGGTAGCATTCCATATCCCACAGAAGGGGGTCAGGTGAGAGATCTGAGCCTGGGAGTATGCCTAAGCATTTCAGAGCAAGAATCAGTAACTAGACTCTACCCTGATCCTGTTGGCTTGTACACATGTGGGACCCAGTGACTGGGTCCACTCATACCAGACCAGTGACCGTACAGTCAGTTACTGAGCCAGTTTCTAAGAGGTAACACTTGCCTCTGACACATTATCAATCCCCCTGCTATGACAGGGATAAGGCACGGGGGCGATAGAGCCATTCCACCATCCCTACACCAGCTGCAGAATCTCACTAAGATATTGTCAAGGTTCCTCCCCCACTCTGAACTCTAGGGTACAGATGTGGGGACCTGCATGAAAAACCTCCTAAGCTTATCTTTACCAGCTTAGGTCAAAACTTCCCCAAGGTACAAAATATTCCACCCGTTGTCCTTGGATTGGCCGCTACCACCACCAAACTAATACTGGTTACTGGGGAAGAGCTGTTTGGAAACGTCTTTCCCCCAAAATACTTCCCAAAACCTTGCACCCCACTTCCTGGACAAGGTTTAGTAAAAAGCCTCACCAATTTGCCTAGGTGACTACAGACCCAAACCCTTGGATCTGAGAACAATGAAAAAGCATTCAGTTTTCTTACAAGAAGACTTTTAATAAAAATAGAAGTAAATAGAAATAAAGAAATCCCCCCTGTAAAATCAGGATGGTAGATATCTTACAGGGTAATTAGATTCAAAAACATAGAGAACCCCTCTAGGCAAAACCTTAAGTTACAAAAAAAATACACAGACAGAAATAGTGATTCTATTCAGCACAATTCTTTTCTCAGCCATTTAAAGAAATCATAATCTAACACATACCTAGCTAGATTACTTACTAAAAGTTCTAAGACTCCATTCCTGGTCTATCCCCGGCAGAAACCAGCATATAGACAGACCCACTGACCCTTTGTTTCTCTCCCTCCTCCCAGCTTTTGAAAGTATCTTGTCTCCTCATTGGTCATTTTGGTCAGGTGCCAGCGAGGTTACCTTTAGCTTCTTAACCCTTTACAGGTGAGAGGAGCTTTCCCCTGGCCAGGAGGGATTTCAAAGGGGTTTACCCTTCCCTTTATATTTATGACAGATATGGAAGACTGTCTATGCCTCCCTTATGGCTCCTTTACACTGGCAGAGTGGTGTTAAGAGGCTACATCAGCAGACAGAATAGGGGCCCTATGGCCTGGCCTCAAATATGTTCAGTTTACAACCCAGAAGAAGCTTTTTTCTGACTGCCAGCCTGTCAAGCTCATCATGGGGTTAGCAAAACAAAGCAAAAAGGATCCTCAAATACATCATAATCTGTATATACAGTATAAGGGGCTATATATTATTACAGAGCTAAAATTCACAGTCCCTACCCAGTCACATCAAGTTGAAAATACAGTAAAATGCCAGATTAAAAAAATAAAATAAAAACCAAAACCTCAGCACAAAAGCACCTGAAAAATAAATTAGTCTTTAAAGCTTTTCTGAGCTGGTAATTTTTGAAGTATGTTGTTTCCTTTTTTAATCAGCAGGCCTTTAATATGACATGAAAGGAATTATTTTGGCAATACCTTATGTTTAAAAGGAATGATGTTCACAGGTTCAATCCTGCTCCCACTGAAGAGAACGGAAGTTTTGCCATTAACTCCAGCAGATTCAAGCAGTCCTCGGACTGCACACTTCTATTTAGACATGTTTTTCTATTCCTAGTACAAAAGATGTGCTAAATTACCCACAGATTGTTTGGGCAATGAGAGACAGACCTCCCTAAGGCTTTTAGATAGTAACTTGGAAACTAGCAGCAATTCACATTTACCTCTCTTCTGCCAGAAAAGTGCATGTTTTAAATATCCTCATGTAATTTCTTCAAAAACATTCTGCACATTTTCAAAAGAATGCTTATGGTGTCCCACTCAGAATAGGGTTGAACAGTTGTGTAAAATGTGTGGTTCATAAAACAGAAAGATACCTTGGCAGCAATGACTTTTTACACATTACACACTCTTCTAAGAATACTCAGCCACAACCCCCCTGTATCCCAAATAAAGCCCATAGCTAATATCATCCATTTCTCAGGAGAGGACTTCACATCCCTTTCTAAAAGGTTGCGTCACCCTGGCAACTTTCTTTTGTCTGAGAAGGCAGGCAAAATGGCTTTTCAAAGAGCCCTCGTTAATGCCTCTCTCTTAATCAGCTGATATTCATGCTGAAACAATGAAGCTGCTCCTCAAATTCATTACTCCCTTGGACATAGTCATACTCAACAACCCAGAAAGGGCTGGCATTGTATCCACTACCATATTGGTGCTTTGCACAGATCTCAACCCACATTTGTTACACTTTTGGGTTTCACACCACTTCAGGATAAAATCAGAAACCAGCCAGTTTCACTTGCAACTGGACCCAGCTTTGCTTGAGAGGTTGGCAAACTTTTGCAAAAGTTTTGACAAACCTCAGTAGTTTTTAGAGTTGATGATGATGAATTAAAGCAGGCAATTTTCATATGGCTTCAGACTACCTAACAATGCCTGCAGCATCTAAACAACTCTGTTCACTGAGTCCATGTGTTTATTTAATCACTGAAGGAAAAGGACTCATCAACATCGATGAAATCTCCTCTAGGGGTCCAATTTTGCCTTTCTCTGCTCAGAAACAAGTGTTCACTTGCTGCTGGGAAGAATGAGCAAGTCCCATAGTCAGGGATGGAGGGGAGGCATGAACAAGGTAACAGATTGCGTGGGAATAACCGAGGTGGAGCAATTCACGGCAATTACTTTAGGGGCAAGGGAGGGGGCATGCTGAGAGCTGGTGATTTTGATACCAGTTTCTGGCAGCCTCTGTTCTCCTCTCCTCTCTGTTGCCTCTTTTCTTCTCCCACTCCCCATCTAATCTGTGTCCTTTGCTTCTCTCCATATGTCCTTTCATTCATTTCCCTTTCCTCCTTTTCTTTTGCCCCATTCCACCTTCAGTTTATCCCAATCTCACATGGCATTCCTTTCTGTATTTCTCATTCTCTCCACTCCTTCCCTCTTTTCTGTACCTTTTGTCACCCTTTTTAGAGTGAGTTGTTCCTTAGTGTTCTATTTCTCTGATTTTTACTTCCTTGCACTTTTACTTCCATGCTCATTCCTCCTCTCCTGCTTTCCTTTGATTTTTCTCTTCCTCCCGTTCTTCCCATCCCTTCATTTCTTCTCTTTTGTTATTTGGATTTTGTAAGTTTCTCTTCAGTTTTGCCTCACCTGTTGCTGCCACTGGTCTGTCACTTCAGACAAGGCATTACAGGGAGTAGGGCCTCCAGGTGAGTCACTGCGTACAAGGAACGTGCAGCAGAATGGGACTCACAAGAGAGGTACATTGAATGGTGATCCGATTCCCAGACATTTTGTGGTTCAAATAACAATGCTGATGTTGATAGGAATAGAATGGATTGGATTGTGATGAGGCAATAAATGGGACAAGGCAATGCTTTTCATATTCCACCCAGTAAGTGTCCAAGCATGCTCTTCACTTCATCCATTGTTTTTTTTTCCCCTGGAGAAGAATGAACTTGAATGCTCTCCATGATATGCCCTTTAGGCCAAAACCTGTTTCCATGAACAAAACTGTTTCCATAAACGAACTAGAAGGGCTTTATCCCTAGGAACTGTTTGTATGGACTTGATCACCAATGAATCCAGGCTTCAGCTGCCGCTACTGGGTATAAAGGACAAGCAGTTGCTTCCATTAATTACACAAGCTTTGGAGCTTGCTATAAATAGGCTCATTGGCCATGCTCCCATCCTCCCCCATCCCCACCAATATTCCTGCTCTTCAGTGAGTGGCAAAGACCTTTGTGCTGCCACACACCATGGGGTGTGGAGATCAGGGCCGGCTCTAGGCACCAGCGAACCAAGCAGGTGCCTGGGGCGGCAAATGTAAAGGGGCAGCAGGATGTCGGGCTCTGGGGCGGCGATCCGCCCGCGGTGGTGGCGGGAATTTGGAAGTCACTCTGTCACAGAGTGTTTCGCGCTTGGCGGCAATTCCGCGGAGGGGACGTGACTCTTCTTCAGTCGCTAGCAGCAATTTGGCGGCAGCACCATCACTCCACCTCCATGTTCGGTGGGCAGGATTCCACCTCCCCATTCGGCTGCAAGGTTGTTTTTTTTTTGCCGCTTGGGGCAGCAAAAACGCTGGAGCCGGCCCTGGTGGAGATGGCCCTCTGCACATGCCCTCTGCTTTTGAGGAAAAGTTAGGGTGACCAGATGTCCTGATTTTATAGGGACAGTCCCAATATTTGGGGCTTTATATTATATAGGTGCCTATTACCCCCAACCCCTGATTTTTCACACTTGTTGTCTGGTCACCCTAGGATATGTGTACTGTTTCTTTAAATCTATAGCAGGTTCTAACCTAGGCAGAAGCTCTGCAGTGAAGCACAGAGAATAGCTTTGGAGTTAATTTTTTTTTCTTGTTGTAATAAAGTTCCATGTTCAGTGTTAAGAGAAAGTGACTTCTTCTGTAATTCTTTATTACTGTAACATGACAGCCCACACCCTCGAAACATGGCATTTCTAGAGAGATTCCAGACTTGTATTCCTGTGTAAACGGGGTGGGGGAAGAGTCCAGCATTTGAATTTTATTTCCAACAGCACAGAGCACTAACTAAACTTGATCTGATCAGTTCCTTGACCCAGTGATAACCTGTCTGATTGCAAGGAGCTAGTATAATTTGGTGCCTTGAGGTTTTTTTCTCACTGGTAAACTCTCCAAGGTTTGAATCAAGTCTCCCACTGGCTAGCAAGTTTGGCTATCTTTTCCTTTAACAGAGCATAACTCAGCAAATGGGTATTCCCTGGCTCTCTTTGCCAACATGTGTTCTCATTCGAATAAGGAATATTCCTTGTGTCTTTTTTTTTAAAATTAAAAATGGGACAGTACCTCAGGTGATACAACAGCATCTTCTTATATAGACCTTTGGGCAATAAATAGCCACTTTGGCTGCCCTCCCAGTCAACAGCAGCAAGGAACCAGGGAAGAGAGTCAAGTCTACAAATCCCCTTCCCACCTACCTACATCAGACCAGTGAGCAGCCACTCTGGGACAACAGGCCACACAGCCCATCCAAACCACGATGAGGCCCATCACCCTGCCAGAAGCGGCTACTAGGGTAGACTGTAAAAGGCCATTAAACCACCTGAAGTCCTACAGCCATTATTGCAGGCAGCAGAAAAGAGAACTTTCACCTTCTGATATCGCCAAATGTTCCCAGTACTAGACTTTCTCCTTTTGACTCTAACATCTGCTTCTATCACTTCCCCTGCTGATGTACCTCACTCCCCTACCCATCATCCATCATATACTTCTCCCTCACCATCTCTATTTTTATCCTCCCTTTTCTATCACGTTCTATCCACCTTCTCTTTCCCCCATTAACTCATCATTAGCACCCCCATTTCCCTATTCCCTTTTTACCACTCTTACTTGCTAGAACAAACAAGGAGGAAGGAAGGAAAGTAGACACACATTAAAGGGTACAGTCATTTAGAAAGAATAAAAATATTTAAAAATAAAACTTAACAACCTGACATCACTGTGGGCCAGATTTTCACAAGAGAGTTCAGCATCCAGAAGTTCAGATGGTGACATCTACAGTCAGATTAAGAGAGCACTGCATGTAACATGCTGAAGTGTTCTCAAAATCTGGACACCTATTTTGGTGCCTACATGACTGTGTTTGAAAATTCAAGACCTATGTGTTCAGAACTAGCCAAAGCAATCCCATAATATTAGTCACTGTTATCCTTCCTCTCCTTAAATCCCACTTGTCAGTCATCCCTCCTAGTCAATCATCTATTCTGAAGCTAAGCCCTTCAGAGCTAGTACCGCCCCTCACACTTGCTCTCTGTGGTGCCACACGCATTTGTGATGAATAAATGATAGCTAGCAACAACATAATATTTTCTTCCTGATGCAACAAATAAAACCAAGAAAAATATATATACTGAGAACCCTGTACTAGTTCAGCTTTCAGATAAACTTGCATGACATAGCAGATGTACATTCATCTGGACAAAGATTTACACCATCTCTTTTAGACAATTTAAAATGTATTCGCAAAAAGAAAAGGAGTACTTGTGGCACCTTAGAGATTAACAAATTTATTTGAGCATAAGCTTTCATGAGCTACTGCTCACTTCATCGGATGCATTCCGTGGAAAAACCACTGAATGCATCCGATGAAGTGAGCTGTAGCTCACGAAAGCTTATGCTCAAATAAATTGGTTAGTCTCTAAGGTGCCACGAGTACTCCTTTTCTTTTTGCGAATACAGACTAACACGGCTGCTACTCTGAAACCTGTTAAAATTGTATTGCGTTTTTCCGAAAACCATAAAAGCATGTCTATATAATGGATAATTATTAAATATTGGAAAACAGACAGGAAACTTAATATCAGCAAATTGCACACTGGTTTAGATAATCGTACTTGGGTACACAGGTTTACTCATCACTTAAGTGGTAATGATGAGGGTTATCAAAGTGTGTTGTCCTGCTTTATTGACATGTGTAGTTTAAGGGTGTGGTAATTTGCTACCTTCAGATTAGTTTTCCATGTACACAATACTGTATAAACAGCATGCATTTTATCTTTTTTCTGTTTAATTGCTTGCTCTAACTATTATCATGTCCCATCATCTCTTCTTTTTCCCTTTCTTTCTTGAGAAAAAATGAACAAATTTAGATCCAAACTTTAGAATCATAGACAGCAAAATAAGCATGTACTTACAACCAGAGAGAGTTTCTTCCTTGTGTGATAATGCCAGTGAACTTTGTTAGCCTTCGAGCATCTAGTTCAATCCACTGGTATGGGTCATTTCGTCCTGCACACCAAGCACCATCATAAAAATCATTTTCATTAACACCTGCCTGAAAAGAAGGCAAAGCTGTCTTCATAAATCATCATTGACAACTCAAAAGCCTTTCATGGAAAAAATAAGAGAACATGAAATCATCATTCATTCCATTCCTTCCTTTGGTTACACAGATGTTCTAAGACTCTGATGGAGTGCCCCTTCTCAGGACCTATATACATTGGGAAAGAAAACATCATGGCCAAAGTGGAAAAATATTCTAAAATCATTTAAAAAGCCAAGATCCTGAAATACAAATTTAATTTAGGGTTGACTGGCCTGATTTTGAACAGGGCTTCAACCCAACCTACCTTTCTGTGCCAGCAGTCTCAGAAAGTCTCTGTCCAGCACAAATTACCCATGAAGTCTTCTGAGCTGTGCAAATGTCTCTGTGATAGACTGACTCATTTAGAGGAAAGACTCCCCTGCTGTGGAACCCTTGCCTTCTCCTACTAAAGTAGTTTTGGAGAACAGATAGTTCATGCAAATGGGATCAACACATTCCACTACTTCTGATTCGCAGGGACATTCATCTCCATCACTGGGGACATCCAGGCCTCACAACTAGTCAGGGTCAGAGATTATATCAGAATTTAGGAATACCTGATGCCTCATCCTGCACGTAAACCACTAACCATAAATGTCTCACACTTACTGTATTCTGCCAATAAATAACAAACATACAGTTTCCCAACTTTTTCAAATAAGGAGGAATGACTCAGAACTGGCCATAAAAAATCCAGATGAATGCAACTGAATCTGAAGAAATTGCAATTAAGCAATAACTACCTGATCACAAAAAGAAAAGGAGGACTTGTGGCACCTTAGAGACTAACAAATTTATTTGAGCATAAGCTTTCGTGAGCGACAGCTCACTTCATCGGATGCATTCAGTGGAAAATACAGTGGGGAGATTTATTTACACAGAGAACATGAAACAATGGGTGTTACCACACACACTGTAACGAGAGCGATCAAGTAAGGTGAGCTATTACCAGCAAGGGGTGGGGGGAACCTTTTGTAGTGATAATCAAGGTGGGCCATTTCCAGCAGTTGACAAGAACGTCTGAGGAACAGTGGGGGGGGAGGCGGGGGGGGCGGAATAAACATGGGGAAATAGTTTTACTTTGTGTAATCACCCATCCACTCCCAGTCTTTATTCAAGCCTAAGTTAATTATATCCAGTTTCCAAATTAATTCCAATTCGGCAGTCTCTCGTTGGAGTCTGTTTTTGGAGTTTTTTTGTTGAAGAATTGCCACTTTTACGTCTGTAACCGAGTGACTAGAAAGATTGAAGTGTTCTCCGACTGGTTTTTGAATGTTATCATTCTTGACGTCTGATCTGTGTCCATTTATTCTTTTACGTAGAGACTGTCCAGTTTGGCCAGGGTACATGGCAGAGGGGCTATGTACTAACACAGCTCCTCCTCTGAAACCTACCTGATCACAGGCCATCTCCTGGGAAATTATGGCCAGCCGCAATGTAATTATGTGTGGAGGCACTCTGTAGTAAGCCCCTGTGAATACCCTGCACCCAGGTGGTTATTACTATTATAAAGGACAGAGGCTCTTTGCTTTGTTCATAGCCATTACACACAGGCTTTTTAACACTTTTGTACCTCCTCCTTACTCTGTTTTACAGAAGTTATAAAGTGGACTTCTTTGCGGTCATGGCAATTCCAAGAATGGCTCACGAACAGTTTGTAATGCTTGGTATCTCCCAAATAACTCCCAAGAGCTAGCCAGGGAGACTTTATAAATATGTATTAAAGATAAACAGGATAAAACATAAACAATGAGGAGTCCTTGTGTCACCTTAGAAACTAACAAATTTATATGGGCATAAATTTTTGTGGGCTAAAACCCACTTCATCAGATACATGGAGTGGAAAATACAGTAGCAGGTAGGTATACACAGTACATGAAAAGATGGGAGTTGCCTTACCAAGTGTGTGGGGGGGTCAGTGCTAACGAGACAATTCAATTAACAGTAGGATACCTAGGGAGGAAAAATCACTTTTGTAATGGTAATGAGGGTGGCCCATTCCAAACAGTTGACAAGAAGGTGTGAGTAACAGTAGGGAGAAATTAGTATGGGGAAATGTACTGTGTATAATGTGTGTAGTATGGGGAAATGTACTGTGTATATATGTGTGTAGTATGGGGAAATGTACTCTGCATACACATACACAAACTCCCATGTAAAATATTTACATCAATTTAAACTTCCATGTATTTAATTAAGGGAGTTAAGGGATTAGAATTATGATTTAAGCATGGCCAAAAGTGTAATTTTTCAAGAGTTCATTTTTAAGCACGGATTCAGTAAATTTATAACTAGGAGGATGAAGGGATTAGTGGAAGCAGGGGAGAAGATGGGCTAAAAATCAACCAAAGTATTAAATCAGGCGATTTTAGTCTTTTAATTTGCATGTTAAATAACTACTTTAATTTTAGAGATTTCAAATTCTGAATCCTGGTCCAAGTCGGTTAGGATCTTTATTACAGACAGTTCCAAATCCCCAAATCTAAATGTTCTTGAACTTGGAATTTAAACTTTTCCAAAATTCCAGGTGTTCAGGGTTGGTGTGCTGATGCAGGCCACTACAGAGGTAGATTTCAAAGCTGCAAACTCAGATCTAAGCCTAGATCTGGATCTGAAATGTGTTTATGGAGTTTTGGTTATGGCTTATCTCTCAAATATATTGTTATTTATGAACCCAGCGCTGGCACATGGAATTAAATGGCAGCACTCTCAATGACTTCAGTAGGAGCAAGGACAGGCTTTATTACTGTACAATACATGCCAAAGCAAATTCTTTGCTGCTGTGCAGCCTAGTAAAGTCAATGAGTTAGCACAAGGTGTATGTCAGCGCAGGTTGTGACTAACTTTTTAGTTCCCTGATTTTGGTATGATACATTGTATTATTCAATGTCTCAATCCAATGGCTGAAAGTTGAATCTAGACAATTTCAGACTGGAAATGAGGAGTACATTTTTAACGGTGAGGGTAATTTTTTCTTTTTTACCAGATATGTTCTAGCAATTATTTGTGGGAAAGTTCTATGGCCTATATGTTGTACAAGAAGTCAGACCACATGATCACAATGGTATCTTCTGGTCTTGGACTCTGTACATCTATTCATATAACGTGGTATTAAAGTTCAACACAGGACCAAATTGTGCCTGCAGATATGTATCTCCCATTAATTAAAACACTTCTGTTGAACTATATCAGCACATTTTTTGAGGCAGTGGCCAAGTTCATAGGATTTTAGACAGTCCGGTGTCATGGGTTCTACTTCCAATTGTGCCATTGACTCATTGTGGGCTCTTAGAGAAAAGTCATTTAACTTCTGACTCAATTTCCCCAGCTGTAAAATTGGAATAGAAATGCTTGCTTACCACTGTTCAGCAGTTTGAGCTCTATCGATCCAAACATTTTATATAAGTGCTAAGTATTATTTTATACCATATATTGAATGTTATGGGCTAATATTTTTGAAATGTCCTCTAAAATTGCATCTGCAATGATTCATAAAAAATAATTTGTGAGCACAGCTAACTAGGAATTCAGCATATCATTGCTTGCATATCAAGTGCCTGTAAATTCAGCTGTTAGATGCTGAAATTCAAGCAAAATTGTGGGTGCAAATGATTGTTCATAAGGTACATGAGTGTAAATTTAGAAGTAAGGCTGAAGTTTCATAGAAAGTTCATCCATCTTTTTAATATGACACCAAAGCACATCTGATCTCAACTCATAATCATTATGGTTCTCTTCCCAAATACAAGAGAATATAAATATTGTCCCATATTATCACAATTCAAAGAGCCCACTTTTGTATCAGGGGTGAAGATATTAAGCCCTAAATGTACTAAAAATATAGTGGCAGAAATTTCAGTCTTCTGTGAAATCAACACCCAGTAAGTCAGCTGCAGTGCAAGCAACTATTTACACCTGTAGCAATCTATCCATGTTTAACTTGTACATAATTCCTAATGGGATAAGGACAACAGTAAGATCCTCTCAGGCAATAATTGTTTCACCACAGGGAGCCTGTAGATCTGAAATTGCTCAGGAGTTGTACTTTCAACCAGCTCATGTTCCTTTTAGAGTAGTTACTGCCAACATAAAGGAGTGGCAGTATAAAAACTAATAAATTAAGAAATATCATGGTGAATATTGCAGTACACCATCAAAAATATAACTACTATTTGCTTAAATATAACTGCAAAATGTCACTAGCATTTCTTTAGTATGAAGTAACTTAAGTATTTGTTGTAATAGTCAAAAATGATTGTGGATTTCAGTGTTTGCTCTATCCTGTAACAGTGACACAAGAAACAAGACTACACACAAACTCATCTTCTGATACTTAAAAGAGAGTGGAATCTACTGGGTGCATACTGGGTGAAATTCAAAGTTCTATGCACCACCTTCAACGCATTTAAACCTTCTAGCCAGAGTTTAAGTGGTTTAAGGGGCTGAAGTGCATAGATAATATGCTGATCCTCTGCCCAAGGTTGAGTTTCACTCTCTGATCACATTTAAGAAGAAGTGTGTTAAATAAATAACACAACTGCATACCGTACAAACAACCAAATGCACATAGTTGCACTCCTGCCTCAAACTTTAAAGCCGGTCTTCACGTGTAATTGACTTTAACCTCCACTCTCAATCATAAAGTACTTGTAAATTAATCTAAATGTCAAACTGAAACGTCAAAGACAGCATTTTTCCCAAATTTGGTTATAAATAAAAGTCTCATTTATATATTTCCCCAATATCACCAAAATTTAGAGATCGTAATCCTGAACTGAAGTTGAACATGAAAAATTAAGTGACTGAGAGGAAATCTGGGAAGAGTGATATCATCAACTTGAATATATTGGAACCTTAGGTGTTTTAGGCCAGGCTGCAAACTAGGAGTATCTGAAAAAGAAAAAAAAACTGCAGAATGCACTTTTACATGCACTGTCAATCACAGTAAGTGCTCCAAATGTTTGAGCTGGTTTAAGGGATTACTGACTGGTTATCTGGTCGTAGAAAGTGTACAATTTGAAGATTACTGGAGCTGTCTATTAGAGAGAAAGTTGTAGAAGAGAAATAGGTGGCACTCAAACAGGAAAAGGAAAAGAGATAAATTCCTAAGTTTCAACATTGTCATAGATTAGGTACTCTTGTGCTATTTATATACAAGCCTCCCAGAGTGATAGGATCATGAAAGTATTTACACCAGAAAATAATCAAAACAAACTTGAAAGTTCAGAAGAGAATATGTTTGCCAGAATTTACACATTACATGGAAATGGCAATTTACACAATACATGGAAATAGATATGTGGAATAAGACATTGCATCAAATAGAGTTATGACAGGCTGAAGCATTTGTTTGTGCGGTAGGAAAATAGATCAATTTTCTAAACAAAGATCTGAAACTAGAGAATGAAGAACACAACTGAAAAAATATTTTTGAAATAAAGAAGACTGGCCTTTGGGGTTAAAGGACTCTTTGTTGGAGAGTTCACTGCAGCCCTCAGGCGACCACCTAAAGCAGGGGTGGCCAACCCGTGGCTCCGGAGCCCCATAAGGCTCTTCAGAAGTTAATATGTGGCTTCTTGCATAGGCAGTGACTCCGGGGCTGGAGCTACAGGTGCCAACTTTCCAATGTGCCGGGGGGCGCTCACTGGTCACCCCCTGGCTCTGCCACAGGCCCTGCCCCCACTCCACCCCTTACTGCCCCTCCCCGAGCCTGCTATGCTCTTGCTCCTCCCACTCTCCCTCCAAGCCTCCTGCATGCCACAAAACAGCTAATCAGGAAGTGTGGGGAGGGAGCAGGAGGCACTGATCGGTGAGGCTACCAGTGAGCAGAAGGCGCTGGGTGCGGGTGGGGAGCTCATGGAGGGCTGCTGATGTATTACTGTGGCTCTTTGGCAATGTACATTGGTAAAATCTGGCTCCTTCTCAGTCTCAGGTTGGCCACCCCTGACCTAAAGGCTGAAATGCTTCAGAGGTGGAAGCCTGAGCTTCACTGTGGAGAAAAATGGAGCCACTATCTAAAAATTGGTACAGATATTACAGTCACAGCCAGTGGTGTCTGGAGAACTGCTGGGAAACAGCAAGTGGCAGCAGCTCATTTGCAGGAGGAAGAGTTGGACACTGATCAAAATGAGAGAAAGACCCAAGAAAGAAAGGAGTTCTGTGGCCCAGCAAAACCCTGTAACCTAGCAGACTGGAGACAAGAAGCCCGAACAAACAACCAAATGTCGTTATGGAAACTGTTCAGCCTGAGTGTCACTTGGATGTTCTGAAAGGAATAGTTGGCTGGAGCTCCTTTTCTGTTCACATTCCAGTTACAGGGTTTTGATCTAGTCATAAACCTGAGAGTGGACCCCTCTCCTATTTTTATACTTAAAGTAAACTTTCAAGCTTTAAACAAATCCATCACCATCCTGTTTGCCCTTTGAACAATACACTGATTCTGGTTTTGGTGAGTGCATTGGAGGGAAGAGACTGAAGGAACCATCTTGGAAGTAACTGCAGCCTGAATCAAATTACTTCATTAACTGGATTCCACTCTATTGGGCTAAAGGAAAGTGTCAAGCTGAATTCTCAAGTTTGGAAAGAATTTCACAGCAAGAAAAGGTCACTTCTAAATTAATGTTGGTAAATTCCACTCTCCTCAAAGCCATCTGATCCATGGCTCTGTTCTATCACTAACGTCTCAGCTAGAGTAAGTAGATTTCCTTTAAATATGTTCCTTGATTTGCTTAATCAGTTAATAAATATATGGAAACTGATTCACACCACATAACTCCAGTTTTATGCCGGTTTAATTCCTTTGACTTCAATGGATTTACACCAGCATACAAGTAGAGTAACTCAGGGGTGAATTAGGCCTACAATATACTTGCCTTTGGTCTCAGTGTCAAGATGTTTGTGTGACTGCCCTCAATCCTCTGCCAATGCCCCAAAATCAGACATTTCACAATTAATTCACTCTCTAATTTAAAGGAACTAAATAGCTCATGGTGGCACCGGGGTAGCCAGAGATCCCAATTACATATGGAAGACAGTGCAAGCAGGTTACAATATAAAATGTAAGGCAGTATATAGCAACAAGCATCAAACAAACATCAAACAGGCTGGAATAAAAGCGATAACACCATATAAAGAGAAGGTGGCCAACACAAGAGACACAAGAACATATATAAGTGGCTTCCAAATTGCTATATTTTTTGGTAGAAGTATCATTGCCTGGGAAAAGCTGCCTGGTGACAAATTACTTTGCTTTAAAACAGTGGTTCCCAAACTTTAACAACCTGTGAACCCCTTTCAGTAAAATGTCAAGTCTTGTGAACCCCCTCCTAAAAATGAATATTTCCAGGGATTTTCTCCTTTACCTGAGTATAAATTATAAAAGCAGTGATCTTGGAAATATAAAATTTGTTTTTATGACATGCTTATTTACACACTATTTATTATTAATTATTATTTATCATTACAGTATTTTTATTACATTATGAAAACGGCAACACTCTTCCAAGATCTCACTTTCGAAGCTTGTATCACTTTGAATAAGCCTGTTATAAGACAAGGCTCCTATGTTTCATCAAGGAGTGTCAGATGTGAAACAGCATGAAGATATTTAAGAAGCCAACTCAAAGAGTTCCTCCTACACAAACATTCAGGTCTTCAGCAGTCCAGACAAACAATGCACGTTACAACAAAGCTGAAACTTGTTCTTCATAACAATTTAAAAAACAATACTAGCTGCCTATTTAATTTTAAAAACAGCAAAAAATATCCACCTCCCTTCCCATTTCTTTTAAGGTGTCTTGAAGTTTAAATCTCCTCAGTGTGATAGATATGCTTGCTTTGATCTGCTTAGCTCTTGGAAGTCCAGGGGCTCCAGGCTGCTGGCCCCATGCTGCCCAGGGTCCCTAGGGACAGCTCTGTCTGCAATTAGGGAATTTTTTCCAAAGAATCCCCTGTAATATTTCGTGAACCCCAGTTTAGGAACCACTGCTTTAAAATGTTTTTTTCTATTCACCACGATCATTATTTACAGGCAAATAATGAAACAAAATGTTTTTGCTTCTCATATATCCTTACCGTCTCTTCTTTGTGCTCTGTTAACGCATTAGGGAAGATTCTTTTCCCTGCTCCGCTCCACCTCATCATCTTTACTTTATGGAATTTCATTAGGATTTGAATTCTAAGCAGCATAAAATTTAGAGCTTTTTAAAGCACAGAACAAACCCCACAACTTCAGAACTCTTCACCAACCCTATCCACCAGTGTAATTCAATATTTCCCTTCATTTGAATAATGTGAGCTGACAAGGTAGTCAAAACCTATAACCATCCATTAGCACTGTCTGCAGAACACTACAACCCTAAGCCATTCTACCACTTACAAAGAAAATTGATTTTACCTGAATATTAAGCCTTCCTCTGTGGGCCCCAAGGCCATATCGCTTTACTGTAGAAGCATGGAGCTGGAAATCAGTAATTTTTAATGTCTCTAAACCAAGCGGTGGGCAACCTGTAAAACGACAAAATTTTATTAAAAAATGAGGAAAACAAACAAATATATATTATCCAAAGCTCCTTTTGTATATGTGTGTGCGCACATGTGTGTGTGAGAGAGACCGAAATAGGTCAGATCCTCAGCTGGTGTAAATCGGGATAGCACAATGAAACCAATGAGATTCTGGCTGCTCCACTGAAATCAATGGAGTGATGTTGATTTTCATCAGTTGAGGGTCTGGACCTTTAAGTTTTCCTTAATAGTTCTTTTTCTTTGCCATACCTTTCCTTTGCCACAGATATGCACAGTATTTCCTGTCAAGTGCTTGTCGGTACAAAATGCCAGCAGAGTGGCCTTTTATTTTTTTCTTTTGGCATTTACTACTGTGTCAAGTTATGTTTTCAATTAAAGCACATTCTGGAGACTTCAAACATGCACACACATTGTACAATAGCATCTCTCAGAGAGGTCTGGGAGACCACACTGCAGAGCTCTGCTGGAGCAATGAGTAAGCACAAACAGGGCAAATTTGAAACAAGAGGCCACCTCTATAAGCTTCAAATGGTGCACAGTTTTGAACAAAAATAGCAGATGCCAGTACTGTACAGTACTGCAGCAAAATCCAGCCTTGAGATCTTACTTTGGAAGATAAGACATCAGAAAGATCCTACTGTACTTTTTTAAATCAGAAAAGTTCTAGTCGAAGGTACTTGTATGACCTCCATTACCACAGTATCTGCGCGCCTCACAATCTCTAATGTATTTATCCTTATATCAGCCTTTGGAGGTAGGAAAGTTCTCTTATCAACTTTTCATGGAAGGGAAATGGATGCATAGAGAGAAACAGTTCACATAGGAGTCTGAATCCAGGTCTCCCAATGCTAGTATTCTAACCATGACTAGACCATCCTCCCTTTCTGCTTTGATTTAGAGCTGTGAACACAGCCTTACATATGCCATAGCTACCAAGGAATTACCAATGCAGGGTTCAAAAAAAAAATAGAAAAATTCATGGAGGGTAGATACATCAGGATGGGGAGGGATGGTGTCCCTAGCCTCTGTTTGCCAAAAGTTGGGAATGGGCGACAGAAATTGGATCACTTGACGATTACCTGGCCTGTTCATTCTCTCTGGGGCACCTGTCATTGGCCACAGTCAGAAGACAGGATACTGGGCTAGATGGACCTTTGGTCTAACCCAGTATGGCTGTTCTTGTGTAGGTTCAGGTCTAGATTGAAATCACTCTTCTGAAATCCACAGATGTCTGGATTTGAGGATCTGATCCAGGCCCATCTCCAATCATTATACAAAAACTGACAGAAAGGACATAGGATTTCTTGTTCTCTCCCTTAGCTCATCCATGATGTAAACTCCTCCTAGAAAAATGGAACTGGGATTATGCTGCAGAACAAACTGTGCAAGTATTGATTTGCTCACCCTTAGAAAAAAGGTTTGGACACTTCATCAGCAATAGGGCTGGTTTCTGGTCTTGCTGAAGTCAATGGCAAAACTCCTGACTACAATGGAGACAGGAGTGGGACCATTAGAATGATAAACATTTAATATTAATGTATTTTTTTAACACTAACAATAGGCTCAGTGCTGCACATGAGACAAAATGCAGACAGACCCTGCTCAGAAGAGCTTTCAATCTAATTAACAGAAACAGAGAAGAGACAGGATGCACTGGGAAAACCAGAGGAAGGAGTAGCTTAGAGGGAATTTTGTTTGTTTTAATTATATTTCGTTATATATGAGTGTTTCATCTTATATTGTTCCCTAAACAAGATAAGCCTCGGGTTCTGAAAGACCTCTATTGGGAGTAAGTTACACGGCTGAGAAGAACCGGTAATAAGAACTCCCTGTCTCACTCCTACAAATTCAACCCTCTGGACAGATTTAGAAATCAATCTAAAGGCATAATCCTGCAAACTCTTCTGCACCTGAGTACATTCACATATGTAGTCCCAGGGAACAAAAGTACCTAAAGTTAGGCAGGCATGTAAGTGCTAGCAGGATTAGACACTAAGGTTGATGATAGAAGTGAATGCATGTGGCTTTTATCTTTGCAATGCTTGAAACTTCATAAAACCAGTGATACTAAAGTGTAGCATTTATAGTTTTAAGATCTTCAGGGCACAGACAGTATCTGCCTCTATGTTTGTACAGTACCTAGCAACAGGGGTCCCCATTTGTGATGATTAGGGTTTCTAGATGCTACCATAATATAAAAAGGTATATATATTAATAAATTAATAATATGCCCCATTTAAAGTGCCTTTCACACTAAGAGCCATGGAAAATCTCTTACAAAGAATTCTGAGAAAAGCAGTTACTTTCATTCAAAACTTAAGATAGAATTTCAACTATAGTCTCCATAGGTAAAGGCTAATGCACACAGTCAACAAAACTCGAAGTCACCTGAAAAAATCTCTCTTTAAGAAAAATAAAATATGTTGTCCCAGCTCTGGATTGAAAATTTTGACCTTAAATAAAAACATCTCATTTCCTCCACTCACAGTACCTCTTTCTCTGGCAGCTATGCCAAACTGGGAATGGAACAACATCATTCTTCAAATAAGTTTTTTGGCTCTGGCTTTACGTTTATCTGCTACCAACTATTAACTTGCTAATATTAGTGATGATCTTGGTGTCATCAAGTCTGTTGTTCAGAGCAGCAAATGTGTATGGGATTCGTGATGTTTTTCACAAAAGACAATCTTTGATTTTGCTTTAAAGTTGAGGGCCTATAATAAAGGATTTCTAACTTTTTAAGAGAGTCAGTTGTTTCACTTACATGTCAATTCCATCGACAACACAAATGGTAAGAAAAGTTTGTACCACTTACAGATTTTACCAAACAAAGGGTTTCAATCTATTAGTTGGGTGGGGGTGTGGAAACGGGAAAGTTTCCAATAGGACCTGGTCTAATAATCTTCAAGGTTCTGAATATAAGACACAGCAACCCATCTAAATTTGCCAGTCTACTACAGGTACAGATATTAAAAGTCCTTTATAGGAGTCTCCTTTTAGGTTAGGTTTCTGCTTTGTTTCCTTGAGTTTTTAATTTATTAATTCATTTTGAGAACATGTATAAAATTAACAAATAGTTCAGAGTTTGACATTTGGCTCCTTGCCAGTACTGCATTATTGACCTTATGTGCTTACTTGCCATTGACTTGTTCTTTTTAATCAGTCTACTGTAGGTAAACAGAGGCAATCTAATTTCTTTTCAACAAATAATATCAAGCAAAGAGATCAAACTTACAGTGCCTCTCAACACTGCACGTTTTAATATCATCTTAATATTCATTTTAGTCCTGTTCATGTTAATTTGGAGAAAATCCTGTGTAAGCTGCAGAAACTGTGTAACTGTTCAGAGAGCTTCGTATCGTGCCAGGTTCAACAGAAAATTATCTGATTATCTGGGCATTTCTTTAATCGGAAGAAGGAAGCTTCAAAATAGCAAAACAAGAAATTTCAACTTTGGTTTTCAGTGACATTTTTAACCTGCACATTATCTACATGAGTCCCCAACTAAATCTGGCAATATCCAACGATACTGATAAAGCTTTACAGAGATAATTGATTCCCTGATCTTTGACAATGGAGGAAGAGAGCAGAACATAATTTACTTTCACAATAGGAAGTGAACAAATTGCAAATAATGATAAACATAAGCTTTGGTAGCCTGGCTAAAAACAGGTCTTATGCTAAAATTTTATGAATTATTTTCAATTGGTATTAGGTGCTAGATTTAGAAGGAGTATTTGCATCCAGATTAATTAATTTTGGGTCCTGGTTAGTATAAAAGTCTGCATTTAGATTTTCACAGTATTTGTATTTTAAGAGCTGTTCTTGTGAGATTTCTGTCTCAAATGGTAGAAATCTTGTCAAATATTTGCTATTTCAGGCAGAAAAACAGATCCTTCCTGCATTGAGATCCGACCCAGAACCAAAATCATATGGGTGAGGAGATGACTCTGATTCAGGGATTTCAAATTCTTCAAAACAAAACAAAAACAAATTCAAAATGGTTTGGATTAGAAACATAGTTTAGGGACTGAGGTGTCAGTTCAGCAAGTTTCTTATGCAAGTGCCTACCTGTAAGTATTTGAACTGTCTCACTGAAGTCAATGGGACTGCTCACTTGCTTAAAATTAGGCATGCACTTAAGTACCCTGCTGACTCATGGCCTAAATGGTGTGGAAGGATCCTCAGAATTTCAGAAAATGTTTAAAAGTTCTAGGTAAAACCCATCAATATATAGCCTGGTTTATTCTAACTAGAGATGATAACTTGTCCGCTGGAAAACATATTATTTAGAGGTACAGTACCTCTTAGAAGCCATGATACAATGTCCACTCCTTCAGATAATGCCTAGTACTATTTTGGTGGATGTTGTATATCTCAGCTAAGACCAGCCAGCGTTTCTGATGCAGCAGCATCATTAGCCAAGACATTAGCCACAACTTTTCTGTATGGCAGAGATTTTGAAGATGGTTTCAAATACACACTATGTCCTGCAATCTGTACTTGCAAGACCAAAGTATTGATCAGCCCAAGTTCTGTTGCAGTTTAGAGTGCACTGAGCTGAAAGGTAGGCAACACTGGTGGAGAACCAAGGCCTCGCTCAAAGGCTCACAATTAAGTGAGCAGTTGCTCACTTAAGCAGTCCCACTGATTTCTATGGGATCACATCTGGAAACAAATGCTCAGAAACATAATGGGTTCATAATTTGGTAGGCAGGATGAGCCTACATTCCCAGTCATTGAAGAAATTATAACTAATTATGCTAAACCTGGTTCTCAAATGTCCACAATTCTTCATCAAATTTAGGAAATATACATCCTTGGAACTACAGATCAATTTCAGCAATAGACAAATATTTATTGTGAGGACATGGAAATAATAAAAGTCAGTTAGCCTAGCTCAACTGTTAATTTCTTTATTTTTTTCCGAGTCAATTTTTCAGGTAAAAGCACAGATTGCCATATATTTTGTTATATTTAATAGACACAGTTTGGAAATCTGTTCTCTTTTGTTGCTCTTTTGGGGGCAAAGCCACCAAATTGGCTATTTTATTTTTAAAAGATTTCCCATCAATTCTAGTTGTATATTCTGTTCTTCTATTAGGGAAAAAGTTTCCTTGTTATTTATTTATTTATATTTATCATTTTAAAGAGATGTATCTATGATCGTATTGAATTCCCACAAGAAAAATCTGTGCTTGTCTAACTCTTAGCCACACAGTGATATTCACATCTGTAAATGGAGAAATATTTTCCCTGTGCAGTCTGACGGGCTCCTCGCCATTTGGAAGCAGAATTTACTTTGACTGCTTATTTATTTTTTATGATTCTAAATGTGTTTTAGCTCCAGGAGCGTTGTCATTTTTAAATAGATAAAAATCCCACAACACTTCAACATGTTTATTTAATTTAGAGTTTATGTTATAGACACACAGTCCAGGGGAAGACTAAAGGAGGTCAAGACACTGCCGATATTTATTTGATATAGAATCATCCATATACCAATAATGGCTTTGGCTCTGTATATTTTTCCAGAGACATCTCTAGCTAGACATTTGGGGCTTGATGTTGGGGCTCGGAAAAGACTCCCACTGATTTCAGTAGGAGTTGAATCAGGCCCTCAGTAAGCTGAGCTCAAGTAGTTCACTACAGTTTGGCTAGAACTGATTGTAGTTAAAGTAGTGGAATTTCTGTGAATATCAACACTATGGGCTTGATTTTCAGAGATGCTGAACAGTCAAAGCTCCCAACTCCAGAAGCAGTTGTGGGTATTCAGCCCCTCCGAAAATCAGGCCCTATAATGCTAACTTTTTTAATACTGTATGTCAAGACACATGTGGGTCAAATCTTGGCCTCATCGCCAAAGCCCTGCCCTGTATGAACAGTGGTGATGGCTTTAGGGTGCATCCAGTAACAGACACCCTGCCATTGCATGTGGGGCCATTTTGAAGCTCTGCTGTTCCTTTTGCCAGCAGCAATGTGCCACTGTAATCGTTGCCGATTTGTGCCTGCTATAGATGGCAGGAGACATGCTTACCAGATTTGGGCACACACTTCCCCATTTCCTGCACCCCTGCTAGCTGCAAACATGATAGGCATATCTGTTAGCACAGTACAGTCTTGCTCTTCCCTTTGGCCAACCTCATTGAGCATACTGCTGTTTCTGTAGTTTGAATCTCAGATTCCCCTTTTCCTGTCCTGAACACTATGTGGAGCATAGGCAGGATTCAGGCCCTAATCAAGCAAAGCACATGGTTAACTTTACGTTAACTTGAAGGCAAAGGGCTACTTACATGCTGAAAGTTTAACACCTGGTTAATAAGTGCTTTGCTGGATCAGGACCTTAATCTTTAATATTTTACTTGCATTATTTTGAGGCAAATCCCACAATCCTTATGCTGTACTTATACAGACGAAATAAACCTACTGGAATCAACCTAAGGACTATGGGCTTTGGCCAAAGTTAATATAAATTTTAATCTTTTGAGTTTTCCCAATGAAATGTGTGGCTGAATAACTCACCTTCCAGTATTCAGAGTAGCAGCCATGTTAGTCTGTATTCGCAAAAAGAAAAGGAGTACTTGTGGCACCTTAGAGACTAATCAATTTATTTGAGCATGAGCTTTCGTGAGCTACAGCTCACTTCATCGGCTGCATTCCGATGAAGTTGAGCTGTAGCTCACGAAAGCTCATGCTCAAATAAATTGGTTAGTCTCTAAGGTGCCACAAGTACTCCTTTTCTTTTCACCTTCCAGTAATGGAACATTTTGTATGGAAAGCTCTAACTAATTCTGTCCATATTCTATGCCTCTTCATATGAAATTTAGCTCATCATTTAAAATCTATTATGTCACAGGCATGCAAAGTATTCTAAACATGCAGTGCACCTGAAAGGATTTTATCTGAGCATTTTAGTTGAAAATATGTTTTGATTGCTTTGTGTCATTAAATATTGCCATGGACATCCTTTGTTGGGGCTGGATGGAATGGAACAACATTCTCCATCTAGTCTAAATAATCAGTTATATTTATAGTCTTGGACCATTTGTGGGGGGGGGGGGACATGTTATAGCTAAATTCTGCTGTCTTGAGGATGTGCTCACATAAGTGTGAAATGTTCACAGAAGTTTATGACTCACTTCATTTACTTGGTATGCTACCCTTGCTTTACTGGAGGATCCAAGTTCATGGATTTAGCTATGCGTGGTTCTCCTCGTCTTCCTCAGTTTCTTATGCCCGCTATAATTCTCTTCTGCTTTCAGGTCCAATCACCAACTCTCCTACAAAAAATAGGTGTGGCTAGGGCCTGCTCACTTTCTCAACAAGATTCCCTTTATCAGTTCAAAAAAGAACTAGATAAGCTCATGGAGAAGAAGGTCCATCCCTGGCTATTAGCCAGGATGGGCAGGAATGGTTTCCCTAGCTTCCGTTTGCCAGAACCTGGGAATGGGCGACAGGGGATGGATCACTTGATGATTACCTGTTCTGTTCATTCCCTCTGGGGCCCGTGGCATTGGCATTGTCTGAAGACAGGATACTGGGCTAGATGGACCTTTGGTCTGATCCAGTATGGCCGCTCTTATCTTCTTATGACCCCAATGTGGGCAGTCATGTCTAGTGGCTAGAGCAGAAGTCAGACCTAGGTGCTGGAGCCGCAGTCAGTAGTCAGGAATCGAAATCCAGGATCAGAGCCAGAGTCAGGAATCAGGGCCAAGTGTCAGAGCTTAAGTCAGGCATCAGAGCCAAGGGTCAGAGCTGGAGTCAAAGGCCAGATGCTAAAGCCAAAGTCAGGAATCAGAGAACAGAGTCAGGATGGGTTACCTGGAGTGACGCAGGGCTGGGGCCAAGCAGGCAGAGGCACCATCACAGCTGTGGGCAAACACTTTGAGCAGCCACTGAACAGCTGCTGGGCTGGACTTCAGAGCTGGTCTGCAGACTCTTCAATCAGGTGGTGTAGCCACTTGCTCTAATGAGTTTGCCCACAGATTGGCTCTGCTTGCTGGGCCCAATTCCTGATACCAATCAGAAGCAGTGTTCAATTCCCCCACCAAAAAACTGAGTAATCATTCAATTTAAAACATCAGTAAATCTGTCCGAGCATACAAGACTTGGGGAGCTCTGTTTGATGCTGGAGTTGATGTTACAGAGTTTGGGCACTGTGTCCATGATAGATAAGAGATGAGCCGCAACTGCAACCTTAGGCCAAGATCTAGATCCAAATTTTATCAACATTCAGGGGAGCCTGGATGCAAGGTTTTGGTTCAGGTACATCTGATCTATACCAGACCCAATCCGAAAGAGAGTCATTTATGAGAAGGACAAGTTCTCTGTTCCTGTTTCTATATTTGATTTAATATAGGCTTATGCTGTGTTTCCATTAACATGTCCATCAGTGAGAATTTAGGTAGGGGAGTAGTATTGCCTAATTTTGATCCCAATCAAATATTGAAGGGTTCAGAGTTTGACCCTAATATGAGTCATTATTCGATTCATGCTTTTGCTTAGGAGAGACTGTCAGGGGAAAAAAACAAAACAGAGGAAGCATAATGAAACAATTCAGTGAAGAAAGAGTTAAAACATAGAGCAGAGAATGGACAGATTGAATACCAAATGCACAGAGATTGTAAGGATAGAGCAGGGGGAGGGGAGTAAGAAGATAGTGAAAGAAGACAGTGTGATATACCTTTACCATGTATCATATATGTCTCCTTGTGCCAGCACATCTTTTGAAGTCCCTTCTGTCCCTGCAACATAGCAGAAACATTTGAATGGAAATACTCTTAAGAGTGCCCATCTCTGATCCAGGCACCATTCCAAATCTGATAGACATGTCTGATAGACATGATCAGCAACAGCACATTAGTTATATAAAGCAAAACAGACAGCAAAATTTTATGCACATTGATTCTAAGGGCCAAATCATGACCTATGTTATGTGCCCCTCAAAGAGAAGTAAGGGTGTTTGAGGAGAAAGGAGCCCCTGAGTGGGCTACCTGCATTGTAGATGACAATCTGTCTACCTGAACTGCTGCTCTGTGACTATAGCAACCTGCATGGAGCACACGTTACAGGAGGCAAAAATTTGGAGGAGGCACCAGGAAGTCTGTCTGCACATAGCTTGAATGCTAGCTGCACTTGCAGCATCTCTATAAATTGTTGTCGTAATACAGTGCCATTTTAGTTTTAGAAACAATTAATCCTGTTGTGTTATTACCTAGCACATGGTACATGAAACAATGATCAATGGCACACTATGAATCATGAGCAGCTAGCAATTAAAGTGACCAATTCACCAACAGCCCATAGTCTGAAATGTGTTCCTATAAAATGTTCAATAATTGAGATTTATTAAAGTCCATTCACGGATCATTTTTTAGGTAAGAAACACATTAATTGAATAAGTTATTTACCATGAATAGTTCTCCTAACTTTGTAAACAGCACAGTCTTATGCCACCTCTAGGCCTGATCCAAAGCCCATGGAAAGACTCTAGTTGACTTCTTTGAACTTTGGACCAGGTCCTCTATGCTTAACATAAAAGGAATCTCTCTCACCAGAGCTGCTTCCTGTGGTTACAACATACCTGCAGGGTATTTTTTAGGTTTCTACAGTAGTACCATAAGGGGAAGTGGATGTTATAGCACTGGGATAAACATTACCTCTTTCTTAAGTGGAAAATTCCCAATCTCTTAAACCCCATACAGTGGTTGCTGTGTTTCATTAGAAAGTTGCATGGCTTTGATGGGAGGCTAGGGTACAATTGATGCTTTCCTAGGATGGACTAGTGTTTTTAGAGTATATTTATTCCCCTACTCTATCTTTCATCTGGACCTATAAATTCAGTATTGCACTAGCATATCCGGGACTCTGACTACACTTGCTTTTTCTACAGAGGTCATGAAATCTGAGCAAGCTGTGCATATTGCATTATGTCCCCATCTTTTGCTATGACAGAAGAACAATGCAGAATTTATTTTGTGGCAATGTATGTTCTTTTTGAAAAGACTGACTGTAACTTGCACCCTTTCTGTAAGCTAAATGCTGTGCGCCAGATGGCAGAATTGGGCACATGATTTATTGAAAAGGTTCTTCTTCCCTAGTTGAAGTAAAACGAATGATAAGTATAGAATAAAGTAAGTACTACCCCACTTCCATATTGCAAACCTGAAATGAAACCGAACATTTTTTTAGATTCAGAAAAGTCCACTTATTTATAGACTATTTGTCATGTTTATGCACCTTAGCACTTGCAGGTTGCAGTCAGTTCTGGAAATGCCAAAATAACATTTAGCACTGGGATCTTTCGGTGTTTCTTGCAGAGCTGAAAGCAGATTTTCCCAGAAAACCTGGTTTTAGAAGATTTCCTTTCTATGTTTTCTGACTCAGGAGCTTCAGATAATCTTCAGATAGCATACAGCTTTATAAACTGTTGCAGGCAGTGGTGTTGTAACTGTGCTGGTCCCAAGATATTAGAAAGCCAAGGTGGGTGAGGTAATATCTTTGTTTCTTGCATTTGCCCAGGAAGCAAGAAGCAATGTTGGTCCAATAAAAGATATTACCTCATCCACCTTGGCTTGCCTACATTATAAACTGGAATTTCTGAGCCCGCTGCTGCTGACAGACATCTTGCCTAAGAAGTTATGTCATTTATGGCATAGACAGTATGGAAGTGCCATACGGCAGACTGTCACCAGTCAACAATCACAAAAATGCCTTTGGGTCGGATTGTGCCTGGGTAAGGCGCAAGGGTAATGAGCACAAGGAGCCTCCCTCACTTTTGCCTGCACGGATGGACCTAATTGCAGCTGTTGCATGCAGAATGCTCAAGAACTACACCTCCAGAGTGGTGCTAGTCTTCTCATGGCATGGACAGTGTCCATGACTTGAACTCCATCTGCACTTATCATTAGAGCTTGCCCTCTGTGGGAGGGAATGCGCACTGCAACCTTCCACAAAAACATTGTAGTAGCTGTGCTTCCAAAGGGCTCCTGGAAACAAACTGTGCCTGTCAGAGACAAAATGTCTCCCAGAGATACTGCTGTTGTGCTGTGCCATTGAGGAAAGAAAAATAATCCCCGTTTATACCCAAGCCAGATTGACTGAGGAACCCACCCCATTTTCTACAAAAGAACACTGCAGTGTATTTGGTATCTCTCTGAAATAGATCTCTTCCCTTTAACGGCTAGAGATTAAAACCATTAAAGTAATAATGATTATAATGAGTTCAAAATTAAGTGCAAGTGAGGCTGACTTGTGAGCCATTAATTCAAAACATTTTCATCCGTTATTAGTTTAAGGCACAAGGATGAACAGAATGCATGATTCCAAGTAAAGCAGCCAAACTAAACACAGTAGTCAAAAACAAGAATAAGTCTTCTCTTGCAAATTCAAACAAACATACTTAGCCAAGCATTTCAAATAAAAAACAGAGGCAAACCACTCTCACAAGGGCTGGGTGTTTGACAAAAACTACCAGTGGAAAAAGCATACTTCTTGAATATGCTTGTGTCTAAAGTATCTTAAAAATATCAAAACCTTGAAATACACTGCGGGGCCAAAAAGATTCCACAGAGGGGCCACAAACAGTAGTTACAACACAAAAGACATCTCAACCTTGCCCATGCAATTAAGTAGAAGAACATGAACTAAGAAGATTACTGCTACATTAGATATTACTCTGGGCCCAAAGACAAAGGATGAAAATGGAAAAGGACCAGGGAGTATATTGTCAAGGATACAGTTAAATGAAGACTTTCAGTCTTTCGACAGCTAACCCAAACAACAACCACTGAATGATTATAGCCTGATCTATGCTTACATATTTTACTGATATAACTTTACCAAATAGTTATACCAGTAAAAGCATCGGTGTGTGGATGCACTTCTACCCATAAAAGGGTGACTTTATACCAGTATACTTCTTCCCCTTCTCACAGGGGAATAGTTATATCAATATAGTGCAACTTTATATGGATACAACTGCATCCACACTAGGAGGGTTGTATTGCTTTAACTATACTGGTATAGTTAAAGTGGGACAACTTTCCAGTGTAGCCATGCTCCAGTGCAAGATAGCACACAATTTCCATCATTCAATCAACAACCAAGTAAGGTTTATTACATACTTCTATTGAGAAATTGCGGTCCTGACTGAAAGAACAATACTTTATCAGACTATGTGAAAAATAAAAGAACAAACAAATCTGCCCATCCTGATATCATTATGAAGGCTTAAGTACAAAGTCTGTGCTGCCACAGAAAATTGACGTAGCACAAAAACTGTAAACTGTTTCTTAATTAGGTAGCCAACATCCCAATCACTAGAAATATGGAATCATTTCCCCTTCATTCAAACTTTCTCTGTGTGACTGCTGCCAAAAACAGCCTTAGTTTCCTTTCTTAAACTGCTCCCATTAGTCTTCACCTGTGCCTGACACAGTAAGGAGAATTTCATTTGACAGTCCCATATTTTTGACTGAAAGAATGCTTCTTCCCCACTTGACTAAATGTGACATACCTAACATCTATAAAGAGCTGTGGCCAGCTTTATGGGTTTTTGCTTAGATTCTTCCATCAAGAGCACAGCCTGAACACCAGGCTAAGCACTGAGTATCCCCATGGGGGAATCACAGGGAAGAAACCCTACCCTCCTCCATCGCAGGCTGCAGAGTTGATTGGCACTGCATACGTGAGACTACAGTAACTCTCATGGCCACATATACATGGATCAGATCTGTAAGTGGTGTAAATTATCATAGCTCTATTGATTTCAGTGATTTACACTGCTTAAGGATACAGCCCAGGATTTTGATTTTAAATAGGATCCTATTTAGTGACAAAGAATCATTAACCTTCATAACCATCAATACAGGCACCCTTGTTGGTGAGGAAGTATTTTCTACATGTGTCACACTTGACTGCAAAGCTGAGCCAGAACCAAAAAAGTGACTCCATTTTCTGATCAATGTTATTTAAAGAGATCTGCATACCACCCATATTTCAATCAATCTAGGGTCTGGGCTATGGCCAATTTGAACTTCTTCATATGAAACATATGCTGGAGAGGATACTGAAGCAGATGCACTGCCATCCTTAGAAGCAGCAGTCTGAGGTTTGAAAACCTTTGAAGAGAGCAAAATAGGTTCATGTGAGGCATTTTTGTCACATGTCCAGAATGTCTCTGCCAATTAGGATATGGCAGAACAAACGTGAGAAACAAAAATCTGACCCTGAATGGAAACTAGATGGTTCTGTTGACCGGTAATGGCATACAGAGTCTTTTGCCTATAGGTCATTGTTTTAATTTAACATTGATTAGTAGCACCTGAAATTCGCTAGTGCACATCTGATGCCTCTGGCTGATAATATGAAATGAATCTATAGTCTCAGTTCAGTGCTTAGTACAATACAAAAACAAGCATCACAAGGTGCACTGATTGCCCCATAAGATAATCAGAATCCAAAGGCTGACTGAATATGGAACCTGAACTGTCCGATCACCTCTAACAGTATCTCCTCCAGTCAAGATTGAGGCACATTGGCAGAGGAGCATGGGGAGGTACTGAATTACCAGGCCACACGGTGAACCAGTTGACGGATAGAGAATGATAGCAGTTTAAAACAACACATTGCAGCAGAAAGAAAACGTTAAACTATTAAGCATGGAGCAGACACAGGAAATGATCTGTCTTAAGTTCATGCAAGGTTATAAATCTCTTTTATATCCAGAATGATGAGTTCAGGTATCTCCAGCTTCACTCAACCACATTGTCTCTCTGATATTTTTATGGCATATATTAAAGTTTGCATTTACAAAGGAAAACAGGAACAGAAAATATTTCGTATGTGCAACATGGCCAAGTCAACACTGCAAGTGCAACTTTTAACACTTCACTTTTGAGCCATCCCTCCCACTCCTTGCCACTTACAAATTCTTGCTTGAGAACATGCTGCTAACCATAAAGCCTATCAAAGTTTTCCCCACTCATAGGAAGCAGAAAGAACCTGGGGTCAGGGGGACAAACTCTAATACAGAACTGACCCAGGGCTGAGAGAATACAAATAAAACAGTCAGCCAGGGAATACAGCCCTCCACCTTGTCACAACGAGTAAGAAGGGTGCATATACCAGCCCTTCCAGTTTCTCTCTTCCTGAATCAGCAGTAACTTCTTCTGGCCAGCAGGAGGAAGAGAGACCAACTTTAAATTCACGGTTAGATGGTTTATTTACATGAAGTTCTGCCCATGATTATGCATAAGCCTTAGTTCCCCTCTATTCCTCTCCTGCACCGAGCCTGACAGTCCTCTGACAATGACTTCTAACTCTCTAGAAGACAGGTTAGCTTAAATACTTGACCTATATACAGAGCTGGTTACAGGAAATACCTAAAATCAGTCCAACTCGTCTTAAAATAGCTTTTAAAAATAAAAACTTCTTCCCTAAGTTTCAATAATATAAAGGTTAGATTTGTCTGACACTGTAATAAGTACAGATTTTAAAAATAAATCTGCTATTACTATTTCATATTGGATAATGAGAGGCCTGAATAAAAACACACACTCTTCATGTGGAGAGCTATTACCCACACAGTGCATTCAGAGAAGATTCGTATGACTGCAATTTATCTAATTCCAGACTTGTAATTTATCTAATTCCAGAAAAATGTAAAGAAAATTGAAGAAGTTAGAAGTAAGAGGAAAAGTAACAGTGCAAGAAATAATTAGAATGTTAAGAGTTTGAGGAAACCTAAGCCATAGATCAATTAAAATGAAACATGGCCCAAACCAAGAAATGAAGGCCCCAGTTTGGCTCAGCAGTATTTCTGGAAGAGTATTTCTGGAGAGGAGGAAAGTGGGAGGGGGTTCTTTTGGAAACTAGTCTGCTGGCAGGGACTGGGGATTACTGCTGGAGAAATCAAAACCATGAACAGCATAGGAATTCCACTGGAAAATACACCATTGATGAAGCCATCTGAGTATGGAGCCCAGATCATTCACACCATTCATTTATGCCGTAATCCACCCCTGGAAAGGACATGCTTTTTTTAAGAGCTAAGTAAACTTATCAGCACACTATATCCAGGCCTTCTTGTTCCCACATCTCACTAGTTTTGCTTCTCATGGCAGCCCTTGACAATCTTTCTGAAGTACTTTGGGTTTCAAACAGCTGCTCACTGTACAGATAGCACTTCGATTTCAACTCCCTCCCATGCTTAATTATTTCATCCATTACCCACTTCCCCTCCCCCTGGCTATCTGGCTTCAATCTAGAAAAGGGGGAGCCCATTCAGGTTAAATAAGAATTTTTGTTCCCAATTCAACCTAACACCTAGGTTTCATGGTTTTAAAAGTTCACTTAATGTATTTTAAATTATTAGTCATCATTTTCACAAGCCTCTGAGCTTTCTGGTTACAGAAATGCCAAAATACTGCAAGAAAGGCAGTGCTCTCAGCAGTTCCAAGCTGATCATAGGGTTGCCACTTGGTTGGTTCTTAATTGGCCTGGCCAGTTTTTGTACTGCCTTGCTCGCTGTGGGTGAAAAGATTTAGTGTGCTGGGCTTTTTTCCTACCTGGAACCAACATTCCCTATACGCTGCATGCACACGTTGCCATGCAGGGATCTTACAACTACTGTGCAAATAACATGGCTAGGAGTGCGGTCCTGCTTTGTGTGTCGGGCCCTCAACCTGCTGAAACTGCCGTGGTTTCTCTTGGCACTGGGGACCGGGACAGACCTGAGGCTCACTATCAAAGAGGGGTAAAAAGCTGGGTGAGGAAGGTAGTTGTGGGAGAAGATGGTAGGGGGCAGGGCTGGCTCCAAGCACCAGCGAAGGAAGCAGGTGCCTGGGGCAGCCAATAGAAAGGGGCGGCACTTCGGCGGCAGCTCAACCAGGCTTGTTTTGTTTTTATTCCCCTCCTTCGCAGCTTGGGGTGGCAAAAAAGCTGGAGCCAGCCCTGGTAGGGGGGCACCTTCACATCTGTGGTGTGGGACTGGTCAGGGGTCAGCTTTTCTGCATCTCAGATGTGGCAACCCTCTATCAGAACAAAGCACTGGAAATCCTGCAAGGAAGCCTGTTCTTATGAAGCTCCCAGCTCAGTTTTGCAGACCTAAAAAGTTCCAATAGTTCACACAAGGTTCAGATGAACATTTCAACGCTTAGGCACTTATCCAATCCAAATGTCTGAACAGGGAGGTTCTCCCATCTCTATTCCAGCCTCCTAATTAGGGTCAAAATCTTCTTGCTAATGACTTTAGCCTATCACAGGGCTGGTCCTCTAAGGAGAGTCAGATGCCCAGCCTACCTGTGACAGATTTTTGTTAAGGGAGTTGGTTTATCTTTACTCTGGGGTAAAAGCATTTAGGCTGTTGTATAAGTGCTCCTCTCAAAAGGCTTTATTAAAGAGAGAGATACTGCTGTGAAGTGGAGTGTTTGGCTTCTTCTTGACCAAGCTGTTACTTGGGACTTTATTGCTACCTCATCCAGGGGGAAACTAAGGCAGGCCACAGCAGAGTGGCAGCAGTGCCCATTTACATGGTCTTAATGGAGCTCCACATTTTATCCCACACAGCCTCTAAAGGGTGTGACTCCTCCAGGAGGAAACGAACCGCTGACCCAGGAGATGAAGGGGGGCTTTCTGGCCATGGGAAAGCAAAGGTGTTTTGGGGGTTCTGCAGTACTGGCCAGAGGAAGGGAGCTGCCTCTGTCCCCTCTCCCAGCAATAAACACATATTATGCTGTTACTGAGCTTGTGCCTGTGTCATCATTCCAAGGACAAGAGCCTCCTCCCTCCATGCAGGTAGAAACTGGAGCTGTCAGCCTCTGGCCCTCTGACTAACACTTGTCACTTTCTACTCTCTACACCCCAAATGCCTAGTTCTGTCCTTCTAGCTCTTTTATTGCTGCCTGAAGGCCTAATCTGGCCCATTCTGTACTACACTACAAGGGCTTGTCTAACATGAACAAATACTCTCTAACTCAGATGTGGAGGGGGAAGAAACCTGACTCTGAATCAGGGAATAAAAGTGAGCAATGAGCACATGGAGGATGGATATTGTGCTATTTTATCTCTGCATTTTTAAGGGGCTGGGTGGTGTTATAACCGCAAAACTGCCCTTCAGTTTAGTGAGGACTCTGCTGCTAACATTTTTGCTGTGCTTTGAAAAAGTTTGTGTTGTTCTCTTTGAAAGAGCCTCATAGCTTCCTTCTTCCCCAGTAAATGACTGCTTTTTGACTAGCATTCAGAAAGTTACATGGAAGACTGCTACAGCTTTTTTGGCAATTCCAAAGAATTCAGATCCATTCGCAGAACTGTGCACAGACAATATAAAGGGTCATTACTTAGGCTGACTTGGAAAGTGGACACAAAGGACATTTAAGCATCATTTTTCCTTTTAACTGCATAATCCTAAAATACTGCTAAATGCCTAGAGCGGATTTGTGAGTATTTCTGTAAGTAAGCTTACTGAGACTACTCTGCTGTACTTTGTGGGGTTTTATTTGTTGTTCACAAACACCGACGCATAAGTGCCAATTTACTTGTGGAAAGGGTCTCAGGTCCTGAACGTTGAATGAATTCCAGTACAAAAGATTATCTTGCAGAAAATTCCTACGGAAAGTGCATTAGTCACAATTCAGTAGACTCCTTTTTTTGTTTTCAAGTTTCAGTCCTCCAGTCAGGAAGCAAAAAATATGCCCTATGACTTGCCTGACTAGTTACATCCCACAGACAACACATTTTAGGGAATAAGTACACCAGAAACAAACTTGACATAGCTGCGGCAATTTATAAGTAACAGGGAATGTTGGAAGCTTTCAGTGCTACAATATTCCCATATTTTACGAATATGTCAACTTACCCTCAAATATTCTTGATATTCCGTTGTTGGTTTTGCTTACATGAAGAGTTACCACCATTTTTAGTAACTTTCAGAGAAGCAGAAAAGAGAAAGGAGGGGCACAAAGAGTCAGACTTTAAGGCCAGAAGGGACCACCAGATCCTCTGGTATGACCTCCTGTATATCACAGGCCACCAACACCACCCAGCACACACACACTAAACCCAACAACCAAAATTAGCCCGACGTATTACAGTCCACAGGAAACTAGACTGTTATGAGCCATAGGCAGAGATTAGAAGGGACCAAGGTGGCCCTGTGCCCAAGGTCCCCCACATTGGCAGGGAAATAATTAAGTGCAATATAGACAGAAAATCCTGGCAAGTGACCTGCATCCACACTCTGCAGAGGAAGGCAACCTTCCCCACCCGTCAAAGTCACTGCCATTCTGACCTAGGGGAAAATTCCTTCCCAACCCCACATATGGCGATCAGTTAGACACTAAGTATGGGGGCCACGCAACCAAGAGAATGTTCAGTGCCACCTCAGAGCCCTGCACCCCGACCCCGTCCAATGTCCATCTCCAGCTGTGACCACCCCTGGTGTTCAGAGGAAGGAGACAAAAAAATCCCAGAATACATTGGGGGGAAATTCCTTCCTGACCACTGCAGGTGTTCAGCTGAAATCCTGAGCTTTTTGGCACATAAGTGAAGCCCCAGGTCTGTTGAGTCCTGGCCCCTACCATCACAAATAACCCCATCATCTAATTGCATTCATAAATTTGTCCAGCTCTCTCTTAAAACAAACCAAGGCTTTGATATTTGTGATTATGAACTTCCCATTAACATAGCTCATGTACTATATGGTAGGGAAGATATTTTTGCCCTTGCAATACTGGGATGCTGCTGTCTCCTTTGGTAAATTTTAATGCCCATTTCTCTCATTGCCACCACTTCTAGGAATGACATTGCAGTGCCAGAAAAGCTGACCATTTGGTGCTGCTCTCCCTGTGTGAATGGGCAGCAAAGAACTCAGGGAAAGTTCCCGGGATCAGGAAAGCACAATGGTGGTATAAAGTTGCCGTAGCCTCCCTTCACCCTGGCCTGCAAGTTTTCATAGAATCATAGAATATCAGGGTTGGAAGGGACCCCAGAAGGTCATCTAGTCCAACCCCCTGCTTGAAGCAGGACCAATTCCCAGTTAAATCATCCCAGCCAGGGCTTTGTCAAGCCTGACCTTAAAAACCTCTAAGGAAGGAGATTCTACCACCTCCCTAGGTAATGCATTCCAGTGTTTCACCACCCTCTTAGTGAAAAAGTTTTTCCTAATATCCAATCTAAACCTCCCCCACTGCAACTTGAGACCATTACTCCTCGTTCTGTCATCTGCTACCATTGAGAACAGTCTAGAGCCATCCTCTTTGGAACCCCCTTTCAGGTAGTTGAAAGCAGCTATCAAATCCCCCCTCATTCTTCTCTTCTGCAGGCTAAACAATCCCAGCTCCCTCAGCCTCTCCTCATAAGTCATGTGTTCTAGACCCCTAATCATTTTTGTTGCCCTTCGCTGGACTCTCTCCAATTTATCCACATCCTTCTTGTAGTGTGGGGCCCAAAACTGGACACAGTACTCCAGATGAGGCCTCACCGATGTCGAATAGAGGGGGACGATCACGTCCCTCGATCTGCTCGCTATGCCCCTACTTATACATCCCAAAATGCCATTGGCCTTCTTGGCAACAAGGGCACACTGCTGACTCATATCCAGCTTCTCATCCACTGTCACCCCTAGGTCCTTTTCCGCAGAACTGCTGCCTAGCCATTCGGTCCCTAGTCTGTAGCGGTGCATTGGATTCTTCCATCCTAAGTGCAGGACCCTGCACTTATCCCTATTGAACCTCCTCAGATTTCTTTTGGCCCAATCCTCCAATTTGTCTAGGTCCTTCTGTATCCTATCCCTCCCCTCCAGCGTATCTACCACTCCTCCCAGTTTAGTATCATCCGCAAATTTGCTGAGAGTGCAATCCACACCATCCTCCAGATCATTTATGAAGATATTGAACAAAACCGTCCCCAGGGAACCAGCACCAGGGAACGTGGGTGGGATAAGAGCTGCTACTTTGGCTTTATGTCTCCAGATGATTCCCTAGACTTGGGTGAACCTCCTGTGACTGGCTCCGGCAGATTAAAGGCTGCTGCACCAGTAGAGCACCGCTGGGATTGTCTGGAATGCAATTTAAGATTGAGCTTCACTATGCTGGGATGACTGACCTATGAATTGTCTGAGTCTCTTCTGGATATTCCAACATTCAGAACAGTTTGCTTAAGTAATGTTATATTTTTGGCACAGAGAGCTTCTAAATGAAACTTTGGCTTGGAGCATAAAAAAAATGTAAAGAACACAAGAAAAGGGTTTTGCTTTTTTTTTTTTTTTTTTTTAATTTCAAGGGCGAGCAAAGCTGAGTCTGTACTTCAGAACACAGTGCTCATGTCAGCTTGCTGAGTGGATGTCAACTATCATTCTATTTGTCCCTGGTAACATTTTACATCATCTATCAATTATGAAAAGAAAGAAAAGGCTGAGAATTCAAGCTCCATTTGCGTGCTGGAGTTGTTAATTGCAGTGTCCCAGTAAATCCATTTTGATTTCCATAAGGGTAGGCTTACAATACAGTTTACAAAGAATGATAGGCCTGAGTCAAATCTTTTGGAGGTTTCGAATCTGATCCTGGATCCAGGTTTGAGCTTTGTAGACGCCGTCCCTCACTTTTATGGGATAATCTCAATCCACCATTCAAAAGTGGGTGTGGGGAGAGAGGTTCACAATCCGGATCTGACATTTGTGGTTAAGGCACATCTACATTTTTTAGTATATTTTGAACTTTTTCCCTTAATTGACGGATGTTTTAGGAAGACACTGACAGTAAAGCAAGGCTGTAAAACTGTCAGCATAATATAGGCTCTCTCTGAAGAGGTGAACATAAATATAATTGCTGGAAAAGCATGAACTAGTTGGTTTTCAAGTGTTCACATTCCAAAGAGTGTCATTTCCCAGCACACTGTAGTGAGTCATGCACTCAGATGGTTTACAGTAAAAATCAGTGCGTTAAAGGCAGGAGATACTTGGCCTAGCCCAACACTCCCTCAAGCGTAACTTCCATAGAAATCAAGGGGAATGGACTCAAGGAGGAAGATTGTTTTGTTTCCTGAAGCATATACAAGGAGGTAAAAGAAATGAGGTTGAAGAGCAAAGGACCTGGAGACTCCCTCCAGGACCTTTCTTCAGGGCCAAACAAAATATTGGAAACCTAATTTAATCAGCAACTATTCACTAGGAATGCAATATTTTCCATCTCCATGAATGAGAAGCGACTGAATAGACATAGTGAGAGAGAAATTTAGGTTCATACACCTACATGTGAAAATATTTTAAAAACTGAAAGAAAAAAAAACCCCGCAACTTTTTAACACCACCTTAGGACTCTGGGAGGAGGGAGCAGAGATCAGATACATGTTACTCCCAGTGCTGATCTGAATCTCCATGCTAGTAATAGAAGTTCATAGTATGCCCATGCTGTAAATTCCCATAAATATAAGGAAGGCTGGATTTCTCAAGATATTATAAAGCCTTTTTCTGCTAGATCATTGATTCAATTCCACCTGAGGTCTGTAATAACTGCAAATCATGACAGCCTGCTGGAGTTTGGTAGCTTTCATGAAATCAACTGGAATATCAGTTCAGGTCACAGTGGACAAACATCCATAATACAGAAACCACACTCACAATTAGCATTTGGCTGTTCCAGTCTTACATACGTTGAGGTGAGACCTCCAGATCAGATTTAAGGCATATTGGTATGGCAGAATGGGAAATATTTCACTGTTCCTGTTCTGGAGAGACAGTTCTTAATCTAGCACCATTCTTAAAGCATCAAACTCTTAGTTTTAAATGAAAATATACCTTGTTCTTTTATAAATTATAAAAATATCTTGGGCTTCATTCTCATTTACACTAAGGTGCCATTAAACATCACTCCAAAGAGGAATACCTACTGTAAGGGCCCTTTTACTGCCGGAGTGGTGTTAAAAGAGGCCTTAATGGAAATGAGAATTAGGCTCCTTACCTTACATTGTAGCTCACTTCATCCCACACTAACACGGTGTGGTTCCTTGTCTCCATCTTTTCGCACATGCTGTGCTAACGTAGTTTATTTCAGCATGCCATTTCATAACCAGCGCAGCATCTAGACATTTCACAGCAATATCTTCAATATAATTTGTAATTTAATTTAAATGTGACTGGAGAAAGTAGCAGCTAAACCAAGAATTCCAAAAGGTACTTTAGAAACTTTACACGTACTTTCTCTGAAGACTTCATAGCCCCTTCGACTTTCATAGCCACCATCTGGCATCTTCTCATTCCCTTTCTTGTTTTTCTCACCTTTCTTGTTGCCATTTTTAGCTGTAGGATGAAAAGAAAAACAAGTTTTACTTTTTGTCCACTGTCAAGTGTATTTAACAATGGCTAACTACACAGTGAATAAAACAGTTTGCTTCTGTAGGATGGCATTCCAATCCTTCCAATGCAGCAGATGTTTAGAATATCCTGTTATTCTTTTCCCAGGTATGAGAACTATAGAAATATGGGTGCAAGGAATCAGAAGTGTCCTTTTCTTTGCTGCAGTATGAAGGAACCAGATATGCATTTCTTTCTTGCACAAATGGAATTCATTTTTTAATGTCTACACATGCTCCAGTGACAGTTTATTGCTCAATCCTCCTCATCATTTGATCAAACATATAAGGGCCCCATCCAACACCTACTGAAGTGAACAGAAAGACTCCCCTGGACTTTAATGGAGTTGGATCAGACCTTAAAAGGGGTGAGTATATTTAATCTGCAGTGATCCAACATCTTCACAGACCACCACCAATATTCTAACCCAAGGCAAGAATGCTCCCAAAGCTGGTGAGCACAAAAGCAGCACTGTTCTGCACCTATATTCTGATTTGTTGCAGTGTCCTCCATGCACAACCCTTCTCATCTCCATGCAGTTTATTCCTGCCAGGAGAATGAATAGTATGTTTGGTTCGGTTTGCATAGAGGTAATTTGTAAATCAGGAGACAGGCTGACTATGACCATCTGCAGAGAACATTCAACAATCCCATCCCAACAGAAAAGAAGCCTGAAAACACTGTACAACTCTTTATGGCATATCCCCTCTTAATTGTTTTTAAATATACACCCACTCTGTTAGGCTTTTGATATTAGTGCAATACTCCAGATTGTCCAAGAGTGGTTCTATGGAGAGAGTAAAGGGGCAAATTTAGTGCTCTATTTCTCATCTGGCTTTGTGCCACTACAGTGATTAATTCTCTTTCTGTCCACGTGTATCTGAGCTGGCCAAATGCTCCACAGAGCTCTCCACCTGAATTTTAAAATGAACTCATGTCAGCCATGCATGGACTCCTTTTATGTCTACTTTCCATGAAGGTCCAGAAAGTGGAATGTTAAGCTCTCACATTCACATATTCATACAAGGAATTATATAGATTATATGGCAATAGATGCAGCTTCACACAACAGGGAGACACTGCTCACCAGGGCCTTTGCATGGGACATTAAAATGAGCCAGATAACTATCTGATGCATCCTTTGAGTACAGGACAGCACATGCACAAGCAGCTCCTCTGTGTGAATATGATGAGAGAAAAATCAAATTTAAACTCTGCACTAGACGACAAATCTTTCAGTAGCCTAATTATCACAAGGACGATGTGTCAGGCACCACTTGGGGTTCCAGGTGGATGGGAGGGTGAAGTCTCAAAAACTTACCTAACGTTTCCTGAGATTTTACTGAATGATATCAGCTTTGTGAACTAACTAAAACAGCAATTCTGCAGGCTATGAAGAAGCAACAAATTATATAGTCATTTTTACTTTAAATGTCTGGACTGATAAATTGTTAATCAAGGGAAATTTTCCACGATTTCATTGCGATCCAATTTTTGGTTATTTTCTCAGTATCCAGGAAGTTGGCTATGTCCATTTCACAAGCAAGAAGGAGCAAACAGTCCAATCAGCCTTCAGGAAGTGAGCGGCAAGTGGTGGAATGTATTTAAGTAGACAGAAAGAGAGGGGTGGGTCCCGCAGCTGTGTTTGCAGGATTGGAGCCATGAGATATGTGTGTGTGTGACTGGGGTGAAGGTGGTTGGGGATGACTAGAATCAGGGGCTGGCATAGAGTCTGTGGGGGACCAGGAACTGGAGTTCGGCGGGGGGGGGGGGGGGGTATTTGGGGGAGGGGCAGAGTGGGATCGGAGGGTTTGGGGGGAGGAGATCCTGGCAAATGGAGAAGATTGGGGTAGATGCCCCTGGGGGAGAGATAAAGGGCTAGAATTGGGTGGGTCAAGGGTGGGGCAGGGGGAATGGGCCTTACCAGATCTGATCCTGAGGCACAAAGTTGAATTGTTGGCTGGGGTTGTTGTTTTTCTGATTCATGCCCCCACGCTGCGCTAGCATCCTGTGGTGGCCAGTCTGGGCCTTTCAATCTGGCCAGATGCCTGGGACTGAGCCAGCCTGGCGCCAAGCCGTGCCTCCTCAGATGTTGTTAGGCGACAGCAGCAGAGCTTGGGCTCTTGAGTGGGGCCTGGGCAGGCTGCACAGTAAAAAAGGGTCTGGCAGTGATAATGCCATTCCCCCCCACCGCCCTCCAATCCGCAGAACCAGCATCCCCAGAACCAGCTCCGAGTCCTCAGCATCCCCTCTGCCCCCCCCCCCCCAGGCAGAATGCACAGAGACCTAGTGGCAGGACCACCCTAGTCAGCTGGCACCAGTAGCAGCCTGAGCTCCTCCCCCACTGTTCTCCAGGGGCATGGGGAGACCACCTACCAGCTTGGCACTGCACTGCCTCGGAGGCTGCAGCAGCAGCTGAATTCCCAGCTGGAGGACAAAATTTTACCGAATGTGTTGGCAGCAAGCGGGGGCTTCATCCCGCTCTGCCCCTGCCCTCCTTGTGGCACCCCTGTCTGTGTATCCCACAAAGAAAAAGGACTTCTTCACTACAGGTGCCAGCTTCCTCCGGGCCACAGGGGTGCCCTGCCCCCACCCACCCCCTTCCCCCAAGCCTTCATGCCCACCCCACCTCTTCCCGCCCCTGCTCCACTCCCACCCGTCCTCTTCCCACCCAGTTCCATCCCCTCCTCCAAGCGTGCCCCATCCCTGCTCCTTTCCCTCCCCCCCAGCACCTGCTGCATGCCACAGAACAGCTGATCTCAGCGGGCAGGATGCACGGGGAGGGAGCGGGAAGAGTTGATTGGCGGGGCTGCCGGGAAGCACTGGGAGGGGGGCGCTGGCTGCCAGTGGTGCTAAGCACCCACTAATTTTTTTATGTGGGTGTTCCAACCCTAGCAGACCCATGGAGTCAGCGCCTATGTTCTTCGCTTTTTATACAAATCACCTAATGCTGCTTATATCTTGCTCCCTCACCATAAATTGCTACCTCTCGCTGAGAGAATCAAAGCTCACATGGCTTCTTGAAGTCCTCCTCCCAAACCTTAGAATTACACTCATCCAATCAGAGAACAGAAACAATAGCATGTGATTTATCTGACCAATCACAACTAAAAAGATCAGGTTGAATTTTTAATCTGGGCTACTAGATATTGCTGCCAAACTGTTCAAATTCAATCCATCATGCATGCAAATCCTCTCTTATTTCCTTTGAAAAAGTAGTACATTGACATAATGAATAAACTGGAGCAAATCATAATCCATCTACCAGCATTCCAGAAGCAGATTCAATCTCATGCTTATCTCTCTCCAGTCTATTAATGAAATCTTGATTTTTTTTTAAAAGGCCCTTTTCTCACCTCAGATCAGTTTGGATATAGAGCTGTTATCCAAGGTAATGTGCTAAAACGTGTTGAATCCTTTCCAAAGGAACACACCCAACAGCTGGCTGAATCTGAATACAAGCAAGACAGTGGTGATGCTGGTGGGCAGAGGGAAGCATTTGGAGGAGTTTGCAGCTACAGCACATTCTTCTTTGGTTGAAGGTACTCATCCACATTTGGTCAATTCAGTTCATGATCAAGGAATACTCTTGGATTCCTCACTGATGCTAAGTTCTCACAAAGCAACATCTGTGAGTAATGCTTTCTATCGTCTCGTGTTGGCTAGGAGACTGCCCCGTCCTGGCAGATGATGGCCTGACCTCAGTTATTCATGCCTTCACTTCTTGGCTGGACTACAGCACTGCAGTATTCCTGGGCATGAAGCCTTCAGCACCTAGGAAACTCCAATTGATACAGAACTCTGCAGAGCATCTCCTCAGCAACACAGGCTACCCGCAAGAACTTCAGACTTGTTCTCTACTCTCTACACTGATTTCCCATAGAATTTCAAATCAAGTTCAAGGTCTCAGTCCTTATACTTGTCCCAGGCCATAGAGTGCTTTGAACATATCTAAAAAACCAAATGAAACTCTGAGTTGAAGACTGTGATCAACAACTACACCCCTCTGGCACAAAGGAAGGTAAATAAAGGTAAAGCTTGTTTGTGCAGGAGTCAACACTCTCTTTGGGGCTGATCCGAGACTTTGGAATAAATTCCCTCAGGAACTAAAGACCATCACAAACCGCATCACCTTTCTATTCAAGTGCAAGCCATGCTTTTTTGACTTGCCTCCCCTAACACACACATAGCAATGTGAATATTTATTTAAAAAACTACCAAAACAAGACACTCCACTACACATTTGTACCCCTGGGGAGAGGACGAGAGAAGAACAAATGAGAGTTATGTAGTCATGTTGCTTAATGCATTACTGGAAGATGCTCAGATATTACAGCCATGAATGTGGTGTAAGAACAGATATAGAATAGAATCCACTGAAGCCGATGAGACTAGCTGATTTCAGTGGGCTTTGGATCAGGTCATAAATAAGCAAGAATGGATTAGAAAATACAAATCCACTTGTGATGGGATCTGTCAATCCAACCTTTTACTTTCCAAGGATTACATGGTACAGCTGAATTTATAAGAGTCATAAGGGAGGCAAAGGGCAGGATGAGATTGATGTATTGTTATGTAACTCAAGTGCTCGCAAATACTGCTTTAATAAAAAATAAATCCACAGCATAATCCTGGGTTTGCCCACCTAAAGTCAATGGGAGACTTGCCCGTTGCCTTGAATGGAAATGAATTTGTACTTATATTAATACTTCACAATGTAAACCCGCTGCATTCAAGCCATCAACAGTAATTAGCTTAAATTAATCAAGTACATGTCATATGCAATTTGCTGTAGCCTTTACACAGTTATGATTTTAGTCCAACTTTAATTCAAAGTTAGCACTGATCACTACCAGCTGCCCAGCCACAGGGCAGATCACACGTTCCCATTCCTCTGCCTTTCTTTATTCCAGCCAAGATCCAGTCTATTGTTTGCTACACCATATAATTAATCCAACATGCCCCTGCTTCCACTAAGCTTCACAAAAAAGGAGCATTTTGTTTACTGTATGTCCATTGATTTAATCTCTATTCAATGTAAAAGTGTTTGTTCATATATATAAATATATACATACTTACACACACCTCCACACCTATTTACAGTTAGGTTCATAATTATTAGTTAAGCACCAATCAATCATGAGCTCAGCATGATCTGTACCTTTATAAGGCCAATTTTTCAAAATTGGGTGTGCAATTCTAGGCACCTACATTTGTATTTTGGCACTTATGTAAGTGACTTGGTTTTCAGAGGTGCTGAAAACCAACAGCTTTAATTTATTTTAATGGTACTAATCCATGTAGCACTGCACTGGATGGTGTTTTAGATTTAACCTACATAATTGCTGGATCATGCTATAGTGCCTTGGATAGTTATTTTGTGTAGATTACAGACAGAGCAGCTAGTGCCATCTATCGTTAAGGTTCTACAATACTTCCCAGTATAAGATCCCTTTCTTCAGTTGCTTATAACTTTGCCAGTCCTTAGGCGTTCAGGTTGAGCTTCAACATGTTGGGTGTCTGCCTTAGGCTGAATTATTTTGGGTAGTTTCAGTTGAAATGTTTCAGACATTCCAGAGCATGAGTAAGAGGAAAATGTGTTTTTTCCCCACGTAAAAAAAAATAAAAAAATCTTATGACAAATTTATTTAAGCTGTTCTAGAGCCTCCACGCTTTGGAGCAGGGACTTGAAATTTGTCAGAGAGCCACGCGGGTGTCGGGGATGTGCCCTTTGCTGTCACCCTGAAAAAAATGCTCAAATATGGCTATGCTAGAAGTCTTTGAAAAATTTCAATTCACACATGCACAGCAGAGACTTCTTAGAGGTTGGCAGCTCAATTTCTCTGCACTGAACATGGTCCAGTCCAGGGCTGAAAGGGCTGAGCAGGACTTTCCCTGTAATTACTTCAGGCTGCGTGGCACCAATCATCAAAACCAAGGACAAGGAAATTGTCCCTCATGCTCTCAGTGCCCAGGTAGCGAGGAGGAGGAAGCCATCTGACTGAAATGCAGAAGAAACAGGAGGTGGATATGGGAGGAAGCAGGTAGGGTTGGCACAAGGAATCTGGAGGTGGAAGACTGGGAACCAGGGAGGTAAGAATGAGAGATGGAGACTGGAAGAGGAGGCCTGGGAGGAGAGGAGATTGGGAACAACTGGGACCAGCATGGGGATACCGAGACTGGGAGCTTGTGGGGGCAGAGAGACTGAGACTTGGTCACGGAGCTGAGACTGGCTGGTCAAGGAGAGAGAAACTGGAATGAGGAGACTAAGATTGGCTAGGTGAGGGGATGGGTATTGGGAGGAGCCAGGGATGAGGGGGTGGACACTAGGATGAGAAACTGGAGGGAGGAACAAGAATGGCACAAGGACAGCATGGAGGGGACAAGGGCACCAACATTTCCAATTCTCACCATTCCTCAACAAATGTGTGTGGAATGTATCTCATATCCCCCTCTAGTACTGGTCCACATAGAAGATGACCACCTAATACTGCTGCCAGTTACTCCCTTAGTTCAAGTGGCAGAAGTCTGTATGGTAGATCTAAAGGCTCCAGCCCACCTGATGAATCATGTGGGTGTCAATGCAATGCCATAGCATGGAATTTCTGTTTTTACAGTTTGCTTTTTTAAAAAACCTAGGAAATTACAAAGAAAAACTATATTAAAAGAACATTAAAGTTGGGACACCAAGTGCTCAAAAGTTAGGAAATGCACCCTTATGGCATGAGGTCGCTCTGCAGACCCCTTTTCATCAATCTCACCCCTCTCCAGGGCTCCACAACTAAACTCACAACAGATCACTCTTGCAGGCCCTTCTGCAGGGCTTTATTTATTTTCTAAAACAAACAAAAATGAAAACATTAAGCAGTTACCCTTCTGACCTTAGTCTCTGCTCCTAAGGCTACTGCCAGGCCTCCTGTCTCCGGCAGACCCTGCCATTCCTTCCTTTCTCTGCAGTTTCTTCAGCTTCCTCAGACCCTCTGCCCCCCTTCCTTGTACTCTTTATCAGCTGATCTTCATTCAAATGTGACTCCTTAGTAACTGGGATTGGAGGGGCCCAGGCCTCTGGCCCTTAAAGGGACAAGCCACCCTGTTACAGCCATTAATTCAGTCCCCTTGTGAATATGCATTATGAGAGTCTTTAATTGCATGATCACATACTATTTGTTTTCCACAGGACCCCTACCTTATTAACCCCACAGGAGGGACCTGTCCTGGGAATGAATCAGTGTGGTGTAAAGGGGGTTGCTATCTGTAGGACTCCGTCCTCATTTGTTGCAGAAGTTGGAAAGTGTGTGAATGAGGAAGGAGATTGCAGGAAGAGAAGAGAATCAAATTCTAACCCTGCCTTTGCCACAGAGCTCCTGAGTGATGCTGGGCTTTCTGGAGTATGTTTGCAGCTGTGCTGCTAGGAAAGTTGGGGGAAAGCCAGCAGGGAGCTTGGAGGCAGTATGGAGCTACAGAGCCTCCATGGAGATGGCTCAGGACTTGCTAGATCACCTGAGCGCTAGCTCTTGGAGAATCAACTGATTTAGTGTTATGAGCTGCCTATCACCTCCTCACCAAACTTCACCAAGGGAAGACTTTTCAGTAAATTCTACAAGTGCAAGCATGCAAAGTTTCTAGACACCCATTTGGTCAAAGGGGATAATGTGGCTGTACATATGTGGGGCTTCTTACATACCTGCTGGAGTCCAAAGAGCTGTGAACTGAACCCTGTACACAAACAGGGGACACTGCACCTCAGGGGGAACTCTCCTGCCTCCCGCCCCCCACAGAAAATGGGAGGAAAGACAGTGCATGCACTACCAGATAAGCTGAATCAGCACATCCCAGAGATACCCTGCCAGTGCCATCTGCTTTTGAACTTTCTGTCTAGCTGCTGATCCCCAGTGGAGCACCAGGTTATAAGTTTCTTGTACCACTGCTACCCTCACCCAGGCAGACTCTATGCCACTAGAGTCCTCTGCCCTGGGCTGTACCTGCAGCTAAGATCTGCTGGCCCTCTAACAATTTTCAACACTGCAGAAATGGTAAATTTGGGGCATAACTTATAAAAAGCTGTTTTCAATTTTTTCTTGATCAGAAAGTAACTACGTGTAAAACTGGTAAAAATCAAACTGCAACCCTTAATTTAATATCACCTATATGCAATTGGGAAGAGTTAATGCCACTGTGAAAACCTTATTTCTCCAATTTGCTGTGATGTGGGTGTCTTTAATTTGGAAATTTTGTGCCATATCCCATAGTACTTAAGGATACAAAATTCCTACTGAAGCCAATGGGAGTTTTGCCTGAGTGAGGGCTTTGGCCCTTAATTTTATAAGACTGTTGCTTACTTCGTGAAATAATTTCGATTTCAAATTTCCTCCAAAGAAATTAAACAAGACAAATGCAATCGGAGAATGCTTGTAGAATAAACTGCCGAGCCACCTTAGTGTAACTGTGTCAAAATAGAAACCACTCTACTGTGCTTACTGACCAGAGTTTTGGGAACGACAGTAATGTGTAGGTTTCCAATAGCTTGTCTTCTCTCAGCCAAAGACATTACATGTAATAACTGAAGTGATGGACGATATGGCTGTCTTTTAATTTATTTATTAAATTATGTATTAGTACCTCCTAATAATTAAAATTAATCCCCCTAGTAACTGATCTCTCTGAAGGAATATCCCTGTTTACATTTCTTCCATGGGAGGGCTTTAAAGTGAAATCTGACAGTGATTCACCTGTTCAAAGGTGAAGAACATTTAGAGTTAAAATGACCAGGGGTACAATAAGAAATCATCATAAGACAGACAAAACAGATCTTACCATGGAGTGAGTCTCTCTTCATTTGATTGCAAAAATGTAGTTTCAGCAAGCAGCCAAATGTGAAATATGATAAGAAGGGAAGTTTATGCACCAGCTGGAGTCTCATTTGATTAATGAAATGCAGGGTTTTTGAAAGCTCTTAATGTGACAGGTGAGAGGGAAAGGGTAAAAGTGCATGTGAGATTTCCAAAGAGCTGAAAAGCTTGGTGTTAGAAATTAGTATATGTCATCATCCCCAGCACATTTATTATTATTACTATCAGTATTAGAGTATTAATTTATGTTAAAAGTCAGAGTCAGTTTGAGACTCAACAGAGCTCTTAAAGTTTGGAGGAAGAGGTGGAAAGTTACCTGGTGGAATCTCGAGAATGGATTTTTCTTTTTTGTTGCCTTTCTTCTGTTTTAACTCTTTCTTGCCCGGTCTGAACCTTGGGGACTCCTCTGCCTCTGCAACGGGGGCTGTTTCTTCCTGTCCAGGTTGCTCTGTGAAAGGGGAAAATTCCTCATCGGGACCTGGATAGGAATAATAATGATCCCTGTTTATAATCTCCTGCAGGTAATAATCCTGATCCTCCACAGGCAAAGCCTGGGATAAATCCCCAAGCAGTGCTAACCCAAAGGCACAGAGAGCAAGACAGAGCTGAGACGAACAGGAGCCTTTCTTGCTAAGGGGAATCATTTTTTTAAAGCAGCACAAAAGCTCCACTATGTGTCCCAGATCCTTATTCAGCAGATAGGAAAAACAGCAAGCCTTGGTCACTGGTGAATTCCAGGACTTGTGGAGGGATAAAGAGTCCAGTCTGAGATAAGTGCTTCTGCTTAGACTTGTTTGCAAAAGTTGCAAGTAGTGCAGTGAGAGAGAGAGGACTGAGGAGGGAGGGAGGCAGGAGCCCGAGGTGCATGTGATCATAGGACTCACCAGCCAGACACATATACAGACACACAGGGGGAAGAGAGAGAGAGAGAGAGAGAGAGAGAGAGAGCTCTGCTTTGCCAGCACTTGGCAGGTGTGACTCTCCAGAACCCTCTGTCTTGCTTTCTTTCTTGCTTTCTGTTTCCCTCTCTTTCTTTCCCTTCAAAAACAAGGGTTACAAGACACAGTTTTCAGCTCAAAGGCTTGGCTTGTGTAATGCTTCTGCAAGGTGGTGTTGGCAGCAATGGGGGCCAGATTCAATATCTAGGGGTTCCTCTTAACAATGAGAAACAGACCTGGTTCGAGCCCCTACCCAGTAATCTGGGAAAATTAAACACTATCCCTGGGCACATCTAAGAAACAATACTTCCCCACTCGCACACCCCGAGTCTGCATATAACAAAAGAAAAGTTTTATTAAAAGGAAGAAGGAACACAGAATTAATTTGGGAAAATACTGAAACAAATTATTCAAAAGAACGTAAACCATAAACAAACACCCTCTCCACAGTATATGGGGCAGTGGCTTTTGCCTCGGTTTCCCACCTTGCAGTGTGAAAGTCTGATGGACGATTGCCCCTTTAACATGCCACTCCCCTTTCCCTCCACTGCACCCCACTCTCTGTTGTCCGAGGTCAGCCACGTCCTGGAACTCAAGGGTGCATTCACGTCAGATCACCTCCCACCCTGAAAGGGGGAAGGGAGGAACATAGAGCAATGTCTCTGCTGCTCTCAGGAATCCCTGCCTCTACTTGCTAGTCTTCCACCGCTCGCCACCGCCATTCTGCTGCCGCTCGCTGTTCCTCTGCCTCTGTTAGCCACTCTCTGCTATGTCTGCTGCTGGTTGCCGCTGCTCCCGCCGTTATATCTGTCACTGCTTGCTGCCGCCTCTGTAATGCCATGATCTGAGGTTCCACCACTTAGTCCAGTTCTTAATGATCTCAGCTCTGAGTGATTTCACTGGGTAGCAGGCAACCTCGCTGCTAATGCAGCCTCTGCGTTGTCTTTCACTGCAGCGCTGTCCCCACACCTGACGCCAGGTCTAAGGCTCATCCGTGGTTTGAGCTCTAGGAATCAGTGAACAGAACCAAGGACTCTCAACTGAGTTTGATCAGTTCTGTATTTAAACATTGGAGAGGGGAGGGTCAAATGGTGTCTAGGACTTATTAAACAGAGACCTTCCCATCCCCCTCACTTTCCCTTGGATTTGGCACCGCTCCCCCCCATTTAGCAAATGAGGTTAATTTTACAGTGAGCCTTCAATCAGAACATGCTCAGTACAGTTCTGCTGCTCTTCACGTCCACAATAAGGATAGCAACATTTAATCACCCCTGCATTCAATACTATAGTGAATTTTAACCCAAAGCAGCCAAAATTGAACACTTTGGCAAAGCAGCTCTTCCCACTACAGGTCCCGAGGAAGAGTTCTGTGTAGCTTGAAAGCTTGTCTCTCTCACCAACTTCCAGTAAAAGGTATTACCTCACCCACCTTGTCTCTAATATCCTGGGTCTGACACAGCTACACCACCACTCTATGCAAATATACACACTGCTCCTGAAGTCTCTTCCCTCAGATCATCGCTTGATGGCAGGGGAGAGCTCATTCAGGCCCTGGCTTACACTTGCAAGTTGCAGTGACTTCAGTCCTCATATACACAGTTGATCCTGAACTCCATTTATTTGACAAAAAGTAAAATTGACCACAAGCATTTGCCTTCCAGTCACTGTATAAATGTATGTCTCCTCCTTGAGAGAGAGACTATGTGCTATGCACCTAGATCAAAGAAAAATTACTGTTTCTGTGGTTTGATTATAAAGTACAATTAACATTGTTTTATATGAAGCAGTGGACAAAGGAAAATGTGTCTGCATGATCTCCTTTTTGTCCTAAGGCATTTTATTTGGTTGCATGGGGTGGATAAAAAACAGGTGTTGATGGCGATCTGTACTTTCCTTCCCATTTTCTTAATTTTGTGCACTTTCTCTACACTGGTGTTTTACATAGCAACACAAAGGCAAGAAAGTGAAAGATTTGCAGAAGGAGAGTTGTTGGAGATAATCTTAAGTAAGGAAAGTAAATCTATAGTTCCACTGCCCCACTTCTGCTCCTTCCCATCCTGGCCCGGCCTTGTCCCCAGTTCTCCCATAAACCACAGCTCTCAGGGGGCCCCCATGAAGCTGGGTACCATGCAATGCAGGAAGTGTGTAACCCTTGACAGGTCACTCAAATCTTGGTACACACTGAGGAAAAGGAATCATATTAAGCTTGGGGTTCTCTAAGCCTCACTTAGGAGTAGGACACAAGAATTGCTCCAGGACAGAAGCAACTGAAGATCAAGCAAAAATATCAAAATATCCTCCACAGATTTCAAGTCCTTCATCAGGTCCTTTCACCTTTAAACTCTCCATACACGCACTCTCTACTACTATATATGAGAGAGAAAGGTTATTCATATCAAACATAATTCAATTGTAGGTCTTCTGCACAATGTTGTTGTGGATTAAAGCAAAACTTCACATCTCAGCACCCATAAACGTTTGTAAGTTTGCTTTCCAGATCTATCCACTGAGACTTAAGTGGATCCTTACACTTTTTATCCACTACTTTAAACTTAATCATCACCGTAGTTTTCTTATTCTCCTCCCTCAGCAATTTCTTGACAACAGCTGTGATCCTCACTTCTGCTGCACACAGAGTTAGAGCTGGTAGGAAATTATTTACAAAAAAAAAAAAAGTCAACAGAAATGAAACAAAAATAGTTTTCATTCATTTTGAAAATAATAATCCTATTTGAAAATTTGTATGTTTTCAGAGGAAAAAAAGTCTGAAAACCAATTGTTTTCATCCAAAAAATGTGGCTTTTAGTTGCCAAAACCCAAAAGTTTTTCAGGTTTGAGTTTTCATGTGTTTAAGTGAAATATAAATTGGAAGCAATTGAAATTGCTTCATTTCACTGAAAAGGCATTGTCCATCACATAAAAGTTTTGAGGCAAAAATATTTAACCAGCTCGTCACAGGATGTATTTTTTTAACCAATCTGTTTGTCCCTAAAGCCATGATGATAAGAAGGCAGGTTGTGGGAGCTAACACCCCTGTACTTGGAGGGTTTGAAAATGGTTATTTACATAGTAATTCCTGATTATCCTTCTTAATAACACCTTTTGTATCCAAAGGATGATCAACATCTGGATATCCCTCTTACTCCTGACTGATTTCACAGATGTTCTTACCTTGTTTTCCATTTCTAGCGTATCTACTACTCTACTCCCTTGGGCCTACACATCAGTTGGTGCAGATCTTTAGTCACAGAAAATGTGCATAATTTTACCACCATGAATTTCCTAACCTTTCTTGTAGAAGTTTCAGAGGTGTCCATAAATCTAATACAGAACAGAAATAGGGACACTTTCAGTTGTTGTACAATAGGGAAAAATTTAATTGTTTTTTCCGTGTCAGCAATAAGGACCTCATTATTTCACTAACTAAATAAGTTTGAACTGCAATTATTTAATCACTGCAATTGACCAAAAAAAAAAAAAAAAAAAGATACTTTTACTGTATGTAAAAACTGGAGTGGATTTACACTTCCAGACATAACAAGATGGGAGTATTTTCTCAATATTTGGAGTCAAGGGTCTATTAAAGACCTGGATAATAGAATTTTTGGAATTTTACATTAGTAGCATTTAACAGCTTGAAAGGTGTACATTTCAGTACATTAGCTTCTCCCTCACATCATGGAGCACCCTTTTCTTATTTAAAAACTATTTTACTACAACATAAGTTTACTGATTTATTAATTCACCAAATATGTATTACAATGTGTAAATTTGAAAGAGGACCTGAATTTCAAAGCTGAGTGCATGTAATTGCATGTGTTCAATTGTATGCACCTAATTTGTACCTGCAAATACCATGTTTGTGTATACAAATACTCAATTTGCATATACACATCTATATCTACCTACCTTATGGTTTACCACAGTGCCCTTCTGTCATAAACATACAGCTAAGAGTAGCATAGAATCCCTCCTTTACCTGTAAGGGTTAAGAAACTCAAATAACCTGGTTGGCACCTGACCAAAAGGACCAATAAGGAAAGAAGATACTTTCAAATCTGTGGGGGGAGGTTTTGTGTGTGCTCTCTTTATTTGTTCTCTCTCTGGACGAGAGATGGACCAGGCAGGAAAAAACATCTCCTAAAAACCTACCTGAAATGAGCATCTAAGATTACAAAAATTGTAAGTAAAGGCAAGGAAAGGCATTAGATTATCTTTTGGTTTAGCTTGTGAATTTTCCCTGTGCTAAGAGGGAGGTTTATTCCCATTTTTGTAACTTTGAAGTTGAGCTAGAGGGGAATCCTCTGTGTTTTAAATCTTTTTATCATCCTGTAAAATTACCTACCATCCTGATTTTACAGAGGTGCTTCTTTTACTTTTTTCTTTATAATAAAGTTCTTCTTTTAAGAACCTGATTGATTTTCAGTGTCCTAAAAATAAAGAGTCTGGTCTGTACATTTATTAAAGGCAATTGGCTGGTATATTATTCTCAAGCTCCCACAGGACAGGGGGTGAAAGGGCCTGGAGGGATATTTTGGGAAAATAGGAATTTCAAGTGGTCCTTTTCCTGAATCTTTGTCTAAATCACTTGGTGATAGCAGCAATACATCCAAGGACAAGGAAAGGATTTGTGCCTTGGGGAAATTTTTAACCTAAGCTAGTAGAAATAAGCTTAGGGGAGCTTTCATGCGGGTTCCCACATCTGTACTCCAGAGTGGGGAGGGAACCCTGACACCTTCACAGTGGTGTATATATACATATATATATATATATATATATATATATTCATGTACTTAACTGTCCATTAGTAAGTGCAAACATCTGATTTGAGCAGGCTATCACAGTACTTGCCTATGCAAATTAGGCAAACTTAATAGTACACCGGTAATTGTGCTTACCTGGCTTTGAAAAAGACAGACCCAGACAGTGTTTTTTCCCCCAAATTCCTCAGTTTTTTTCTTATGCCCCACTGTTTCAGCTATTAATGGGATATTGCAGACTCCCAAATGGTACAGGCACCATCCACATTTCCTCATAGTATCAAACAACTGTTTTCCTTTTCATGTGCACACGCCTATCTCCCACTAACATTAATCACTGGATCTTATCTGCATGGAGAGGCTCATTTACCCAAACATCTATATCTCTTGTGTATTTTTATTTACTTTTTCTCATAGTTCAAATATTTCCTGTTATTCCATATATCCCATCTGGGGAGAGAATAATCAAAAGGCGCAGTCCTAGTAATTCCATTCCTTTTAGAAATTGCTGTCACCCCCTAACTGTGTGCATACAGACATGTTGTCAGCTCCCTTTAGACCAAATTCTGCTTCTGAATATACACATATGGTTCTCATTGCAGTCAGATGGAGCTGTGCATGCACATCTCTGGGCAGAATGTATCCCTCTAACAGTATAGGGTGGTTGCAACTTGTTTAACAGGCAGGTTTTGTTTCAAAACAGAGTCCTAGGACCACACAATTTGCAGAACTTGAGCCAAATTTTGCTCCATAAAACCAGTCTGTTTCTAGTGACATCAGTGAACTCACAATAGTGTAATTAAGAATGGAATGTAGCCTAAGACAGTTTCTACCTGTTTTACTTATAAAATGCCAGGACAATTTAAAATAATTGCAATTAATAAGAAATTAATATTTCCTTAAACCAACTACAACTAGCATTATCTTTACTATTGGAATGGAATTATTCCTCTTAATGATATGTAGATCACGCTAGACTGTATTTAAATCCTGGACCCACTGAAGTCAAATGCAAAAATCAGTTGAAAAGGTGCCGGGATATATTTGTAACAAGTATACGTTTAGAGATTATGGGCCTGCTTCTGATTTCACTAACACCAGTTTTACATCAGTGTAACTCAGATGTCCTCAGTGGAACTACTCCTGATTTACATCTTCTGTGGAGAACTGGATCCTATATGTTGCTGAGAGAGACAGAATGAATAGCTTTGCTTCTTCATAGCTAGTGTTCTGACAAACAGTTTTCTTTGGTCCTGATTCAGGAAAGTATCTCCCTATTCAGGAAGGTACATAAGCACATACTTATGCTTAAAGCTAAGCACATGTTCAGTGCTTTCCTGATTCTGGACCTTAATTTTTGTTTATATCAGACACTGTATGCTCCTATTTTTGGTATCAATTATATTTTAAACCTCCGGGTGACCTTTATAACTTTTCTTTCTAATTATTTGTATTTTTTTTAAATTCACTAAAAAAAATAATCTTGTAATCGAAAAAAAAAAGCAGCCTTATTTTGCAAAAAGAAAAGGAGTACTTGTGGCACCTTAGAGACTAACCAATTTATTTGAGCATGAGCTTTCGTGAGCTACAGCTCACTTCATCGGATGCTGTAGCTCACGAAAACTCATGCTCAAATAAATTGGTTAGTCTCTAAGGTGCCACAAGTACTCCTTTTCTTTTTGCGAATACAGACTAACACAGCTTGTCAAGGTTCCTCCCCCACTCTGAACTCTAGGGTACAGATGTGGGGACCTGCATGAAAAACCTCCTAAGCTTATCTTTACCAGCTTAGGTCAAAACTTCCCCAAGGTACAAAATATTCCACCCGTTGTCCTTGGACTGGCCGCTACCACCACCAAACTAATACTGGTTACTGGGGAAGAGCTGTTTGGACGCGTCCTTCCCCCCAAAATACTTCCCAAAACCTTGCACCCCACTTCCTGGACAAGGTTTGGTAAAAAGCCTCACCAATTTGCCTAGGTGACTACAGACCCAGGCTCTTGGATCTTAAGAACAATGAACAATCCTCCCAACACTTGCACCCCCTCTTTCCTGGGAAATGTTGGATAAAAAGCCTCACCAATTTGCATAGGTGACCACAGACCCAAACCCTTGGATCTGAGAACAATGAAAAAGCATTCAGTTTCTTACAAGAAGACTTTTAATAAAAATAGAAGTAAATAGAAATGAAGAAATCCCCCCTGTAAAATCAGGATGGTAGATATCTTACAGGGTAATTAGATTCAAAAACATAGAGAACCCCTCTAGGCAAAACCTTAAGTTACAAAAAAGATACACAGACAGAAATAGTGATTCTATTCAGCACAATTCTTTTCTCAGCCATTTAAAGAAATCATAATCTAACACATACCTAGCTAGATTACTTACTAAAAGTTCTAAAACTCCATTCCTGGTCTATCCCCGGCAGAAACCAGCATATAGACAGACCCACTGACCCTTTGTTTCTCTCCCTCCTCCCAGCTTTTGAAAGTATCTTGTCTCCTCATTGGTCATTTTGGTCAGGTGCCAGCGAGGTTACCTTTAGCTTCTTAACCCTTTACAGGTGAGAGGAGCTTTCCCCTGGCCAGGAGGGATTTCAAAGGGGTTTACCCTTCCCTTTATATTTATGCCACGGCTGTTACTCTGAAACCAGCCTTATTTCGTTACTATTCCACAGTAACTTTCTGAGATAGCACATAAGGTTTCTATATGCTTTGGAAACAAAACAATAACTGTTCTTCCATGCAGCAGGAAAGTGTGTGTCCCTTTACACTTAAGATGTGTAGTAAATCATGGACCATAAAATGAAGAAAATGGAAGTAATTCCCCCTTCCTCCCCCACCCACCCACACATATATAAACCATTTTACTCCTACTGTCAACAGGGGCAAAATATATCACCATAGGAAAGGGAAACCTTAAAGTGCTATTGGAAAATACAAAGTAAGCTGCATCAGGGCCAGCTCTAGGTTTTTTGCCGCCCCAAGCAAAACATTTGCCTCCCCAAGCTCAGGTGGGGCTGGGGCTCGCAGGGGGCGCTGGAAGCGGAGAGAGTGATGTCACCTTCTCCCAGAGCCTGCAGGGGCTTTACCCCCTCCCCCGCCCGGCCACGCAGAGAAGCCTTGATATAAGGGGTGGCACAAGGCAGCGCAGCAGCCAGTGCGCAGATGAGGTGGCACGGCCCCGGCTCCCCGGCAGGACTCGCCCTCTCCTCCCCAGGTAGCGGCTGGGCCCTGGCAGCTCAGCATCCTGGGGCTGGGGCTTCCCCTTCCCGCTGCAGCCCTGTCTAAGTGGCGCAGCTCCGAGAGCACAACTTCCCTGAAAAGAAAAGGACGGACGGAATGCCGCCCCTGGAAATGTGCTGCCCCATGCACGTGCTTGCTTTGCTGGTGCCTAGAGCCGGTCCCGAGCTGCATTTAAATTTTGGAACCACGCCTCTTACAAGCCTGTCTTCAAACGGTGGCTGGACATTGAAAATGACCTCATATTAGCCCATTTTATTCATTTAAAGTGGGTTCTTAGTATAAACAGAATTTCATGGTTTTGCCAAGTGGAGGCTGCCAAAAATATTAGACACCTTCTCTTTATACCTTGAGCACATCAGAAGCTGTTGCAAATCTGAACTACAACTAAGAATAGCCATTAATGCTCCCTTTGCTCAAGAAAAGTTGCTATTTCCTCTAGGAAAGCAATGTCTAAAATAGTCAGATGACATTAATTAAGACAATTTCCTTTAGAAATCACTTATTTGAATCATTTAAGAAATGGAGCACAACTCCCAAGTAGAGCAAATAGCACTGTGCTTTCTCTATCTTTTCTGGTAAAAAATAACATGACCTTCACAAGATCATTCTTTGTACTTGTGTGAATGAGTAAGGAGCTCAAATTGCCATGGAAACTAAAGGTTCCTCATTATCTAATACTTCCCCCAGGCTATGATTTCATGATCATCACATGAACCCATTTTTGGCTAGAGATGGTCCTGAGCTGCACAGTTTAGATCTGGATTTTGTGCCCTCAAAATTGTCTGGGCTTTTGGCTCAGTCCACAATAGAAATATTTTGGAATTGAATCAGAGTTTGGATCCCAGAACTCCCTACCCCTCCAGCGCAGGGGTGTTTGTACTGGACATCTTTGGTCAGTCCCATCTCTATTCTTGAGGGTGTATATTTACTAATTCTTCCTTTTTTTTTTTTTTTTTAATGCTCCATTCCTTAAGGGGAGACAGATCAGGAGAAATGGAATGGAAAGGAAGCAGGTTAGACAGTATCAACCAATGTCTCTGTGACATGTTCAGAAAGCTGTAAACATGGTGAAAAGTATTTTCTGGTACTTTTAAAAACAATACTGATGGCAACCAAATTCCTCCAGGCCCCAGCATGACTGGTAGTTTTAATGCTGACACCACACTGGCTTGGCATTTGGCAATCACATTCCAGGATTCATACTAGTAGGAGCCTAACTAGGAAGGAGGACTGAAGAGATTCACAGGTGCTCCAAACATTTGTAAAACTGGCTGGTTGAAGGAAGAGGAGCTACTTACTAAGATTAATTTATTAACGTTTTTGCATTTGAAAGACTGTAGCTCTGACTTAATGATTGGTTTAAGTGATGTGATTTTGACATTTGCATTAATCAAAACAGATAAATATGTTGCAAATTGGGGGAATAGGCTGGACAACACAGATCCTACATAACTTTGAGAAACAATGGGACAGAATGGTCTCACTATCTATAAACAAAACCTGAAAATGGTGTGTAAATAAAACGCCCTTCAAATTCTAAATTCAACATCCCTCTAATTTGTTGCAAACAAAAAACACCTGCTTCCAGCAAGTTCCCAATAAGCTCACCAATTTACACTTACACTGTCCAGTTATTCCCAGCGCCATACAGATTATAGGGCTGTTTTTATAGCAAGAGAAGGAAATAGTGTTTCCCTCAGATATACTAGAGTATTAGTTGAACAGCTGACTGTCACATGGGTTAAAGTGCACCTTATGGTAATACTTTTATTGGGATACTTATGCCTTTGTATGCCTGGCACACAAAGAAGAGAAGCTTTGTCCAAATATGAACTGACATAATTTATGGAGGCTGCATTATTTACAGCCAATTCATTTGTTTGAAGGTGGAAATACCTGATTTTGTTAACCTTCATAATCATGTAATTTTGGACAATAATACTCCACTAAACTTAATATATACTAAATTCCATCAATAACAACATTTCACTTATAAAAACAGTGAAGAACCTGAATGATTCATAAAGAACATAGTCAGTAAAATGAATTCTAACTTGTCATACAGCAAGCATCAAAGACTCATGACAGACTTTTACCTTACTCATTATGACAATATAGTTTCACAGGTATGTAATAAACTTGTTTCTACCTGACTTGTAGTCATTAAACATGGGTTTGTGCTGGCATGTTAGATAATGCTGTTTAAAAGGTGAAGTGATAAAATCTCTTTGCATCTTTAGCGTCTAAAGATAGAAGATGATTATTAATGTGTAGTTTAATGCACATTATGTAGCTCTGGAATTTCTGCAATACAATATCACCGTTTCGATCTATGCAAAATGCATGTGTGACGGGGGGTGGGGGGCACACTGAGATTACTCAATTAGGGCAAACTGCAAAGAATGGGGCAGACAATCCCCAAAGCTGGTGGATAGCCCAATACTTAGATTTACCAAGCCTTCTACAGGTTTCAGAGTAGCAGCCCTGTTAGTCTGTATCCGCAAAAAGAAAAGGAGGACTTGTGGCACCTTCGAGATTAACAAATTTATTTGAGCATAAGCTTCTACAATACCTTTGACCAGAAGCCAAAAGACAGTTCCCTTATAGCAACCCAGCCTTGGGCTTCTACCCAGTCACTCAAGTCAGATATGATGAGGATTACGGAAAATCTTATTCATCATATAAGAAAGTTCTACCAATTCCAAGGGATCAGACACATTACCTCCCAAGTTAATGAATATTTCAGATCTTACCCAAATATATGCATACAGCCAATTCTTATTAACTAAATTAAAATGTATTAAAAAAGAAAAGAGAGAAGGTATTGGTTAAAAGATCAGTATACATGCAGACATGAGTACAGTTCTCAGATGAGCTTTGTAGTAGAGGTGAGCTTTGTAGTTGCAAAGCTCAGAATTAGACCATAGGTTATAGTCCAATGTTCATATTCAGGGTGATCCAGGTGGGACTGGAGATCTCAAGTCTTACAACTCAAAAGTTCCCCTGCATAAAGCATCTAGCAGATCTGAGATAAAAATGATCAGGACCCAAGGGGTTTTTATACAGTTTCAGGCCTTCTCTTGACAGCTCGGTGTTCTTAGGTGAACAACAGGCAATAATTGAAACTCTGAAGCAGACCTGTTTCCTAATCATCATGGGTAATTAGCGACATAGATGCATCCGATTAAGTGAGCTATAGCTCACGAAAGCTTATGCTCAAATAAATTTGTTAGTCTCTACGGTGCCACAAGTCCTCCTTTTCTTTTTGCGAATACAGACTAACACGGCTGCTACTCTGAAACCACAGATTAACATAAGGCAATTGCCTGTTTTCCACCATTTGCAGACAATCAATATGAAGACAGTGATATCACTATATTTAGAGTTCATTTTAATATTAAGATCTCCTTTTGACCTCTGAATTAAAAGAATACAGCATAGACAGGAAATGTTTGATTACATTGTTAACCTCTAACAATATATATGTAAACACACAAAAACACAAACGTTATCTACCAATGTGTCCCTCAAGGTTGAATTGGGTAATTTATCCTGCAGGATGCTTAACCCTTTCTGGCCATGACTCACAACATGCAATTAACAGATTTGGACAAATTGAAGGCTTAGTGCTAACTGTAATTTGAGAGAGCATGGTTTAGGACAGGGGTGGGCAAACTTTTTGGGCCGAAGGCCACATCTGGGTGGGGAAATTGTACGCAGGGCCGGGGCAGGGGGTTGGGGCGCCGGAGGGAGTGCGGGGTGTGGGAAGGGGTGAGGTGTGCAGGAACAGGCTCAGGGCAAGGGATTGGGGCAGAAGAGGGGTGTGGGGTATATGAGGGGGCTCAGGGCAGCGGGTTGGGGCACAGGAAGTGTGCAGGATGCGACATGGGGCTCAGGTCAGGGGGCTGGGGTGCAGGAGTGGTGCAGAGTACAGCAGAGGCACAGAGCAGGGGTTGGGGTGCAAGAGGGGTGCAGGAGGGGTTCAGGCTGCAGCCCAGCGCCGCTTACCTAAAGCAGCGCTGCTTACCTAAAGCAGCTCCGGGGTGGCAGCGGCATGCACTGGGGCCAGGGCAGGCTCCCTCCCTGCCTGCCCTGGCCCCATACCACGTCGCTCCAGGAAGTGGCCGGAACCACGTTCCTGTGTGGCCCCTGGAGTAGGGGGGGCACAGGGCTTGGCGCACTGCCTTTGCCACGCCTCCAGGTGCCTTCCCCGAAGCTCTCATTGGTTCCCTGTTCCCGATCAATGGGAGCTGCTGGGGGGGGGGGGAGGCGGAGCCTGGAGGCAAGGGCAATGCATGGAGCCCTCTCCCCTCCTCCCCCCAGGCCACAGGCACCAGGGAGGGCAATCCCAGGGGCCAGATCCAAAGCCCTGAGGGGTCGGATTCACCCTGTGAGCCATAGTTTGCCCACCCCTGATTTAGGAGACAGAGCACTGGACTGGGAGTCAGGAAACCTGGGCTCTGCCACTGATCGGCTATGTGTTTTTAGGTGATTCTCTTCATCTGTTTCTTCTCTCATCTTCCTTTTGACTTGTCTATTTAGATTGTGAGCTCTTAAAGGAAGGGTCTGTTTCTTACTACCTTTGTGTTCAGTGACAAGCACAATGGGACCCTGATCTCAGCTGGGGCTTCTAGGCACCACTGTAATGAAAATAATACGAATATTGACTTTAGTGGAGTTATATTAAGGCGGTAATGGAACAAGATAACACTCATAAGAGACTCAGCTGAAGCAGCAGCAAGATTTATTCCAAGAACACAACACAGCACCTTGCGGGTAAGGAGCCAGGCAGCCACTGTGTTGAGCAGACTGACTGGCACTTGCTGAGTTCTTAAACAGCCGGCATTGGGTGGCTTCCAGTGGGCATCAACCAGTGGTGGGGGTAAGCTATACTAAATCAATTACAAGCCTTGCATAGGCTGCATGAGTTCCTTACAAAAGATGAGTTTGGCCCACTGAGTCTGAATGTCTGGAAACACTAAAGCTTAGACAAAAACACACACAGAAGTATATTTGAATAGTTTTTCTTGAAGTTTTCTGCTAATTTAACCCAAGCAAAATCTCACTAACTCTTCTAACTAAGAAAAGGAATGTGAAAAATGTTTTCAGAGGCCCTGTCCTGAGAATATAAACAGTTTATCCCACCCTTAGAAACATTAAATAATATTAAAGTGATACGTAAATCACTTGTTTGACTCCAAAAAAGGAAATGTTGGTTCTTTTTGAACATAGTCCAATCAGGCAGTTTTCTTTTTTACCATTGTCATTTAAATTGATAAACAAAACCTGTATAAAGAAAGATCTAATTTTTCCTGTCATTTTGTAATGGTGTTATGTAATATTATTACCTAGGACCTCTGCTACCATCCCACCCATCCACCCACGCCTCTGGGTCTGCTTCCCTTTTCTTGGATTTGACATCAGGGTATCCAGATGTCTAACAGAATGAAGCATCAACTTTTATGTTGTTTCCTCAGATACCTAGCTAAACAGGCTCCCTATTCTTCAGTGTCACTTTCACAGCTTTAAGACCTATGTTCATATTGAGACTTGCTTTCGCACCTGTGATTGTACCATGCTTCATTGCTCCACAGTCTCATGGTTCTGTTTCATAAGAATTCTCATAAGATTTGTGATGATGGATGAATCAGGTCATTAGGACTTCTGTCTGAAATAAACAAGAACAGGTGGTAACCCCACTGGAAATCAGGGAGGGAAACTCAGAAAAGATGATGTAAAATATGCTGTACTGATGCAAGCTAGGAGTCAGAGCTTATGTCAAGGTCAAGAATCAGGCTCAGGGTCAGAGAGAGACAGAGTCAAAATCAGGCCAAGGGTTAGTAGGAGGGTCAGTGTTGGTGTTCCAGGAGTTGATTGGGGTTCAGTATCCAAGTGAGAGCTGAGGTAAATACTAGGAATTCAGAAGCAGAACAGTCACAGCAGCTACTTAGAAATCCATATGGTTGCCTGGACACTTCCTTATATGCCCTATGGGTTTATATAGGATCAAGGAGCCAATCATCAATCACCAAGACAACTGTCAGCCAGATCAGTCAAGGTGGAACTTTCTGTAGTGTGCATCTTCCACAGATTGTGGGTTTCAGGGAGCAGCCAGGTTACCACTTAATTGTGTGGAGATGTTGGCTGCCTAGGAGCCCTGCAAGGCTCTGACTTGCTCTCTCGGTATCTTTTGAATCTGCTTGTGCCTAATGGTAGAACATAAGAGAATTGTAGTTAAGTGACAGGTTAAAAAAAGGCCAACATTCAGAGAGAAATAAATAAATACTCAGAGGGCTTGCACTATGTAGTGAATAAAACGGGACAAGGCACATTCCTTCTTCCTGTAAGGATTTCCCAAGGGATCAATAAGTGATTATATTACACAATTCCAAGAAATGTAAATAAGTTTAAAAAAGGATGTTTCTATACAGCCTTTGGAGATTTTGAATTTGTCATTTATAGCCTGGTTGTGTATACAATGGTGACTTTTTGGCATGATTATGACTTTCAAATGGATGTTTAGAAATACAAAAAAATGACCTCATTTTAACCGTAGATCTCAGTTAAAATATACATCAAGTGTCCTTGGAACCAACAGACAGCCCTCAACATTAATAAGTAATCAAAATCTCTGGCTGCTTTGCACAGTTCTCTGGAGTGGAAGAAAATGCATCTCCACCCTTGCCCTGTTAGCTGGGTAAGAACCACTAAGTGAGATTCCCTGTGAGTTCTGTTGGAAGTTTGTCCAGAATGTGTAAATTAGAGATGGTGAATGGGTCTGAATATGCTTATTTGTATTCAGAAATGGCATAATTTTTATACAGTATCAAATCCATGAATCATAGAAATGTAGGGCTGGAAGGGCCCTTGAGAGGTCACTAGTCCAGTCCCCTGGTCTGAAATAGAACCAAATCAACCTCGATCATCCCCAATAGTTGTTTGTCTAACCTGTTCTTAAAAATCACTGATGGGATTTCACAACTTCCCTTGGAAACCTGTTCCAGTGCTTAACTATCCCCTGTGACAAAGTCAGACCTAACAGCTATAAAAGAGTGGGGAATGCCAGATATGTAAGTCCTAGGATGGTGAAGGCCCTTTTACCTTTGAACTGAAAAGAGGTTACCTCGGGTTAATTAGAGACACCTGAGTCCAATTAAGGGCTGCCAGTGACCTTTAAAAATCCCTCCTCTGTTGAGACAGTTGGAGCTGTGAGAAGAAACAAATTGCAATAGGGTTAGAACCACCATGGAGTAAAGGCTTCTAAGTGGAGGCTGTTCTCCCTCTAGGGGCAACATTGAGTTTACTTCGGTTTTCGGGGAGGGCTGATAACCCGAAACCAGCATAATAAATCAGTGCTCTGGTGGGAGTAGGGAGATCTATTTCTTTTGCATTGCAGGTTATTTTGATTCAGAGAACTACTTGGGCCTACCCTGAGGCCCACTTATAATAGTATAAATAAACCAAAGTTAAGAATTAAAAACCTCCAGAGTAGGACTGATTTCATTCAACCCTCCCCCTTGCCCCACCACCAGAGGGGAAAACACAGAGGCTGATGTGGCAAGAAGAGGTGCCTTTCCACACCTCGTAGTCAGAAAGTTTTTTGATACCTAACCTAAATCTAATTTGCTGCAGATTAAACCAATTACTACTTGTCCTATCTTTAGTGGACATGGAGAACTGTCTTCTTTATAACAGCCCTTAACATATTTGAACACTGTATCATGTCCCCCCTCAGTCTTCTTTTCTTTTTCTTTTTTCAAGACTAAACATGGAATAATACATCAGTCATCTTAACTTCAGTTCCAGGAAAGACAATAGGGCAAAAAAATCAACCAACCAGTTTTTAAGCATCTAGAAGATAAGGTGATAAGTAACAGTCAAGATGGATTTGTCAAGAACTAATATCCTTTTTTGACAGGGTAACAAGCCATGTGGATAGGGGGGAAGCAGTAGATAGGATATCTTAACTTTAGTAAGGCTTTTGTTACTGTTTCACATGTCCTTCTCATAAATAAACTAGGGAAATATAGCCAGATGAAACTACTATAAGGTGGGTGCACAACTGGTTGGAAGACCTACTCAGAGTAGTTACAATGGTTTACAGCCAAACTGGAAGGGTATATTGAGTGAGGTCCCACAGGGATCTGTCTTGGGTCCAATCCTATTCAATATAGTCATAAATGATTTGGATGATTGCATAGTTTGTGAATGATACCAAGGTGGGAGGGGTTGCAGACACTTTGAATGACAGGATTAGACTTCAAAAGAATCTTGACAAACTGGAGAAATGGTGTGAAATAAATAGGATGAAATTCAATAAGGACAAATGTCAAGCTCTACCCTTAAAAAGGAATAATCAATTGCACAAATACAAAGTGGAAAATGACAGCCTAGGAAGGAGTACTGCAGAAAAGGTTCCGAAGGTTAGACTGGATCACAAACTAAATATGAGTCAACAATGTAATACTGTTGCAAAAAAAGCAAACATCATTCTGCAATGTATGAGCAGTGTTGGTAAGCAAGACACAAGAAGTAATTCTTCCACTCTACTCAGCACGGATAAGACCTCAGCTGGAGTACTGAGTCCAGTTCCGAGCACCACACTTCAGGAAAACTTCAGGAAAGATGTGGAAAAATTGGAGAAAGTCCAGAGTCCAAAAACAAAACAAACAAACAAAAAAAGATTAAAGGTCTAGAAAACATGACCTACAAGGAAAGATTGAAAAAAGTGGTTTTGTTTAGCCTAGAGAAGAGAAGACGAGGGGTGAGGGGGAACATAAGTCTTCAAGTACTTAAAAAGTTCTTATAAAGAGGAGGGTGATCATTTGTTGTCCTTATCCACTGAGAACAGGACAAGATATAATGGGCTTAAATTGCAGCAAGGGAGATTTAGGTTAGACATTATGAAAGTCTTCTTAATTGTCAGGGCAGTTAAGCACTGAAACAAATTACCGAGGGAGGTTGTGGAATTTTCATCTTTGGAGGATTTTAAGAACAGGTTAGACAAACATCTGTCAGGGATGGTCTAGATAATACTTAGTCCTGCATCAGTGCAGGGATCTGGCCAAGATGATCTATCAAGGTACCTTCCAGTCCTACATTTCTGTGCCCATTTTTTTTTAACCTTTCCTTGTAGATCAGGTTTTATAAACTCTTATTTTTGTTGCTCTCCTCTGGACTCTCTGCAGTTTGTCGACATCTTTTCTCAAGTGTGGTGCCCAGAACTGGACATAGTACTCTATAAGTATTGGTAGGATTTGTAATGGCCACTGAATTTGCCATACATGGATTTTAAATCACAGCTAAGAACCTCAATGCTTTTTAAAGGCAGTTCATGTGTGCATTGGTCAGTTTTACAAACTAATACAGACATGACCTTAGGGAACTGATTCTCTCTCCTGAGTTCTTATAATGAACTAAACTACTGAGAGAGCTGTTTCTTCCTTTGAAACTACAGTTGTAACTATTTGACTGCTTTCTTTTGCAAGATCTCTATGTATGGAACTCTCAGTGACTTCTATTTTGGGACTGCAGAACATTCTTCTGCTTTCATGCACTTTGTCTTCAATTTGCAAATGTAAGGGAAGAGATTTGAACCAGGAGAAAAAGGGAAAGGCATTCAATTATGCAAAAAGAGTGGCTCTGTAAGTGACTCTCTCTTTACATCTCTCCCTATGGTTCACTGGATGTCAGTATTAGTTATTCAAAGTATCCATGAATAGAAGGTGAAGTAAGCCCTTTTAAAGGTACATTTTTACAGATAAGCTGAACCTAGCAGTTGGGCTGTGTGTAGTCACACCAAATTGGAATACGTATAGTCAGTCACATTGGAGCCAGCTGGAATTCAACCCAGTTTGGTAGCTGTCAAGGCTCCTTCCCCACTCTGAACTCTAGGGTACAGATGTGGGGACCTGCATGAAAAACCCCCTAAGCTTATTTTTTACCAGCTTAAGTTAAAACTTCCCCAAGGTACAAACTATTTTACCTTTTGCCCGTGGACTTTATTGCTGCCATCTCCAAGCATCTAACAAATATATAACAGGGAAAGAGCCAGCTTGGAAACATCTTTCCCCCCAAAATCCTCCCCAAACCTTACACCCCCTTTCCTGGGGAAGGCTTGATAAAAATCCTCACCAATTTGCATAGGTGAACACAGACCCAAACCCTTGGATCTTAAGAACAATGAAAAAGCAATCAGGTTCTTAAAAGAAGAATTTTAATTGAAGAAAAAGTAAAAGAATCACCTCTGTAAAATCAGGATGGTAAATACCTTACAGGGTAATCAGATTCAAAACATAGAGAATCCCTCTAGGCAAAACCTTAAGCTACAAAAATACACAAAAACAGGAATATACATTCCATTCAGCACAGCTTATTTTATCAGCCATTTAAACAAAACAGAATCTAATGCATATCTAACTAGATTGCTTATTAGCCCTTTACAGGAGTTCTGACCTGCATTCCTGCTCTGGTCCTGGCAAAAAAAAAAAAAAAACACACACACACACACACACACACACACACACACACACAGACAGTACCCTCCCCCCCCCCCCCCCCAGCTTTGAAAGTATCTTGTTTCCTCATTGGTCCTTTTGGTCAGATGCCAGCAAGGTTGTCTTAGCTTCTTAACCCTTTACAGGTGAAAGGGTTTTTCCTCTGGCCAGGAGGGATTTAAAGGTGTTTACCCTTCCCTTTATAGTTATGACATTAGTGATGGGCAAAATCACTACATCTGACAGCTATTCAGTGTGCAGTGAATTGGTATTCTCTGTCCATTTTTTAGGGTGAGATTGTGCCATTTAAGCATAGCACATGGAAAGGGGTGTGGAAAAGCTTTCCTTCCTCAGCAGGAGCACCAGGGGATATGTTACCTCAGAGAGACAGTATGACCCATGGGGCTGAAGGGCATGGCTGCTAATGCACCTCTTTGTAGTTTGTCCATGTCAAGGTTCCTCCCCCACTCTGAACTCTAGGGTACAGATGTGGGGACCTGCATGAAAAACCTCCTAAGCTTATCTTTACCAGCTTAGGTCAAAACTTCCCCAAGGTACAAAATATTCCACCCTTTGTCCTGGGATTGGCCGCTACCACCACCAAACTAATACTGGTTACTGGGGAAGAGCTGTTTGGAAACGTCTTTCCCCCCAAAATACTTCCCAAAACCTTGCACCCCACTTCCTGGACAAGGTTTGGTAAAAAGCCTCACCAATTTGCCTAGGTGACTACAGACCCAGACTCTTGGATCTTAAGAACAATGAACAATCCTCCCAACACTTGCACCCCCCCTTTCCTGGGGAATGTTGGATAAAAAGCCTCACCAATTTGCATAGGTGACCACAGACCCAAACCCTTGGATCTGAGAACAATGAAAAAGCATTCAGTTTTCTCACAAGAAGACTTTTAATAAAAATAGAAGTAAATAGAAATAAAGAAATCCCCCCTGTAAAATCAGGATGGTAGATACCTTACAGGGTAATTAGATTCAAAACATAGAGAACCCCTCTAGGCAAAACCTTAAGTTACAAAAAAGATACACAGACAGAAATAGTTATTCTATTCAGCACCAGTTCTTTTCTCAGCCATTTAAAGAAATCATAATCTAACACGTACCTAGCTAGATTACTTACTAAAAGTTCTAAGACTCCATTCCTGTCTATCCCCGGCAAAGACAGAATATAGACAGACCCACTGACCCTTTGTTTCTCTCCCTCCTCCCAGCTTTTGAAAGTATCTTGTCTCCTCATTGGACATTTTGGTCAGGTGCCAGCGAGGTTACCTTTAGCTTCTTAACCCTTTACAGGTGAGAGGAGCTTTCCCCTGGCCAGGAGGGATTTCAAAGGGGTTTACCCTTCCCTTTATATTTATGACAGTCCAGTAGATGTCTCCATTCTCACTGAACATCCTCCTCTTTGTTCCTTCCATCCCTCTCTGGGACACTGTGCATTGGGATGGAGCAGACTCTACACTCCCCAGAATACGGGGGCTGCAATTTTGCTGGATCCTCACAAAGCCTGTACAATGGGGAAGGTTCTTTACACCCTCCTCCTTCTTCAGCATAAGCTCCAGGCAGAATCTGGTCCTTAGTGGACTAGTATCCATACCATTAAACCTTAATAGGCATCCTTGATGAAAGTCTGAGCAGAGGCACCAAGGACAGGATGATCCCAGAAAGTGAACTACCCTTTCAGTCCTAATCATAGTCCTACTACCTCAGGCCTGAGGCACCTGTGGCTAAATGCAAACAGCTGCAATCTGTTCTATGGATTAATAGAGAATGTCACTCTCCAGGATCGTTAATTCTGCATCTTTTGTGACTAGTAAATTTACTGCTAAAATATAAGAACATTTTGTGAGTTCCTCAAACAAATGTGGACACCTACACATATGTTAATACTTCTCAAAGCAGCATTAACTTCACATGTGCATCTACAACCCCTGAATAATGTGGGGGGGGGGGGGGGATTCCAGACACTGGCTGCAAAGTGACTTCATTGAATGATTCTGCCTGATGGGGGGGAGGAGGGGCACATAGATACCAGTAATAGGGCCTTGAGATACACAGCGATGGACTTAACTATCCTCATAGATCTGCACTCTACACAGGGTTTCTCAGCCACACCCTGTGCCCCCTCCTAATGCTACAAATCCCTCTGCTTTGAGAAGAAAATGCTGGTAAAACTCCATTAGGTCAAACTCATGGAGTTATTATTTTTTGTATAACTGCAGTGCCTAGGAGCCCAAGTCATAGACCAGGTCCCTGTTGCCCTAGGTGCTGTACAAATTCAGAACAAAAAGATAGTCCCTGCCCCAAGGACCTTGCAATCCAAGTATAAGACAAGAGACAACAGAATGATACAGACAAATGGGGTAGTACAAAAAAACAATGAGACATCAGTCAGCATGATAGGCAGTGGTGTCAGCTCACCAGCGGTCTAAATGTTGTCAGGTTTTTGTAGGCCTCACCACAGAATAGATATTTAAGGAGGGTTTTGAAGGAGGATAATGAGCTAGTTTCACAAATATTTACAGGGAGATCCTCCCAAGCATGAGGGACATGGGGAAAAGCATGAAGGTACTTGTTTGAAAATTTCATAAGTGAGTGACAGGCTGACATTGGAGGGGGTGAATATAGGCCATAATGCTAATTCAATATAGAAACATCTCTTTACTTCTCACAATATGTATCTTTGTATAGTATGTGTAACATGGTCCCTGTTATTCTCCTGTAGCTATTACACCTGCATAACTCCCACCAAATTCTGGACTGGGCCCTAAATAAGCTTTAAACAAACTGAGGGACAATATAACAAAGATAAAAGTGATATCCCTTAAGAGTTTACTACTATCACAGCTCTTATATTCACTTTTATAATGGAAAAAATCTGCTACTAAACTTAGGATCAAATATGGCAGATCACTTACAGCTGTTTTCTCCTCAGTTCATTTTTAATTACAATCTATCATACACGCCAGATTAATGGAACAAAGTGCAGTCACTTTACCATTAATCTTCCTTAAACTAGAAAAATTTGGTGACAATACTAAAATCATATTTCATACGTGATTTATTTGAGGAGGTCAAGCTTGGAATCGCAACAGGAACAATATTTCTTGTTATTATACCCAATCATGTGTAAACTCCTCCCTGCCTGCTTGTCTGTGGCTGTTACAGGCATGAAAAATACATATAAGGCCATGCTGAAATAGTATTGGAAAGCACTGGTAGCTCAGAACAGAAGTGTACTGAAGAAGCAAAGCAGGATTAACTAAATTCCACAAAACTAGCCAAATTCCACAGATAATCCTTAATATACTGGAAAATAATTAAAACCTTGCAGTTTCTGAGTAGATTATTGGACTTTGTTTTTTACCATGCTAAGTAACGCTCTTACTTTTCAAAACTTCAACCATGGGCCAATCTGGGTAAAAACACAAAATGCCTGTTAAAAAATAGCTCTGTGTGTGCATGGGAGGGTCAAATAGGCTATCACTTCAAGTTATATGCCTGGTCTTGAATGAACATAACCCTACTGCTCTCTACAACTGTGACCGTGAAGAGATCAGCACTGAAGGCTGACCAAGAGTCTGACTTACAAGGCTTAACAATCCAATTTATAACCCTACGTGGAATGTAAAGTCCACTCATTGTAAACTTTGTGCAAACAGAATTCTCAGCCCTAATTTATAAAGGTTTACTTTTGAAAAGCCTAATGGAACAGTGTTTACAGTATTTTTTACAAATGTGTACATACATTTTTCATGTCCGGTTGGATTTTAGGCTTAGATTCTCAGCTGCACCGAATGTGTGCTAAAGCTGTTAAAAGAGCGTGCCACAAAGTCATTATTTGTGGCTTCCCTTATCTTGGCTCCAGCTCTATGCCTGCCCAGGCCCTGGTCTCCTGTCTCTTTGGGCACATTCCTCATGCAGATGTTGACCACAAGGGGGGAATGTCCAGCTCTGGGACTCCCCAGGCTCGGGAAGATCTGCAAGTGGTTGAATAAGCCTGGGTAGCAGAAGCAATGGCCAGTATCCTGGGCCAAAGTTTACAGATGTGCCTTGTAGCTTTGTCTGACAGAGCAACCCATAATGTCAACACAGGACACCATAGGAGGAACTCCACAAGGGGAGCCACGCAGAGAGCTCTTCCCATAGCACTCATCCTATGGATTTTTCCATGGGATGAGCTGATCCAGGCCAGCATTTGCAATATTTATCCAAACCAGACTTTCTGAGGTGCTATTACAAGTTATAGTGTTACAGTGGAAGCCTCGTAGTGCAACAACATGGGACTAGATATCTTATACTTACTGTCTCCTAAATTAGGTTTGAATTAAAACAATGTACTTTGGGCTAGATCTGCAAAGGGATTTAGGTGCCTAAGTGCCACATTAGGCTCCAGGTCCAAAAATTACATCTTCAAAATCCCTACTCCGCTGCTACCTAAATTTGCACCAGTGGTCCTGTAGGTACCTACATTTTAGCTGGTTGGCATGTTCTAAGCCAGCTAATTAAGAAGAGCCCTCCCCGATAGCCAGTATCTCAGGTGTTAGAGCACTCAAATTGCATGTAGGAAACACAATCCAGCTCTACTTTTTGCCTGATTTGGGTATAGACTTGAACCCAGATCTTCCATAGCCTAAGTGAAGGCCCTAACCATCAGGCTAGCAATGGGGTATTCTGGCACAAGATTCCCACTCTCACCTGTTCTCCTTTGGAACAAATATTTAAATATTCATTATACTGGAATTGGTCTCTAGGTGAGTGTCCTAACCACTGGTCATTCTGACTCTCTCTCTCTGCCCCAATAAATATTAAAGTATTTTATACAATGTAGAACTGCTTCAGCAGTAGAGCTGATGGAGACCCATGCCCAAGGTCCCCCACCAGGGAGGGAGGCAAGCTGGGTTCAGGTCACTGGTCTGAATTAGATAGAGAGAAGACTTAAACCTGGGTTTCCCCACATCCTCCATGAGTGCTCTAACCACTAGGATATGTGGTGACACTTCTACCACTATTTTTTAAGAAAGGGCTGACCTGGCTTAGGTGTCTAACTCCAGGAGAGGGTTTGGAGGTAGGCATCTAACTCTGCCCCTCATTATTTTCTACTGGCTATCTTAAGCAGCTCCCTGCTCACCTTGCCGGCTTCCGTGAATCCCATTCTTTGGGCTTGTTTGCACAAACACTTACTATGCGGCAAACTGGGGTGTAAATCTACCCAATACTAGCTGCTATGCACTAAGTGTCTGGGTGGACTCTGGTATCTTTTAATAATCCCAGATTGAAACAGGATAGAGTAAAGCACACTCTGGAACTTTTTTAGTGTTCGGCAGCAGAATTTACACAGACACTTAGTAGGCAGCAGGCTAGCATGGGTTCATAGATTTAGGCTTCAGCTTAGTGCAAGCAAATTATTTGTGTAGACAAGCCCTTAGATGCCTAACTCTCCCCCTGCAGTGTATAAGAAGTCTGAGCACCTAACTCAGGGTGAGGCATCCACTGGGTAGCAGGGTGTGAAAAGTTTGGTATTGCTACACTCAGCCTGAGTCCCCTTTCTGTGATCTATCCCTTTGTGGTGTGATTTCTTCAGTACTAGCTCCAGAAGAGCTTTATTACCAGTGCAGGAGTTTCAAATGGCCCCTTAGCTGTCCAGCTTCTGCAGCTTTTGATTTTTCAAGTATATGATCGTGGCAGAGCTTGTCCCCATTTGAAATACATTTTATTATCAGCTTAATCATCTTCTAGTGGGGTGGTCTCATTGTTACACCCCAATCTTTGCTGAGTATTTGGTTTGTCACTCTCTTTAGTTTAGCTGCCTGATACTGCGTATCAGTGATGCAAATAAAGGTTTAAAAATGCATGTTTATTATTTTGATTATTAGGGGATAGGGACTTTGATTGTGGTTCTAGAAATAAAATAGAAAATGTTACAGGTTTTGATCCTGCAGAGACAGAATCCCATGCTCAACTTTAGTATCACTGAGTTATTTCAGGGTCAGATGTAGGATTTCAGTGGTAAGAAGCCTCTATCCCCTAAGTTTCTCACTCAGCCACCCACTTTCTCCTTTTCCCCTTCCTAGCTATTTTCTTTCACAACAGACATGAGACAGTATGAGAGAGACAAGATAGGTGGTAATATTTTTTATTGGACCAACTTCTGTTGATGAGAGAGACAAACTCTCAAGCCACACAGAGCTCTTCTTACCTCAACTACCTTGTCTCTCTGATATCCTGTGACTGACACACCTACTACTACGCTACATGAGACAGTCTGGCTCAGAACAAAGGGCTAGAAAATAAAAGCCCTGTGTTTTACTTCTGGCGCTGTCACTGACTTGCTGTGTGAACTTGGCCAATCACTTAATCGTTCTGTGACTCAATTGCTTCATCTGCCAGTGGGACCATGATTTATTCTCCTTTGTAAAAGTGCTTATCAAAGCACTAAGTATTATTTAAAGAAACTTCTCATCTCACAACTGGAACTGTACATTTCACATTATTAGATAGCTTTGCTCCAAAAACTTGGACCAGGCAGATTCATTAATATGTTCACTGACAGCAGCAACAATGATGGAAGTGTGTTGACAGCTGCTAAACGTGTGTCAACCTCCGATGAAGTGAGCTGTAGCTCACGAAAGCTTATGCTCAAATAAATTGGTTAGTCTCTAAGGTGCCACAAGTACTCCTTTTCTTTTTGTGAATACAGACTAACACGGCTGCTACTCTGAAACCTGTGATTCTGGTTGGTCAGTTCTCTACACCATTCTTCATCATGAACTTACAACTTATAAACTGCTAGCCAATCTTCTGACGATGCTTCTTATAAAGTGGATCCTGTTAGCATCCTTTCTGTTACCACCACCTTTTCTGTTGAAATGTATAAGCTGCACAATTGTCTTGAGGTCTTTTAACTCTGAAATTCCAGATAGGGTGTGGATTATCTGTTATCAAAACTGCAAATGACACATGGGACTCTCAAAAACACCTAAGGGAGGAAAGCCTAAGAAAAATCTCAGCCTGTGTCCACTAAGAAGCTTTGAATCTATTTCCTGAAAATTAGGGTATTTACTAAATTTGCACCAATTAAGGTAGAGTTACATCCAGAATAAATTTGACCCATTCTCTGTTTGCCTGTAATTTGAGTACAAACTATTTGTACCTATTTAATATAAAGGACATGGAATTTGTTTAGTAATCCAGTAATATTAGTATGGAATTTACTGGGGTTATACGGCTGTCAAAACTTTATGGCTAATTGTTATGTAATTGGTCATTGGCTACATTTGTGATTCAGGCTAATAGGAAATGCATTCAGCAATAGAACGTAGATTGAGAGCGCAAGATGTTCCGTATTTGCTAGGGAAGCCACAGCCTAAAGGCTGCAGATTTAAAACAGGATTTACTAGGGGTCAAGAGACTAACGAAGAAGCCTTTTCTTGTGTAGTATAAAAACTTAAAGTTCTCATGCCTAAATAAATGGGATACCTCACAGAAAAGTAGTGACTGAGTTAGTGAAAAGTCCACAATGGAGCACTAACATTTCAGAGACAAAATAGATCACTAAAAAGCTGCCCAGCAGTAGGAAGAAGTGTTTTCGTTGGCAAAACTGGCTTCCTATACCTTAATGACAGTTTTGTTTTAATGCAGTATTTTCCCATTAGATAGAGATGCTAATGCTCTCCCCTGTTTGGATTCAGACTAGGCTGACAGTACTGCTAATGAGAGTGGGTTTTTTTAAATGGGATCAGTGATGTGTTTGTGTATAGATAATGATATGTAACTTTCCCTTATAAAGGTCCGTGTTGCCACACTTCCTTGCAATATGTGCCATTTCTGAGGAATAGACCTATGATTTGGATAGTAAGAATTGATATTATTGAATATTTAGCCCTCTCTAGGTATACTCAGGGGAAACAAGTGTATTAAGACCAAAACGGCAATAATTCCCAGCGATGCCTTGTGACATTCGCTAAACAAAAACTTTTATGGAGTTTTTTTAATAAGTGTGACATGTAGGAGTGCTTGTAAGAGATTAATTAATCTTTATTTCCTAGTTGCCTGACATGCATTATGGTTGCAAAAGGTTAATACTACTAATACATACGGGGGTCACTCACCACTGGCGTAAGTAGCTACCATTCTATCTTTACCCACACCTGTCTTTTTTTTTTTTAAGCTAACTGCAAATAAAATACAATACCACTTAAAAAAAATCACACACAGCTGATCTAGCCATTTACTATTACACACAAATGGACACACACAGGGTAGAGTTTCTGAAGCCCTTGATATGAGATTATTCTCTGTCTTTGTGGGCATAAATCAGCAACTATAGTCTCTAGCCCTCAGTAGCTTTCTGGTCACATGGCCATTCATTGTTCTCAGAACAGTCCTTTCTGACCACAGAGCTGGATTCACCGCCAGGAGCCTGTGTTTTGTGAAATTCATGAGTTCTGTGCCTGCCCACAATGTTCTAGGATGGATAAGGATTTATTTAAAGTTTGGAGGCAATTGAGATGGGATTCCTATCAAAATCGACAGTATCCCTACCACTGATAAATGGATCACCCATGTGATAATAAATAGCTTTAAAAAAAAGTTAGATTTCCTAGCCATAGGGGTATGATTTTTTTTTCAAATCTCCCATCACTGTTAAGCAGGAGTACTGCAATGATTGCTAGTTACACCAGCATAAGAAAAGTCAGAACCAGGCCATAGGCCATAGTTTAGGTAGCAATATACAGAATACTTGGCTGTTATTTTGTAACTGCCCAGTGTATTGTATCATTTAAACAGGCAGTTAAGATTATAATTTGGGGCTGATAGTAATGATTATGAATTTTTCATCTTCTCTTTCATCACCTTACGCACGATATACTAATGTGTTTTCGGACTATTGTATTATTTCTTTTATCAAACTATTTTGTGCGGGTGATCATGCAAACACTGCTGGCATAGAGCTTACACTCCAGCTGGTGTCCTACTGACATCAGTGGGACTATGCCCAGGTGCATGCAGTCAGATACCGCAATGATGAGTGTCCCTCTTCGATAGATATATTTGCATGATCAGGCCTATGGCTGCCACAAAACCAGGAAAACTAGAACAGAGACATTTAACATGACAACTCATGGCAAAGATTAAGGCAAGTCATTTTGCTGTTCAAGTGACATATATAATGAAAAAAGGGAGAGAATACTGGGTGATTGGAACAGACTCAGGATGACAGTAGAACTACTCACATGCATAAAGTTAAGAATGTGCTTATGTGGTGGCAAGATTTGGGCCACAGATTGTAGTCCTGGGATCCTTTTTGGGTGTCAAGGGAAGGGGAGTATTTTGTTGCTATAAATCAGTGGTTCTCATACTTTTGTACCTTTCTCACAGCAAGCCTCTGAGTGTGACCCCTCTTATAAATTAAAAATACTTTAAAATATATGTAACACCATTATAAATGCTGAAGGCAAAGCAGGGTTTGGGATGGAGGCTGACAGCTTGCGACCCCCTAAGGGGTCATGACCCCCAGTTTGAGAACCCCTGCTATAAGTGATCATTATGCAGGTGAAATGACAGACATAAGTTAACTCAACTCACATTGTAACTGTAGATCCATGTAAAGAATTCTGTAATGATGCCATTGGTAATACAGGCTGAACCAAGGCCAGCTCTGTTCCTCTGTATGGCCTGAAGAAACCCTATTAGTTTGGGAATCTCAAATATTCTCTTAAAAAGCCACTCTTAATGTTTTGGATCAAATAAAAAATTACAGAAATTCCAGTTATAATTAATTAAGAATGCAGCTGCAAGAAATGTATGTGTTTAGTTACCCAGCCTTCAGTATACTTCATGCTGAGAACCACTGGTGCTGAGATATCTAAGTGTAGAGGGCATGCTGTTTTAAACGGATTAGTTAAATACGTGATGCACATCCACCAGTATATTGATATAAATCCAACACAGTAAAAATTAGTATTTCATTCTGGATGCCTATGCTTATCTGGAATGGGTAGAGGGCCAAATCCTGCTCCGATAGAGATCAATCACAAAATTCCTTGGGTTCAATGTTCAGCTGCACAAAGTTCATACTGGGTATAGTCTGGAGGGAGAAAACCTGCTCTTTATCCTATCTGCAGCCAGCCACAGCGTCAGCACGAGCTCCTCTTTTCTGTCCCTATGTGCCCCTTACATGGAGAGGAGGAGGGACAGCACAGTGGACAGTGGGTGTGGCAAGCTCCCTCGCCTAAGGTGTTTCCCTGTGTCAGGAGGAAACCTCACTTGCCTCTTTTGAGCAGCTTTATGGCTGCTCTGCACTGCAAAGTTATCGGAGCACCTGGAATGGGCCCCAAAGATTAAATCTCCTTACTCCAATGAAAGTAGGAGAGGGCCCAGATTCTGTTGTCTGAGTAAGAGTACAATAATACCAGGCAGGGGCGGCTCTACCCATTTTGCCACCCCAAGCAGTCACCGCCAAATCACCACCGCTGCAACAGTGGCGGAGCTGCCGCCGAATTGCCGCCGCGGGACACGGACTGCCGCCCCACTCTAAATGCCGCCCCTGAAAGCTGGTGCCTGGAGCCGGCCCTGCTACCAGGAGCTGGAACATAAATATCTTTCTTCGCTAATTTCCAAAGAATGTAATTAGGGAGTCTCAGCAAGTAACCAAATTTATTCCATAGAAGCTCTCTCCCCATATGAATGATTCTTCTCTGTAAAAGACATTTCCAAGTTTCCTTTTAGACAGAATCATTTTTTAAATTAGTGCTATAAAAATAGAGCTTTTGGAGTGTTTCAACCTTTTTACTGTTTTCCCAGTTTTCTATGAGTTCAGATAAAGGTTTGGTTCAGTTTTCCAACACTACAACCTTACTGCTATTTTTAACTTTGTTTCATTTCTCTCTTGTGGTCTGAATGTAGCATGTGTGTCATGACATACCATCCAAGGAAATACATCACATAGTGTCCTCTCAAATAAAAGTGAAAGCTGCCACTTATATACTGCTGTTGCTGGCACTTTCCTGGTTTTGTCTAAGCAGAATGTAATACTCGGGGTAAGTATTTCTCCAGTCTGTAAATGTTTCAGACTGAAAACTGAGACTCTATGTTAAATCTGAAAGTGAGAAGTCATTTTAATTTCACCAGAGCTGAAATAGCAGTGTTTCAAACCACAACCCACACAATTGTTGTCAAATTGGAAAGGGTCCAGCTACAAGAAGGATTCCAGGCCTGGAAAAGCAACCAAGAGAAAATAAAGCAGCTCAATCTATTTAAGTTTATCCAAGAGGAGGTTAACAGGTGACCTGATCACAGCCTATAAGTACCCACACTGGGAGTAGATTTCTTACTGTAGAGAGCTCTTTAACTTACCAAACAAAGGCATAAAAAGATCCAATGGCTAGAACCTGAAGCTAGACAAATTCAGACTAGGAGTAAGCAGCACTGCTAAAAAATTGCACCTAATTAACGATTGGAACAACTTACCTAGGGATATGGTGGGTTCTCCATCACCTGAAGCCTGTAAGTCGAGTTTGGATGTCTTAGAATCAGAAGTGAAGGGCTGAGGGTGACCTCTTAGTCTACCCTCCCAAGTATACCTAGACCATCCCTGACAGGAGTTTGTTTAACCTGCTCTTCAAAACCTCCAAGGACAGGGAGTCCACCACCTCCCTTGGTAACCTATTCCAGTTAAAGAAAAGGAGTACTTGTGGCACCTGAGAGACTAACAAATTTATTTGAGCATTTAGTCTCTAAGGTGCCACAAGTACTCCTTTTCTTTTTGCGAATACAGACTAACATGGCTGCTACTCTGAAACCTATTCCAGTTAGTAATTATATAGTTAGAAAGATTTTCCTAATATTTAACCTAAATCTCCCTTGCTGAAGGTATATCCCTAGCTCAACACAAATGTATGGGCTTCAAGAAAGAATCATGCAGTGAAATTCTATGGGCTGTGTTATGCACGGTGCCAGACTAGAGGATTATAATAATTCCTTCTGGCCTAAAGTCTATGTAAACTTTCTACACAAACCATGCAAGATGTCCTGAGCTCAGGACACAGGAGTGAGTGGGATTCTGATGATCATTCTGATTTGCATCTCTTTGCACTCCAACAGTTTCAGTTTGAATACAGTCATGAACATTTGGATATGCAGACATATCCTGCCATGACAATCCAAGCACCAAACCCCCATGACACTGAGAAAGCATTAACTGAGGACCTCTAATCTATAGAGCAATACTTCCAGAAATGGAGCCTCAAACCAAACCCTAGAAAAACAATAGTAAATTAATTTCATCTTGAAAACAGGAGTGCCCAAAACACATGGAAAGTAGCTTTCTGTGGTACAAATGTGTAATGTGACTACACCCCAACATACCTCAGAATTAAACTCAACCGCACCCTCATCTTCTATGATCACCTTGAGAAGGAAGCTGCAAAGATAAAAATGAGAGCCAACATAATCCAGAAACTAGCAGATACACCCTGGGGTGCATTGGCATCAGTGTTGTGAACATCTGCAATAGCACTTGTATATTCAGCAGATGAATATTGTACACCACTATGGAACAGATGCAGCCACATGCCCTTTTTGACACCCAGCTGAATACAGTGAAGTGGTGCATCACTAGAACCCTTAATGACAGGTTTCAGAGTAGCAGCTGTGTTAGTCTGTATTCGCAAAAAGAAAAGGAGTACTTGTGGCACCTTAGAGACTAACCAATTTATTTAAATGAGAGTATCCAGTTTTGAGAGCTCATTCTTAATCTTGGTTCTTAATTCAATTCTTAATTGGTTAGTCTCTAAGGTGCCTCTAGAACCCTTAAGTCGCCTCCAATACCATGGCTACCTGTTCTGTCTAACATTGTTCCCACACTGATACGCCAAACTGCCGTAACACTCCAAAGCCCAGCAAATCCAGGAAAATAGAGGTCTTTCTATCCACCAATACCTTGACAACATCCCCCTCACCCCCTCAGTGTCTTAAGTCCCACAAGACTTTCTGGGAATATTCACTTAGCCTCATGCAATCAGTCTACATTCAGAAGGAGGCTTGGAAAGCAGATTGAGCTAAATAAGACTTTAAAAATAAGCACCTTGTGCCAGATCCCATGCAGAAGGTTCCTGGGTTTGACCTTCCACAGTCATCTTGGTTAACTCTGAACCAACCATGGTAGATGTGGACATCTAATGCACAAATGGAAAAATCAAGGACTCCTCGGCGTGTGACTCTGGCTCCCCATGACAGACCATCTAACATATCGCCACCTACTACCCAATTTATAAATACAAAGGAGGCATTTCTGCTACTCCTGATGTACCCATTTGTCTCAATCAACTTCTGGTGAAATTACAGTTGCTGCTCTACACCAGGCATACAAAGGAAGAAGTTTGAATACAGAAGTTTGTCCATAACTGCCGTGGTTTTGCCTGGTTTTAGATCAAAACCATGCAAGCCCACCAGTTTGTGCATGATTTCCAATTGAAGCCATAAGCTAACGCACATTGCTGAAATATTTCAGCAAGTCTATCCCAAGATTTGGGTTTGAAATAAAACTTACATTTAGGTGGAAGTATTGACTGTTTTGAGATTTTTAATGTGAAAGTTTTGCACTAGTAAGAACAGAAGAATGGCCATCCTGGGTCAGACCAAAGGTCCACCTAGCCCAGTATCCTGTCTTCTGACAGCGGCCGATGCCAGGTGCTTCAGAGGGAAGGAACAGAATAGTTAATCATCAAGTGATCCATCCCCTGTCGCCCATTCTCAGCTTCTGGGACTGCCAAGCCCAGATATAATCCTTTCTATGGATAACTTCATGAGTCTTGGGCTTTGGTTATTGACAATTTATAACAGAGTTGACTAGCTCGGGATAGGCAGAGTGAGCAATAGCTTCCCTGATTTTCACTGGTCTGTTCACACCTCACTGTAACTCAAATGACCGAAGAAAAGGAGTCTGGCCCAGAGATCATAGTAATATATTCTGTCGGTAGCACTGGTCACAACATTTTAAATTTCAAAATTTGATGCAAAGTAATTATAAAGAAGAAAAACCACCAACTTTATTGCTCAGCATGTCCCTGACCTGGCTGAAGATTGTAGACGCTACCACATTTTAAATAATACAGAACATCGCCCCATTCTCATCACTGGGACCCTACTGAGAGTTGCAGGTCTGCTGGTGGATTAAGGTGGAGTGAACAAAGAGGGTGAAGGGTTTACTAACTGAAGCCTCATACTGTTGCTCAGAGCATTGTGATGGTGTCCAAATGGTTGGGGTGAGACCTCCCCTATGCTATCAGGCATACTAGCCTTCTTCCACTCCAAAATTCTACTGGGACCAAAATTTTTGGTACACGCTCTGTCTAAACTATAAGCGACAAGAGTCAGAGTGAAATTTTAGAAACTGAGTTGCCACATCAATCCCAGCTCAAAACCTGAAATTAACATTTGCTATTTAATGTTATGAGAAAAATGCTCCTAAAATGAGTGAATAGTCTATTTTTAGTGTGTAACATGGCTTGTAAAATGGGAATACTGTTTTCTAATAATTTCTGCTATGCTAACAAGAAGAGATTATTATACGTGACACCGCCATATGGAAATGGTACTTAATCTATGCACAATTGGAGTTCTGGCAATTAGAGGTTACTTTATTTATGATATTTTCATATCTGAGAACCCACCAAAAATGTCTGGTAGAAGCATGACTGTCACAGGCTCACCGGGCAATGCTCTGGAACTACTCCATATGAAGCCAGTCAGGACTCTGGGGGAGCATGCCTCCTCTCTGTGAGCAGGGCAAGAAGCTTACACAGCTTCCACCTTCCTGGGTCTGACCTCAGAGCATTCAGCATCCCCTTCCACACCGTGCACTTCCCACAGCGTGTCCACACAGGTGGGGCTCCTGTGGAAGCCAAAGGGCCCTGCACCCCAGTTCTGCAGTCAGATGTGACTCTCTGCCAGCCAGTAAAACAGAACGTTTATTAGACGACAGGAACGCAGTCTAAAACAGAGCTTGTAGGTACCGAGAACAGGTCCCCTCAGTCAGGTCCATCTTGGGGGGCAGGGAGGCTAGAGCCCCATCTGGGCCTCCCTCCATTTCCCCAGCCAGCTCCAAACTAAAACTCTTCAGCCCTTCCTCCAGCCTTTGTCTCTTTCCTGGGCCAAGAGGCCACCTGATCTCTTTGTTCTCCAACACCTTCAGCTGGCATCTTTGCAGAGGAGAGGCCCAGGCCATCAGTTGCCAGGAGACAGGGTGTTGGACATTCTCTGTGCAGATATCATCACACTGGCCCTCTTAGACTCTGCAACAATCACACAGCTTATCCCACCACCTAGATACTTAATAACTGCATAGAGGAAACTGAGGCACTCACACAGTATTCAGAGAAAACATTAAGAACATTCCCACTTCGTCACAAGGACATATACAGTGTCTCTTCATGAGACATGGAACACTTTAGCAGAAAAAAAATTGATAATACAGACATCTCTTCCAAATTCACGGACATATGTAAGATGTTAAGCCTCCTGACATATGCTTGCATCAATCACATGTTCTCGTGCACCATATAGCAAGATATTAGACATCATATCTTACCTCTCAGCATGGGGGGAAGCTTATTTTTAAGGGCTGTGGAGGACATATACAGCCAGAAAGAAAAGCGGTGACTTTCTTCTCAATTAAGCCCATATTACACCAGTCTAACAGAATTGATTCGGAGCTGCCCTCAGTGAAAGAAGAATCTGGAACTGTGTATTTAATAAGCATTGCCTGCGAATTTGGATTAGACTTTTAGACCAATGATTCTCATCCTTTTGGATATTATCACCCTCTTTTCCATTCTGGAATCGACGTAGGTCCCCTCTTCCACTGAGCAGAGATCTAGCTAATCAAGTCACCGGTAACTTGCATGAGTGTAGAGCTTGCAAACTTGTTGTATAAATTTCTGCTAGTGTCTTCCAGCCTCTGATTCCTTCGCTACTTCTAGCTACTCATTTCTCTTCTCCAGACCCTCATGTTTCTATGTCTCACCTACCTTATTTTGCTTCTCTTATCGTTCCCCCCCTCCAAATACTGAAGAAAAGCTAAATTCCTTTGCTATTTAAAATCAAAGACACCATGATGTATCCTCACTGACAGATGACCCTAGAACCTTTTGTTTCAGTTCCTTTCCAGAAAACCTCACAGAACACAAAGGAAAAGGCAACTGAATTTCAAAATGCACCATTCAGACCTGTCTGCTCTTGTAATCCCTCTTTTGAACCCACAGTCTAAAGCAGTATCTATACTGATTGGTTAAAGATGTTAATGTGGTCAATAAACTTGGTCTGGTGTAACAGAGCACAACTTGGCTAACAGAATGGGTAAAATCATCAGTAGTGGCCATCTTTTAAACACTGGAGAACATGCTACATATATTCCAAACCTTAGCTTTTCCTAAAGTTTTCCCTGCCACTACATTAATACAGAATCAGAAAGAAGAAAAATATTAATGTAAGTTATCGTTTACTAAGTGTAAGCATCACTGCTTCTCTCAGGGTACCTTCTTAGCCAGTTTGGGGTGAGAATAAAATTGCTTACAAATTGTGATTGACTGTAAGCAGAGTTGACTTGAATCATTCATGCTGTCTGGGTGATTAAAATTCTCCTGATGGATCTTTGAAATATAAAGGTCATATAATTGGTTTCCCTTTAACGAAGAAATTCTTTCTTCAGGGTCTACAGATTACATGCTATATGTGTAGAGAGAGACACACACCCTGTAGTTCAGTCTGGAGACTTTGTGCTGTAATTGTTCCCAGGTTAGAAGAGGTAGTCGAAGCCTGAACGACAACAGTCCATTCACTTTGTACTTACTCGTGTATGATATTATTGCATTTCCCTGTCATTTCTTATGACCTGCATAAGAGCAGCAAAGGCCTTTATTATTAAGTTGCTAAATAAAAAGCTTAATGCTCTATGCTTAATTTCATTTTGTCTGCTCCTTTAATTCACTCTTTAAAGGGATCACGACCACCTCTGAGTTTTGGTTTATATTAACTACAGATGTATCGAGGGGAATAGAAAATATTCCTTTAAGAAGATGCCAGAGTGCACATTTTTAAAAAAAAGATCAATAATGGAAAAACACTTTTGACAATAATGTTTAAAAAAATAAGGACAAATTAGAAAAGGAAAGGGTCCATTCTATTTTAAAACTTTATTTTTAACAGACATATTAAGTTATTTGGATTAGCTTGCTAGATGTTAGTCATCTGGTTTCTCCTTTTCCCTACTTCCACCCCCAATTGCCTCTCATATAATCACAGATGGTGAAGTTCACCCTGCACAGAGAACAAGCACAAGCCCTCAAAACAGACCTTAAGTGCAATTTCAGAGATGCATACTTGTGCGTGGCCATCTGCACAGGAGATGAATTTAATCTACAAACTGGAGACGTGATTAACCTGGCTTTGCTGCATTGTGAATGGACGAGCGGTTGGGAAGAAAACAAGCACAGAAATATGCATCTGAAGCTTTGAAGAGAACTTGAGGGCAATAAGTCTGATACAGTCACTTCTCCCGGTGAGTCCTTAACTTCCCTGGGCTGGGCTCTCCTGTCTGAACGCAGCTCTTCCTAGTCTTCATCTGCCTTTGCAATGGGCTTCTCTGACTTTTCCAGCAATTTTCCCAGCTGAGCTGAAAAATTATTCCCAGCCACACTGAAAGACCAACTAGTCTCTACACCCCCTCAGCGGGCTGGATATTGCTCTTCTATTGAAATCTCTCTGCCCTCTGCTGGGGGCCCCAATGAACAGCCCTCCCTAGTGGTCCAATTTGGAACTAAATCTCCCATTTGAAGACTTCCCCTTTGAACAAAGCACTCAATTCAACATTGCTTTAAACATTCTAGAATATGAATATCACTATAAATATCAGTAGCAAAAATATGGCCCTATGGATCATTCTTACAGTGCAAAAAGTTGGTCCCTTACAGTACAGCATGTTCTCCAGTGCTTTGTCCAACCTAGCTATAAGTTAGTCATGGGACAGCTTAAAAAACTTGATTTTGGTGAACTAATCTACTGTTTAATGCTTCTCCATTAGATTGTTTCCATAAGGCTCAGACTAAATTGTCCTTTGCTCAAAGTCACCACTTAGTCCTAGCACCACCTCAAATTACTCTGACCCTTCAAATACTGGTAGATAATCATCGCTTTTTCCTCTCCACATTAGTCATAATCTTTTACCTTACAAATATTTATATTTTTCTTCATAGGTCGGCCACTCCAATCCTCTTTTTAGTTCCTCCTCTCTAAACTCCCCCAATTTGTTTACCTCTTACAGATAATGAAGTGCCTAGAATGGACTGCAATATCCTAGGTGAAACCTCACAAAAGCCACACACAAAAGGACTCCCAGTTCCATGACATGATGCCTTGGTATACACAGCCCCAAATCACATAAGCTTCTTTACTATCATATTCCATAGCAAGACTGTATTTTCTTCAGTCTCTCATCTATCATCTACTGTTGGGACATTAATGCTTGACAAGCAGCTCCTTCATATTGCATATCCATAATAGCATTGATGATCCCCCTCTAGAGCCCCCCTTTTTAACAACACTAACATTGTCCCACATACCTACTAGCAGCTCAGTATGGAGCAACAGGTGTGTTCCTGCCTTAGTATCCCTTTATTGGACATTAGTAAGTTCAGTGAGGTTTGTATATAGCCAATAGTACCCTTTCTAGTTTATTTAAGAAAGTCTTTTCCTGCAGTATCCTGGCAGGGTGTGTGTGTGTGTGTGTGGGGGTGATAATATTCCCCGCTCAGTCCAACAGACTCCTCTGTCCAGGCTGTTCACCAACAAGACCCGCTTGAGCAGGGATGCTCTTATGGAATCAGGTCTCCTGCCACCATCTGGGGAAGGGATCCTTCTCTAGATACTGAGCCCCTGCAAAAGTCAAATTGCTGCAGGTCTTCCCTAGAACAGCGTATTGCTCCTCCACTATGTGAACCTCTTGTTGCCTTCTAGTGAGGTCTTTTTGCAGAGACTGGGCCTTCCTAGCACTTTGCCACTACCAGCCCTTTTGGAATCTGTTCCCTCCAGGATCATCTTTTCTAGGTCCCCTTTTTCTGGTGACCTCATGAACGAGCTCAGCTGAAAAGTCTTTCCTCAAGAGCACTGTCTTCCTGATTGAACCCTTATGAGCCGTTATTGGGCCCAGGTGTTCCTTAACCAATTAACTGCTGCACAGCCACATAGGTAATTAGCTCCTCACTGGTGGATCTGGGTTAATTCATTCTCCTTTGCGGACTCAGGGGCCAGCTATCCTGTCTTATGTTTCAGATTATTTCCCACCCCGCACCTCCACCAATAATACTATTCTAAGTCATTAATAAAGATACCAAATAAAATCAACTACTGAGGAACCACACTGGGCACATCCCAGTATCTTGATCCATTAGCCATCTACCATAATCCTCTGTAATTCTTCAGCCAGTTTTCAATCCATGTGCCAGTGTTCACAACATGAATTTCTTTCTCCTATAAGATTTTGTGAGAAAATGGATCAAAAGCTTTATAAAAAGCCAGCTGTATTACATGACTGCATGCTCATCACCACTTAACTGTAAAAATGATCAAGATTGTCCCGCATGATTTGTTACATAAAAACTCCCCCAAAACACTTCTATTTGTTTATGGTTCTGATAGTCTATGATTTTTCCCCCTAGGCTGTCCCTTATTCATTTATTTCTCTAGAGTTTCTCACTTACCAAAATATCTTCATTCTCTTCTCCTGTTCCATGCTTTGCTTCTTGTGATTCTTTCTCATGTTTCCTTGGTGGAGAAAGAAGACTTGCAATGGAATTATCAAACTCCATCTAGAAGTGTCAGTGCTGGACAGAATCAGATACCACAGTCTACTTTCTTCCTTTTGTCCAATGTAAAGGTGTCAAGACCTACAGGCCTTGAACCTGGGTCCAGGGGAGCAGCCTGTTGGGAATTATGGACCCAGGACCCCCTGAAGCCCAGCCCCAGTTTGAGGCTCTTTCCCGATACCCTATTGGCAGAGTCCCAGAGCAGCCCATTGGCCTGCTAGCCCTATTTAAACCAGCAGTAGGGCCAGGAAGATGTCTGAACAACTGGGATCCACCCTATACGGGACAGTGTATCTTGTGCCTGCTCCTTTACTTCCTAGCATCTTTTTGGCTTTGCTCTTAACCTCTGACTTGATCTGATCTCCACCTTGTCTCCTGCCTCTGATCCCCTGGTATCCTGACCCAGCCTGACTCTGGTTATTAGCTTGTGGGGTTCTGATCTCCTGGTATCCTCACTGTTGACTCTGGCTCTGACCATTAGGTTTGGCTGCCCACAATCTAGCCATGACAAAAGGAAAGATTTGAAGACATCTAAGTTTCCACTCTCTATTTTTCTTTAATGAATAGCAGGTCTCTACCATATGCCCTAAGCCTTTATAATCTTTGACTTTCAAGAACAGCCTTTAGAATCAGTACCTAGTGTTATATAACTTAATTAAAAATTCTGCTTAAGGAAACAGAAAAAATTGGGGCCAGATTCATCCTTGAGAGCACTCCAATCACTTCAGTGGAGTTCTATCAAGGATGAATTGGACCCCTTGTGTTTGGAAATTATTGCATTATATACTTTAATCTAATTGTACAGCCAAATACTAGGGGATATTTAGGGAAAGTGAAGTATTTCTTTATTCCACAGGACACAATGGAAGAATAAACATCTATGTAGAAAGTCAAAGGAATACGAGAGAACAAGCAGCCAGCTTCATATCATGAAAAGTTACGGGGAAGGTTATGCTGGCAAAGAAAACCAAAAATAAGCTCTTGGTCTTTTAAAATAAAAATAAAATTTCATGCAGCATTTCAGTCCACTATCCCCTACTGCAAACACCTAAGACTTACTTTAGAAGAGAGAGAATGAACCAAAGAGTGTCAATGTGCGGTAAAATATGAACAGTATTTTTACAAGCTAAATCTATCATTTTGCCAATTTCCTACCATATGCATAGTTTGTGAGATGCTTTTATGTAGAGCTAGAGTGTAATGTGCATGCTTGCTGTATTCATGATTGTGTCACAGGAAGGAGGAAGCCATCCCATAATGGGCAATTATGGAAGAATGTGCCTTTAGAAGTTTCTTTCCAAGGTGAGACTAGCCCACAGAGATGCTAAGAAATCTCCCATGTGGCCTCATGCCCCGGCCAGCCACTAATAAAAAAAAAATAATTTTCCTCTGTGCATTTAATGAAAGGCCAAGGGATCCTCCCCAGCACTCTGGAGAATTAAAAGTTCATCTAGATGTCTCATAAGATCAGCCCCCTCAAGTGGCTGCATGATTCTCAGTATCCCCACTGATCACTGTTTCTAGTGCTCTAAGTCTATCCCCTATCCCCACTGTCTGTCAAAACTATAATCCCGAACCAGGAGTGGCCTCCTGTGTCTATGAAGAATGAGCCAACTCCTCTACCTCTCGGCTATCACTTCTTGTATTTGCCTCTGCAAAATACAGGCTCAGTCTTACACCTGCACATACACTAGTGAAGGCAGTGAAAACCCGGCTTCAGCTGTGTATTGCCTCTCTTCTCCCTGAGAAGCAAGCTAAAAATTGCTTCCCACTAATCATCTGCACTAACATAACCCTGGGCCGCCTTTGGAATATACTCATAAATTTAAACAGATACCAAAGCTGGAGTCTTGACTCCTGGAGAAAAACACATTTTTCATATTGCTAGTTTAGGGGCTGAATCACTGTCTGCTGACTAACATCTGGAGTATCAGAATTTTGTTAAGGAGAAGCATTCTAGAGGACTGTAAACTAATCTCCCTTGTTTTAATTTTACATTTCTAAAATGAATAATGGCTCGTATTGGATTTGCTCTGTCCCATGTTATGGCATTTAACGCAGTGGCTTATTTTTGATTGAATTACTATTGCTCCTCAGCCTGCTTTTGTTACTAATATTTCATATAAACGCATTTTAAGAATATTTTTAAACCTACCTACAAAAATAGGATACACAGCCACCAAGTCCCTTTTAATTTAAAGACCAGTTATCGGGAGACCCCAGGGGATAAATAGCAAACACCATAGTTGAGGAAGCAATGAGTTTAATAGGAATGTCCAAGTGCAGGAAACCCCAGAAACCAGTGCTTTGAAGAGGGACCAGTGCCCACAAAAGAAAATCCCCTACAGGGATGTGGTAGGGGGAAGGAAGAGAGTACGAGGAGCCTCCCACACTCCAGGCCTGGGTATATGAGCTGGCCAAAACCCATAGGTGATCACACATCCTACTCTCTCTTAGTAGAGCCATGAGCTCCAGGTGTCAGAAATGGGGAGGGAAGGGATAGGCTGAGCCCTTATCTACACTCCAAACTTATGTCACAATAACTACATCGCTAAAGCGATAATCCACACCTCTGAGTGACATACCGGGGTAGACAGCACTTTGTTGATGGAAGGGCTTCTTCCGTCAACGTAGCTCCTGCCTGTCGGGGAGGTGGAGTACCTACACTGATGAGAGAAGCCCTCCCACTGGCGTAGGTAGGGTCTTCACTAAGCACAACAGCTGCGCTGCTGCAGCGCTGTCAGGGTAGACAAGCCTGGAGTGTTGGGCCATTGCTTTGCCTCCCCTCCATGTAGCCTCCGCAGAGCTGATGGGAGGCGTAACCTGAAGGGTGGTATAACTGTCGTGTCAGTGGGCACAGCCTGGAAGCCCCCAGGGGGAATTTTGGCTGACTCAGCCGAAGTTACCCCCAGGCATTCCAGCTGCTGTGTCTGGTGGTGCCTGGGGCACTATCTATTCTAGCCTGTAGCAATCAGAGATCTGACGCATATAAAGCTAAAAAACACTTACAATTAAGCCAGTACAAATATAGAAAATAACATGAAGAATGAGATTCATTAATCTCACTATTAAACTCATTTTAACAGAAATGCTTAGCTAAGGTCTAGGCTCATTTCCTGAAAATGTCTAGTTTGTTTCCACTTCAGTTTCTCAGTTTGGTTCTGATCCTGCACAACGCTGGGCAGCCCCTTGGAGGGCTGGAGCATTCACAATTCCTATGGACTTCAGTGGGAGAAGAAGGAACTCAGCACCTTACCAGATGAATCCCTTAGTCCTGTGTTATGCTTTCACTGCAGTTTTTACTCTGCAGGCAGATTCTGACAATCTGTCTGTCAGCCCATCCAGTTGGGAATAATATATAATTATTAACACTGTAAGTATCATGAGCTCATCGGATACAACACCAGAAGGCCCCAGGGACCCTCCTGGAGTCAGCCAGTACAGTAGAAACTAGCAACTATTGTCACAGGAGCATTATATTCATACTATTCATGTATATCAGGCTTTGTTCATTGCTAGCCTTAATGCCACTGTAATAATTCACAACTGGCAACACTTTAAAAACGCTTTGGAAACTTTCTGCAAAATTAAGAAAAAAAAGTAGCTCTTCCAAAACCCTCCCCCGACTTATAAAAGTCCCCACAGTTGTAAGGGCCAGAATCTGAGCAGATGTAGGCACAGAAGACAGAGGGTGAAGGCTGTTATTCTCAACCGGTCCTGGGGTAACTTAGAGCAGCCTAAGGGCTGTTGTAACTTACACAGCTGGGGTCACTAAGGAAAGTTGGTGGCCTGTAACTATCCTCTGCCGTGCACCCTCAGTATCCCTCTTAATGCTCCAAATAGTACCCTGTGACATCAGGCTGAAGGGGCAGTTAGTGAAGAAGCCAGCTCTGCCCACTTTATATCCCCTGAGAGCCCCCCTTCCCGCCCCCAACAGAGGAATTTTCAAACTGGTAGCTGCCGCCAGATTCTAGCCCCACTCAAATGGGGCAAAAGAGGATGGAGTCAGTGTAGAGAATCTCAGATAGCTGTCTCCTTTTTGCTGTTCCTCCAACAGTGACGTAGTCTAATAGTAGTACTGTGGCTGATGTAGAAAAGCTATTACCCTCTCACAAAGAGATTTCTCATCATAATCTGCCTTGTTGTGAGAGCTCAGTGCAGATTCCACTGGTGAATGGAAGGGAAATACTGATTGTACTAATGTTCTTTTATTTATGCATACTTTGGTTTGGTTTATGGGGCAGATTATACCTTAGCTATAAAATCTTGCATGACAGTCTGATAATATGAGGTCCTCTTAATAAATTAATGACTGAACAGGGACTTTTTATTTTCTTCCCCATTCCCCTCCACCCAAACTAAAATGCCCTTTCAACAAATTGAAGACTTCCATTTTGTTCTGTTTTTCAGACTCCTGTTAATGGCTTATAGGTATAGTAACATATTTACCAGTGGGCTGGATGAGCCAACATCTTGAAAACAATAGTTCTCTTTACAGGAGACTACATTGTAATTTGTAGGTACACCTGGTCAAAATTTCAAGTATGATTGAACTTTTTTAATCAAAATTCAATTTTTCAATGGAAAACCCCTCAAATTTTCAATACAAACATTAATAAAAATGTTAACTAGCTAAAAACCTTGTTGGAAGGTTTTGACCATTAAAAATTGACATACATACACACACACACAAAAGTAAAAACTTTCAAAAAATGTCCAGGAAATGTTTTACTGTGGGTTTGTTTTTGTGACAGTGCAAAAATAAAATAACACATGAAATTACATTGCTGATATATCTCATACACATGTACTATTGTGACTCAAAAGAAACAGAGAAAAATATCAATACTGTTCTCATTGCTTATGATCTCAGTTATAACAGAGCAGCAAACCTGCTATAGTTAAGATTAAGATCAGGTTTCTGTTTAAAAGTCAACTCTTCTAAGTGCTGTAAAAGCTACATGGTTAAGGATTGCCTTGAAATTTGGTGTGCTTCCTGGGGGTGCAATGTTCTGCCAATGATCCAAATTTGGTGCCATTTGACCAAGAAGTTTCCAAGATACAGCCCCCAGAAAAAAACAGCTTTTCTAAAAGTTGAGAGATTCTGGCAACCTTTTTTTTTTTTTTTTTTTTTTGCTCATTAATAGAGAGCAAACAAGAGCTCAGATCACTGCACCTGGAGGGCCAGCATTCAAGAGTTACCTCAACCAGCCCTTTGGGGGAAATCAAATTAAAATGTTATTTGAATAAGATTTTGCTTCTCCCTCATTTAGAGTGTCAGAAGCCTCATGCACTAAGTGACGTGCTAAAGGATTATACTGAGATGTGGAGGGAGAGACATTAACTATGTGGTAAAAAACCTTTTTATTAAAGGAGCGCAGTGGTTTTGATGAACTGACATAGTCAGGCATTCTGAGCTTCTCACTAGGCACTCTGAGTTCAAATCCAATGCAGGGCAGAAATCTGAAGTTTAAAAAAAAAAAAGAAAAAAAGCATGTTGCTTCAAATCTGTCTTTATTAAGGTAGGACTCCTATTGTGGGGAAATGTAATCTGAGTGAAGCAGAATATTCAGAAGGGTCTGGTGCTATTTTTTTTAAAGAAAAATAAACTACACATGCAAACACTTACTGGGAAGGGAGGGTGATTGGGGTGGAAGAATAGGTGGGAATCAGGGGGAGGGGTTGGGGATTGGGACGGGCCCTGGGAATGGGAACATAGCGGTGAGTGACAGCAGAACTTGGGGGGAGAACAGTGGCAGGGGCACATAGCCCCACATTCCCCTCTCGTGTGTGTGCCATGATCTGGGGCTCCCAGCCTACTTACAGGGATGTGATGCCCCCTGCTTCCCTGCCCCACCTCATATAAGGCAGGTTCTTGAGGAGGTTTTTAAAGCTGGGAAGCTATGAGCCCCACCCTCTACCCCCTTGCGTGAGCAGGGATCTGGGGTCCCTGCCCACCAGTGATGTCTGAACCCCACTCCTTACCCTGCCCCCTGTGTGTGTGCCAAGCTCTAGGGGGCCCTGCCAATCTGTGGGGTGTGACCCCCCCTTCCCTGCCCCACGTCATATGAGTCAGGTTCTGGAGGGGGGCTTGCCTATCTATCGGTGTCTGAGCCCCACTCCCTAACACCTTCACGTGATCTGGGACAGTGCTTGAGCCCTCAAGAAAAAAAGTGCCAGAACTCACTCCTCTCTTGGAGCCCTGTTGACACTGTGCCCGGTCTACAGGCTCAGGAAAAGAAAAAGAGGAGGCAGGGCAACTCATTCTCCACCATTCAATACAGATACTCTGAATGCAGTGTCTGCAGCTGGAATGCATGCAGATAATTCCCAGTGCCTAGTGCCAGCTCCAGAGGGGAGGAGTTGAGGTTGTGCAGGTGTTTACCTGACCTCTGTATTTCTTGGTTTGCAGAAGGCTGAGTTTTGCTGAACTCGATGTTCTGGAAGGGCACGAACTATCATCGGGCAACCTTAACTCTGCATTGGTGACATTTTCTTTGCCATTAAATAGTCATTTAATATTTGCTAATGGGAGAAAAAATAAGGATAGTCCCAGGAGAAATAGCACAAGTACCTTTGTGACAGATGTTCAGGCTTCTCAGAAATGGAAACATATTCTGGCATGAGGCTGTGTATAACAATAGACCAATACCGATATTGTTTATATCATAGCAGGAATTAAGCCCCAGAGCTTAAATAACTATTGTAAGAATCATTAACCATCCCAATACAGAGCAACTATAACCAAATTAAAACTCAGAGTCCTTATTTTTTCTCTTATAAAGAATCCTCTTCCTGTTTAGATGCCAAAAATGTGTTCGCTTCATTATCGTGAAAAAACATATTACCCTCAAGTGACTCAGAGCTTTGCTGGGGAAAAAAAATGTTTTGTCTCCCTCATGTTAGTAAGATGACATCTCAATAAATTACACCATCTGGACTGTGCCTTACATGACTTATTGGGGAGCAAGTTTCGGGATATCAAAATCTTTTTTTAAAAAAACCAAACATGATAGAACCTGCTCTTTGTCTCCAGATGATAAGAAGGAAATACTGAAAGCTTTCAACCATGTAAGCGTTGGTTTTTTTGGATTCTTGTTTCTAATTCCCAGACTAACACCTCCGGGGGAACCACATGGACATGAAAGGCTCTAGCCACCTGTGGGGGAAGAACAAATTCAGCTTCTAAAATTACTTCCAAGAACTACCAGATGCAGTTAATCAAGTCCATGACTTCCAAGCTTTCCTGTACTCATAAGATCAAAAGTTGTTTTAAACCCTAGAATTATTCTCTATTACGAGGTAGAATAGCATTGATGCTAATAAGCAGCCCAACAGAGCCATAAAGCTTTCCACTTCAAATGGCAGGACAGCAGCAACTTATGCAGAATGACACTCTCATAAGTTTCAGCAGACCTATCCCATTTGGATTTCTCTCTTTCCTGCCTCCACTCGATTCTCCTCTCACACTAATTTTGTACCAATGTAATGTCAGTGGAGTTACTCCTCATTTCTACTAGTGTGAGTGAAATCAAACTCAAGACGCATATGGACAAAAATATATTTCTAAAGAGTTCTCCCCCAATCTGAGACATTATCCCAAAGACAGCTTCTCTGGCTTGCTAAACAGCAATAGATTCACCAAGATCTGCAGATCATTGACAGACATTCAAATGTGTTTTGTTGGTGGCAGCTGCCACTTTCTCTATGGGGGCGTTGGTGACATAACTTACCCAGGGAAATTCTCCAAATGAAGTGTAGAAACACAAGAAAGACCAGCTTGGTGAAGAAGTTGCTGGAGCACACACCCAAGCCAGAAGAATTCTGAACCATGATCACTGCTTATTCTCAAATCCCACATAAAGCTTGAGTAATCAGGCTTTATGAGACTGTCCTGCCTGGGGTCGGGGAGCGATGAGATCCACATACCCCTATTCTATTCCCACTTCACCCCACCCCATGCTTCAAACTTGGCGATAAACCCATCTAAGATCCTCTGCAGCAGAGACTTCTGTCTGTGGGCAGGAGAAGCAGCCACTGCCCCTCTTCATACCTGCCCCCTGCATTGTCATAAGCAAGGTTTTACACTTTCTTCTGGACCAGTGCACAGAAGATTCAACCCCTCTTCCTACCCCATTCCAGGGATACTGCAAGGGTTCTGCAGCATAGATGGCATTCCCCCGACCCTACAGCAATGGGTAAATTTCACCCACAGCCCAAACATTTCTTTTAATGTTGGGTTTGCAGCCACATGGCACTACCTGCTAGCAAGGTGACTTTGGATCTAAGACATCTCATAATTAGATAAAGATGAAAGAGAATTTCTGGGCTGCCCTAGGATCTCCTCTGACTCAGAGCCAATTATTTTGTCTGTTCTCCCCAGAGAATGCAAGCTTATTGAGTCAGAGAAGCTACCATTTATTTAAGGAGAGAAGAATTGCTGCTGAGCTGTAAATTACACAATCAAAGAGAACATAAGGGTACTGCTCTGTACAGACTTATTGTTATCAAATCCTACACCAACTCCCCCCTCCCCCACACACATAGATCCATGATTACTCTTCCTTTTAAGGTCTATAGATTATGAACCAAATTCAGAAGTGACATTTAAAGTGGTGTCGGTGAAGACTCCATTACACTAAAATTAGATTCTCGTACACTTGGACTTCCTTATGTTTTTTGTAGAGTAGATGTAAGCAGGTCTACGGGAGTCTGTGTGGGTATAAATTACATGCTGAGGAATCAAAAGAATATGTAAGAGGTGTAAATGAAAGCAGGTTGGTGATTCCTTTACCCCTTCTTCCAGCTCCTCAGTCTCTAAATTATACCGAGTTAGACTACCTTACAGCAGAGTGGATCTAAGTAGAGCTAAGAGAGTTTGAATGTAAAGGAGTCTAGTGTATGGGAGTCTATATTACATCACCTGGCCCTTTGGCTATAACAGCACAGTAATCTATAGTGTAAGAATAAGGTGCAATGGGTGAAACCTGGCCCCAGTGAAGTCAATGATAAAACGTCTGCTGACTTCACTGGACCAGGGTTTCACCCAATTTCACTCATTCTGCTACAAAAAAGTCATAATTCATTGTTCTGATCACTGAAAAATAGATTGATGATTAACCTTAGATTATGGTTCCTCAGTAAAATCAAATCACAACAGCACAAGATCTTCATCTCTCTCCAGGGGGGCTGTAACAAATCATTTTATTTTTTTCAAGAAAATACCTCCAAGGTTTTCAGTGGTAGTTAAAAGAGATTTTTTAAATGGATTTTCTTTTTTTAATTCTGACAATCACATGTTTTTCAAAAATAAGCAGCAGTGGGAAAAAGAAGGAAAAAATTGTATTATATTTCTAGTGTCTTAATGAGCCTCAATGGAATTATTGTCTTTGCAGGTGAGAGTATTAACAAGAATGTAATTTTATACTTGGCTACGTGTCAAGAGCAGCAGATTTATCTTCCTTTTTAAAATAATTACTACTTCAGTAATACTGTAATTAATAGAACAGTAAGTATTGTAGTACTTCACAAAGACAGTTTCCTTATCACTTCACTGATATATTTAACTAACCAACATCTGTGGGGCTAATAGGATATTGGCAACAAATGGGAAATTTTAACTTTGCATTTGTTAGTAGTAGTGGACACAGTCCTGCTCCAAAAGGTTGCACATCCTTAACCCCGGAAGCAGCAAACACTTACCACTGTGCATTTGCTTCAATACGCTGATTCCCTGCACAGTAGTATTGACAGGATCAAGCCCTAAGTGCCAAGAGCTCAGACAACAAAAGCCATCCTCACATAGAAGCTTTTTGGACCAGATTGTTATATTCTTACTCCTACTCAGTAGCACTTTACTCAAGTGACGGCACTGAAATTAATTGAAACAATTGCAGTGCTAGCTACTTAGCATGAGTAAGGGCCCCACAGTCTTTCCCTTTGTTTTTAAATAGGATCAAAACCTAGGAGACGGACCAAAAGAAAGCCAATTTTATTTATTTTTAAAATCTCCTGGTTTTATGGATGGGTAACTCGTGTTTGATTTTTTTCACATTTGGGGTTGGCGACATGGCACACACAGTAGATGTTAGCACTCCCTTTCACTGAAACCTCAATTCACTGAAAATAGAGGTCTATCTATGACTTATGTCCCATAGAGCTTTTCTGTACTACACACACCAGGATTTTCACCATAGTCCAGGTTTTCCTGGAAATTTCCTCTCTTTTGATCTTCCATCCTCTGTCTGGGTGGATTTTTCAAATAAGAGGAAATGTCCGGAATTTGTGTGGATCAAACATTGCAGCTCAGAAAGAGCTCACTCTGCGTCCCAATTGGTCCCTCCGCTGCAGCCACAGCTGACAGATACCACCCACCCAGGCCCCGGCTCCCAGCCCTGGGGAGAGGGAGAGCCAGGGAGGCACTGACAGGTGGCAAGCGCTGTGTCTTGGGCCTGTGTCTGCCCCCCAACCACCATGACAGGAAGCGACACTGCCCCCTACCTCAGCAGTGAGGCCCCAGGTCCCCCTCCCAGTACACGCCCCTCCATCACCTCCCAAATACCCCTCCCAGTACACACACACCTCCCACACCCGCCAAATACCCTTCCTGCGCCCCCCAAATACCTCCTCCCAGTACAACCCCCTCCAGCACTCCCCAAATACTCCCTCCCACACACCTGCAAATACCCCCTCCCAGCACACACACTTGCCTCCAGCATCCCCCAAATACTCCTAGTAGACACACACCCCTCCTGCACCCCCCAAATACCCCCTCACCTGCCAAATACCAACTCCCAGTACACACACCCCTCTAGAATCCCCCAAATATTCCCTCTGAGTACACACCTTCCACTCCAACACTCCCCAAATACCCCATTCCAGCACCTCCCAACTGTACCTCCACCTCCCCCACTCTCTGGCAGTGCCCTTTTGGGGGGGCGGGGATCTGAAAGATGGTAACCCAGATGATCAGCAAATCCCCTCGACCTGCTCCAGAGTGGAGAACTAGAGTCTAAGGTTTTCAATGTGGGTAAGCAGCTTTCTAGCTAGTGTTTTCTTCATCACACTGTGTGGGTGAGACTTGATCTGGGGCCAGCTAGACGCTCTTCACTATGCTTCTGTGTTGGAGACCTGGAGCACAGTTCTTTCTGAACTGGCTGGCCAACTCTTCAGTTCATCTAAAATGCCAGCTTAAATGTTCCTTGAATCTGCAAATGAACCTATATTTAGTGTATGACAAATAGGATTGCTCAAGAACAGAGTATTACTTAGTAAAGGGTAGGTAGATGTTAATCTGCTTTGTGATAAAAAGAATAAAGCCCAGTTCAGATAGAGGAAATTAAACTGTCAAGTTTAAAGAACATTAAACTCATTTTAAACTGCATAAATTACCTGAGTGCAGTCCCCTAAAGATCAGCATAATAGGATCATATTTGCTTAATCTAGTTAAAATCCTAGAAGTATTTTCTCCCATGTTTAACTCATCAAGATGGATTTTTGATCAGCCACTGAGCGTGAAGTTACAGTGTACAACAGGTCTATCCTTGAAAATACAAGGGTATGTGTCATACTGGCAGCAACACAGTCCTCCAAACAAGAACAAAATGTGAATACAGCTCTTTCCTAGTTGATAGGAGACAGCTCTCACTGCAAGAGAAACACGATTATTAAATGAAGAAGCTGAATTTATAAATATCGCAAGATGTGGAGCCACACGGTTTTGGCGTAATGCTCTTCATTTCAAAAAAGAGAAATCATGTATTCTAATAATGTCCTGCAGAGGCCTGGAAATTAGCACTTTGATTATGCTGTGCTACGTTTTGTTCATAGATAATTTGAAGACAACTATTCTCTGATAGCTGAGAAATACCTGCTCAATATCATAACCATGTATCCTTCATTGTACTCATGAAAAATACACCTGAGTATAATTATTTTGGAGATAATGATAATGATGTAAACCATATTTGAAAACAGTATCACCGTACCAATCAAAATTAAATTAAAAAAACACAATTGGTCTCATGCCGCATTGGTCCCAGGCCATTAGAGAGACATGGTGGGTGAGGTAAGATCCTTTATTGGACCAACTTCTGTTGGCGAGAGAGACAAGCTTTCGAGACACACAGAGCTCTTCTTCAGATCTGGGAAAGATACTCCCCAGCATCCCAGCAACATGCAAGGAGGAATACATTGTTTACCCTAAGCAGTTAGCACCTATTGTAAGGGACCATTCAAGGTAGAGTGGCCCATTAACACCTCTGCAGTCAGGATAAAAAGAGAGGCTTAGTGGGTTAGGCTATGCCTATATTAGCACTTTTGTCAGTTGGGGTGTGAAAAAAACACACCCCAATCAACATAAGTTTCACCAGACTTGCCAGTGTGGACAGCACTATGTCGGTGGGAGACACTCTCCCATTGATGCTCATTGGGGGTGGCTCTCTCCTGTCCGCATATAGCAGCTACACGAGAGACCTTACAGCGGTATAGCTGCAGCCGTACAGCTGTGCCACTGTTAGGTCTCTAGTGTAGACATAGCCTTACAGATTGTTGTAATAAGCCATAAATCCAGTATCTCTGTTCAGTCCATGATTTTTAGTGTCTAGCAGAGTTATGAATTTAAGCTCAGAGGCTCATCTTTTGAAAATGTTGTGCAGGTTTCCTTTGAGGATGAGGACTAATAGAACTGGGAGCTTAAGTTAATTACACTGCTAGACACTAAAAATCATAGACTGAACAGAGATAGTGGCTTCTTACAACAATCTATAACCTACTAACCCCCTCTTTTTATCCTTTGACTGCAGAGTTAATAGGCCATAGCGAGGTGGCGTGGCCTCCCTCTGAGACTGACAGGAGGGACTACACACCGCTCCCCCCGGTAGGTTGAGCCGAACCAATCATGCCCCCTCCCCACACCGGAAGCAGATGGGTGGGACAGGAAACTTAAAAGACAGGCTCAGTTTTGTGAGAGCTGTGGAAGGAAGCAGATGTCTCTCACCTGCGGCTGAGTCCTGTACCCGAGACTGAGCACTACAGTGCCAAAGACCCAGCAGAGTTGCCGGGAATGCAGACCGATGAGGACTCAGAGGAGTTGCTGGGACTACTGCTGGCCATGTACCCCGGAGACCAAGGAACCTCAGGGGCCGGAGGTACACCTAGAAAGGGTAGTAGGAAGTGGCCCAGGGAAACCAGGCAGTAGTCTGGTTGAGTTGTCAAAGTCTTCGTCAGTCTCAGTTTCGGTGGGACCCCCGCTAACCCAGTGTCAGAACCAGGGTTTAAATTCAACTGGAGCTGTCCAGAGTGAAGCTCTGGTAAATATTTTCAAACCCAGGGAGTTTTCATAGCATGTTGGGGGTGGGGACATACAGGGCTATGGGAAATACTCTATGAGAATTTAAGCCCTGGGCAGAACCCTCTGCCACTTTTAGGGCCCTGGACTGGGACCGAGTGAGTAGGGCGGGCCCGGGTCCCTCTATCCCCATGACCAACCCCACCCCTGGAGTGTCTGCCTACCTACCTTAGGCCAAGAGGCCTGTGTTTGCCTGATGTCTGCCTGAGTTAGGAGACTAGGCGAAGAACTATTGATTGCTCTGCCCCACCCACAGTGTCAGAGCCCTTAGACTGTCAATTGCTGTCTGCCCAAGCTGGGAGGCCTTGGACTAAAGCCTGCTCATTGCTCTACCTCACCCAGAGGGTCAGGACACTAGACTGTGGATTGTTGCCTTCCTCAGCTAGGAGGCCAGGCCATAGACTGTGTGCGGCTCTGTTGACGGTGAATGGAATGACCAGAGTCATGACGGTGGGGCCAGCCCTAGGCTAGCCTATCCTGTCATTCTGGGATGAGACCAGCAGGGATTTGCCAGGGTCCTGTGTGCCGTGACCCTTTGGGCTCTCCCTGTGAGAATTTCACAACTACATCTATAAAGACATAAGTGTTTCCCAGCTGTGTCTATTGATAAGTGAGTTCCTACTGAACAGAAAACTATCAAACTAAACTTCCTTTTACATCCTCTAGGCTCGTCCCTTCCTCTTACATCCTCTAGGCTTGTCCCTTCCTCTGGAGGTGATAGATCAGATCACCTTTCTAACAGCCCCAGATTGCCTTATTTCAATGTGACTAGTTTGGAATGTGAGGATGTGACCGTACGCTTCCCAGCTTATGGCTGCCTCTGCTGCTTGGCCAGAGATCTTAGCCTAAGAACAGGGCCTCAGACTGTCACAGTAAGAGAAGACCCTTACACCAGCAGACAGTGATTTTGATTCTTTCTTTTATACCTCTATAACTAGCTAAGTGATAAAGAATACACCTAAATTCTTAGAGTATAGGCCTTTACAGACAGGCCTGAATATCTATATCCTAACAGAACTCTACCGGAGGGATCAGCTAATTCCAATGCTGTTGCTAGCCATCCGGGAACTTCCACAGACTTCAACCAAATAGTTATTATATGGTCACCAGCCTTGGGAATTGCTAGACCTTATGCGAGAGACCTGGCAGCAAACACCATCTCCGTCCCAGGGCCTCTTGCAGTATCGCTTACCCATGCTGGTGACTTGGCAAAAGAAAACCTTCAAGCCACTCAGGGAATTCAGGGGTACACCTACAACAAAGGGGCACCTATTGAAGTCCCAGGGGTTGAGCGGGCACAAGACCACCTACATCTGAAGGCCCCTATGCCAGCCTAAGAGGAGGAGCTACTAAACCCAGGCCTCAAGCAAGTTTGGGGGGCAACAAAGGATAAAACAGAGACAGGAGTGAGGCTCACAGGGTCATAAGCAGGGAGCCAGAGGGGGACACTGAGCACAGAACCCTGGACAACGTGCACTGCTCCTCAAAGGTACCTAGGGAGCTAGCAGATATGGCCCAGAGGAACTCTGCCTGGATGCGTGATCGAAGGGAGTATCAGAAATAGGCCCCACAGTCGCAGAGCACCTTCTCATCCAACACCCTTCTCCTAGTATGATAGATGGCCACCTTGGCCAGCGCCAGAAGGAGGTTGCTGAGGAGATCTCGCCATTTCAAGGAGCCATGGATGGGATGTGCATAAAGTGTAGCCAAAACCTAAGGAGAAGGTTCCAGAGGAGCCAGAAAAGGAGCTGCAACCTCGTGCACTCAAGATATATGTGTGCCAGGATCTTCCTCTGGGTGGGGCAGAGCAATCTCTAGCCCAGCCTCCTGGCTAGGACAGACAGCAGATAGTCTATAAAGGGCTCTGACCCTCTAGGTGGCACTTAGCAATCAGTAGTCCTTCACCTGGTCTCCTCGCTCAGGAAGACAGCAGGCAAACACAGGCCTCTTGGTCTAAGATAGGTAGGTGGCCACCCCAGAGTGGGGTTGGTTGCAGGGAGAAGGGAGACCCGGGCCCATCCTACTCCACCGGGTCCCAGCCCAGAGTCCTAACAGTAACAGAGGGTTCCACCACTGGGTCAGCAGGGGTCCCACTGAAGCATGCTGACCTAGACTCTGAGTACCCAACTTAACTACTATCTGGTTTCCATGGGCTACTTCCTACTACCCCTTCTAACTCTGACCAGTCTTTAGCACTCAGCCCCTTATATAGCCCAGGTGCCCTCCTTTTAATCAATCAGTTAATAAATCTAGATGTACTGGCCCAAGTTCCCTTTTGAGGGGCCAGTCACCCTATGACAACCCTATCTAAAACTCTTTCCACAGTAACTTGGATCCCAAAACCTAATTGCAGTTATATGAAACAAGTGACAAGAATGGCCACAAATTTCTCCAAAAGCTCAAATTCAAATGGCAGAGAACTTGTAGCTCTGAAATTAGGCAAGCTCCAAATATCCAAAGATAGTTTCATAAACAAAGAGATGACTGCAGCCATTTTTAGCTCTTGTATAAAAGCTGTCTAGTCTGAAGCCAAAAACAGGATATATGAAAGAAAAAAATTCTAGCTTAAATTTTGTAGAAATGCCAAAAATGAGCACTAAGAATTGATGTGGAAATAACATCCTGTACATCTGAAACAAACATTTCAAAAAAGATTTTAACTAGCAAATTGACCAGTTAAACAAAACAATTTGAAAACATTTGGAAAATCTCTGTCTCTCAAGCAGTCATGTATGGTACTAAAAATAAAAAGAAAGAATTGTAAGAGGAAGAAAAGGTGTACCACAGGACTAGAGGGCCATAGGATTCTGTTCATGAACATTCCTATGAAATGATGCTTTTCTATTCTCCATACATAGGGCTGGTCCTGGATAGCAAGAGAGCCCCAGGTTACCTCTACCCAGCAATGCAGGGGGTGGGAGTAACTTAAATGGGCAGACCTCCCAAAGCCGTTCAATCACAGGTACCAAGTGGGCACACACACAAAAAAAGGCACCCTTTTGAAAAATTGGGCCTTACTCCCAAACTCGTATACATGTGACACATACATGAATTAGAGATGACCTCTATTACACTACTTCTTTGAGTTAGGGCAACTGCCGTTCACTGTACCCACATATCATACACGTACCCGGATTGACAGCCCAGTTTGGCACACTCACATTGCCAGCCCAACACTATTCAATTCACTGAGAAACATATGATGTTTCTTCCCAACATCAGTCTAAAATAAAAGGGTTTTCGGTCTTCCTTTGACTGACTTCCTCTGGACATTTCTCACCCCTCGCAAAATAAGCCATCAGTGGCAGCTACGTGGACAGTGAAGACTTTTTTGCTCTATCAGAAGGACTTGTATAAAAATATAGGTGAGTACGATTATAAATATGTTCTATTTGGTGGGAATGATGTAAATGCATTTAAAGGTTGTAAATGCCGTGGTCTCTTCGATTGGATAACAAATCAAGGTGTATAAAAGATCCTGCATGATGAAGTCACAATACCACTGTGTAAGTTACTTCTTTGCTAGCTGAATTCTTCCTCCTTCTTTCTACTACATTCCAGCCAGTCTTCAGCCAGACGCAGCTGTCTCCTCTTGGCATGTTGTACAGGATACAGATACACAGGAAAACATTGTGCACTTTCCGTGGCTCCATCAGAACAGTTCCACAACTAGTGCCCAGTCACCACGTCCTGCCTATCTGTCTGTCGGTCCGTCTGTTAATCTGTTTCTGTAGACACTTGTATCTAGCACATTACAGCATTATCTGAGCATCCTACAGAAATATATGGGTCCATGTTATACTTTGGGTGGAATTTTCAAAAGTGCCTATTGGCCAGATTTTCAAAGGCATTTAGGTGCCTAAAGTTGCAGATAGCTTCCTAGTGGGAGTAAGGCATCTAACCTGCTTAGGTGATCTTGAAAATCCATTGATGTGCCTACGAATGCAGGAAGGCACATATCTGAATCTTAAGGCACCTAAATACCTTGGAAAATCTGGCCCAAAGTGACCTAGAAGCACAAATCCTATTTAAAATCAATGGGACGTGTGCTCCTAAATTACTTAGCTGCTTTTGAAAATTCCCACTCTTTCTCTAATCAGTGACAATTGCTTGATTTTCCTGGCTCATCCTAGGTCACCTCTGTAAAAATCCCAAGTATCTGCTCTGTTATTACTCATAGTTTTGTGAAGGCCTCCTTATAAATCATTTCGAGGAAACACATATGGTATGCAGTATGGGGGTAATCACTTATAACAGTTATCTAGGCATTAAATACCCAACACATCTGATAAGAAATGAGACTCCCATTGACTTATATGGACTTTGGAGCAAGCCTAAGAACTAAATAATGCCTTTATCTAATAAGATAATATAGAACACTACATTGTAAAGAAACTGAAGCTACATCCAAGATAGCTACCCTATATTTTAGAAAAAATTTACCACTTCAGGATCTTCGGTGCCACATGCAGATCCAGCATACACTGCATTGCCCAAGTCCATGCATTCCCCTATGTACTATCCTTTCCAGATTTCTGCATCTGCTCATTCAGCTCCACTTTTCTTCCAGAGGGGTTTGGTGTTTTAAGCTCAGGCAATAGCCGAATTGCAAGATGAGCCAATAGCTCTGTAAATGATATGCATCAGGACCCAAAAGGAAATGTAGAATGGTAAGTAGCATTCGTGCTTATAACAGATACACTTTAGTTTAGGAGGAGCTAACACATTAGACCAAACACATTATAAACGCCAGCCTTTCCCGTGTTTCCATTTTGTAAACTCTCAATGCTGATGAAACATGCATCAGTTCCCAGCAGCTTAGGACCACCTGGAGCAAATTAGCATCAGAGTGATTTAACAATTAGATCAGAATTTTTTCAAATAACAAGTGAGATTTGAAACAGAAGATAATCTTGCCAAACCTTTTTAAGTACATGAGTTTCTGAAGAGACACCATTTTCTGCACTCCAGCATTTCTAGATTTATGAGTACATTGGGTGCAATATATCTCATTCGTTTTGACCAGCAGCTCTGAAAAGTGTCACTAATCATAATGCTATTGTAAGAAGAGCACCTGTTTGTTGCCAAATTGTGTCTGAACTGAATCAAAGGAAGGGGCATACCATTTGCAGGAGGCCATGGGAGTATCCCATCCTAGGGAATTTAGGGCCTGATCCAAACCTTGTGAAACCTTAATTCAACCTCCATGTGAGTATGCCTTATGATACAATCTTTAATTACATGATTAACAAGCTATGGTCACCTTGATGCAGAAATTATCAGCGAGGTTCTTTGGACTATGTTATGCCGGAGGTCAGACTAGATCATCATAATGGTCACTTCTGTCCTTAAAATCTATTTATCTGTGATCACATATTTTTTTTCCATAGGACCATCACTCTTACCCCCTCTCTCTCCTCCTGGCTCTAGCTCATAGTCCCCTCCACCCCAGTCTATGGCCCCTGTGCTACCACCTTGCAGCTAGCTCTTCCCCACTCACATTTGTTACTGTTCTGCAGTGGTTCATAAAGTATGCCTCATGCCCCCCTAAGGGTCGCAGACAAACATTCAGAGGGGCATGTGGCAGGGCTGGGGCCAGCCCCCATGGGGAGGGAGCGCCATGCTTCCAACCCTGCTCCGCCCCCATGCCTGCTTCGCCTCCAACCCCATGCAGCCCCCAGTCCTGCTCCACCACCATGCCCAGCTCCACCCCCAAACCAGCTCCAAGCCCAGTTGCAGCTTCGCTCCATCCCCAGACCAGCTCTTCCCTCTCTCCCTCTCTGTCCCCACCCAAAGCTCCTCTTCGCCCCTTGCCCGACTCTGCCCTCATTCCCTTTCTGCCCCAGACTAGCTCTGCCTCTAGCTCCAGCTCCTCCCCCATCCCCTGTTCTGCCTCCAGCTCCACTTTCAGCCAAGCTCCTCTGCTGAGGAAGCTTTGGTTGTGCAGTAATGGACGGGGAGCATGGACAGATTCCGTTACTGGTAAGAGAGGGCGTGACTGGAAAAGTTTGAGCACCACTGCCCTTGTGCATTACAGTAAGGCAGCTTCCTCCTTCACCTCCAGGCTGCTTGGGCAGCAGGTTGGAGAACATTAAGTCTACAGGAGAGAGAGTGTCCTAGTTCTCAGTTCCTGTGCCTGGTGCCACAGTGGCCTCTGGCACATGGGAGAAGCAACTGCAGAGAAAAACCCTTTCAGCCCCTGCAGCCCTGGGACAGAGACTGCTCAGTTGGGCTGGAGGATGGCACATGCACAAGCCAGTTGGCACACAGGTGTTGTGAGGCGATGGAGCATGCTCAGTGCAGACAGAACCTCTGGATAATTTAGCTGCCAATGTCATGCTATCTGGAATGGCCCACAACTGTCAACCTCATGGCAGACTGTCAAAAAGCAGCGCAGACATCCCAATCTGGTGGCATGCTCTATAATTAGATTTCACCAACCCAGGAACAAGGGTGAACTCCTGAAGCACTATACCAGCCTTACTATGGACTCACAGACAGTCCCCTTGGGCACTCCAATATAGCTTACCACACAGGCAAAGTGGACTACATGATAGTCGATCGCCATATACAAAAGATACAAAGATAACAAAAGAATCAAGTTGCTTCCAGTCCCAAGAGATCAACCCACTTACCCCAGGTTAATTTGTACATCAGATCTCACATGATAACTAACGCTTGTAGGCAATCCTATAATTAACTAACTAAGGATTTATTAACTAGAAAAAATAAATGAATGAAATGAGGCATTTTAAAATGTTGCAACCAGTCCAAACACCTTATATCTGTACTTTAATCCGTATCTCAAAGATTTGAATCAAACTTTTAGTTCCTAAAAGCATTACTTTTTTTGTGTAGACAGACTGGCAAAATCTGCAAACTTGGCTCTCAACCCAGACTAAAGGCATATTTTTCTTTTCTTTTTTAGTTGAAAGGAAATATTATTTAATTTAACTAACAATTTTTTTCTCCCAGAAAGAAAGTAGATAGGTCACACCAAGGGATCACACTTAATGGTATGATTTGTAATAATTGTTTCTGGAGATTTTGTTTGCTTGTAGTATCTGGACCCCAGGAATGAAGGAGGATTCCTTTGGAACCATAGAATAAAAATCTCACATTTCTGAGATTAGCAAATAGATAATATATATTTCCCCTCATCCTTTAATTACATTTCTGAGCTCTTATTTCTTTCCCTCATGTTTTTTTCTGTTAGACATCATTTCTGATGTCTTAAGCCATTTATGTGCCTGCAACAGTCTACAATTCTTGTTATAAGCACCAACATCCTACGGCTATATTAAAATTTGATGAGGCCTTATCTCATATGGGTTAAAAGATTCAGCATTTCACCTAAAAAAACCCAACCCTCTATTTAAATTAGTTTAGATCAGTCAGCCGTACAGTTCAGACAGTCTCCCCACAAGCTGTACTTTAGCTTTGAATTTGTTTGCTACTGAAAACCAGATTCCTACTCTGAAAAATGACTATGTAAAAATGAGAGACAAGATGGGCAGAGCGCTATCTTTTATTGCTTCTTGGTGAAAGAGACCAGCTTTCAAACTTACACAGAGCTCTTCTTCAGGTAAATATAACAGCTAAATATAAGGTAGAACAGATTGTTAAACATAAGGAGATAACATACGTTGCAAAAGACCAGTCAGAGTGAAGTGGGCAGTTAACACTTCTGCAATCCAGGGACAAAGGAGGGTTAGTAGGTTATAGATTGTTGTAATGAGCTGTAACTCCAATGTAAAAATGACATCTTCTTACTTAGGAGAGCAGTTCCTGCTGTGTATTCAGAGTCAGAGCGGTATGTGTTCACTTAGGCCCAGTTTGTGCTTCGCCAGTGCCAAGTGGAATAGAGGGTGTAAGAAGCCTTCCCTTGCCCTGGCACATCCTCCATAAGGGCCAAGTAAAATTACAGTCACTGTGCGCTGGGAAGCACAAGAACTGCTCCATCCCTACTCCAGCGCAGTGAATGGTGTTCCAAAGGCATAGGAAGCAGCTACCCCTTTGCCCCACACTACACACTGTCCACACAGGGGGAAGACAATTGTGTTCCACATACAGAGACTGCACACCTAGGAGCTCTGGGAGCCATTCTGCCTTCTTGAGGGATTATGCCTCCTGCTACTCCCTCTGGGGCACTATAGCTCTGCATCCCTTTTTACTGTGGGTTCTGTGCAAATGCAAATAAGACTTTACTACTTTTTACTCCTGTTAGCCATGCAGAGCCCATACACCTACAAAAGACTGAGCTGGATTCAGTTCCTTCTTGTGCATCATCAACAGAATTGTTCACTGAATTCTAATTAAATTTAGGGACAGAGGAAGGTAGGGGAAGCCTGAGAGAGAGAGATGGAGAGAAACAGAGTCTGTGAGTAAACCAAGAGAAACAGGGTGAGGGGAGAGGCCAGCCAGAGGAATGGAGGAAAACCAGGACTGTGTAAAACCAAGAATAAGTTAGAGACTGAGGCTGAACAGGACAGACAGACATGCAGAACATGGTCTCTTTAGTTTACAGCTGAGTGGTCATGTCAGTCCATCTTTGAGGGTGTGTTCCGGAGCATCAATTCCTGCTTGTTCCTGATCATCGGTTCTGGTGGTCTCCTACGACTGATACATGTGGTCCCAGAGATCCAGAACAGCAGAACCAAAGGTCATTCATATCCAGTGAGTCTGGTCTACTGTGCCCCGTTTCAAGCAAGCATCACTAGAGTCGAGTCCATCTCTTCAGGAAATCATAAGAAGCACTTGTGACTCAAAAGACTGACTTGGGCATTTGACAGTACCCAGTGAGATATTTGGGGAAAGAGGAACCTTGAACTAAAATAATAATAATAATAACAACAACCTATAAGATAATAGCCTGTGCTTACAGAGATAGATATCTCTATTTCTTTATGTAGAGGGTTACCTACTGGGTAAATTATACCACCAATGTGATGGACCTTTACTAAGATTCTGTCTACACTACGAACCTTAAAGTGGCACAACGGCTCTTCCAGGGGCATAATTAAACCACACCCAACAAGCGCAGGTAGCTATGTCAGCAGGAGAGCATCTCCCACTGACATAGTGCTGTCCACACTGGTGCTTTTGTCAGCAAAACTTATGTTGGTCAGGGGGTGTTTTTTTTCAACACTTCTGACCAACAAAAGTTTTGCCAACAAAAGTACTAGTGTAGACAAAGCCTTAATCTTGGCTGGTAGTTTTGGGACAGGATGACCCTCAGATGTATTTCAAATTATAACACAATAACCTTATTCTGAGAGGTCTGTTTACAACTACCCCGAGAAGATAAACCAGCTGAAGACTGGAACATAAGCCTGTGGTCGTGTTATCCAGAATTTCATTGGTTAAAATTATTACAATTCAAGATGGGTTGGACCATTTGGGTGGGCCCCAGAGTTCTCTGTAACAATTACACTTTCCTGTAAGACTATTGTGAAGCTGAACCATCCATTACATAAGTACCATAGATACTGCAACTGAAAAAGAATGATAAACAAACAGCAGCAGCTCTTGGGAAATGACGCCAGCTAAATGGATTTTCCCATGGCTCAGAATAAAAGCATAACTAAGGGATTGTTTGGATTAGACAGCCTGCTTGACATTAATGGTTCTTATCACATTTTCAGTCACTCTTTCGGAAAGGCATGGTAGCATCTCACTGAAACGTACAAGATGGTTTTATGTTTATATTTTAAAGTATATGCCTCACAGAACCTTACAGTGCCCCATGCAGACCAGTTTAAATGGATATACATAGCTAAAGTACAATATTTTCTCTCAAAAGAATATCTACTGCAGTACATGCTTGTTTCTGTAATTCCTGTTTCCAAAAAAAAACTTGCAAATAATTTGTATTGGTTTCAATATGCAGTAAATTATCATAAAAACAAGATGTTTGACAAGTAAAAATCCATTACTTCTGTTACTATACATTTTAAATAGATTTTGAATATTTGAAGGAATTTTTAAACTGCAGTAAATGTTACTCCACATATCTTTTCAGGATTTAATTTTTCTCTTATGACGAATTCACAGAAGTTGTTACTGAGCAATAATTCCTGGGTTTGTATCTCAGTGTATACATTCTAAGCATGCAATAACTGAAGGACATCAATGCTAAAATATGATATTGTTTTGGTCTGTAATTTTGTTGATGTGTTATACAGTGCTACCAAGGGTCTAAGGATCATACCATATGAAATTAAATGCTACTTTAACCTTCATTTGTAATTCTGAAAGTCTAAACTCATTCTTCTTCTTGACTTTTAGAAACACTGGACTGTGATCTCATAATTTACCATAGGCTAAGCACATTGGGTCTGATCAGTAAAAGGCCAGGAGGCCTCTATGAAAAACAATGGCACAGCAGGAAATGGAACTGGTGATTCAGTAGATGACATTCTCCCTCTGAGTCAGTGTTGAACCAATGTCCCATCATGGCATTATCTGGCTCAGTGCACCTGGAGATATCAGTGCGCGGTGAGATGGGCAGTGGTATAGAGGCAGATGAGATGCTCCAGTTCCCCTCCCACCCTTGGAACAAAGCAAGTTAGAGCACCCTCAAGACTGTTCTAGCTTGCACCTGGCTTCAGTGGCCTCCAAGGAGCTTTTCTGGCAGTCAGGAATCACTGGAGCACAATGAGACGCTGGCCACACCTCCCTCGTTCAGCTGGTGTCTGCAAGTACAATAGAACCATCTATGCCAGCCCTACAATATCTGGGCATTCCCCTAGATCAGTGTTTCTCAAACTATCTGATGTGGCGAACCGGCAATTTTTTTTCCAATGTGCTAGGGACCGGTACCATATTTGCCAGGGACTGGTACCATATTTGTGCCATATTATTATCATATTTGCATAGGCACGCAGCACATCAGATCAGAAAATCTAACATTCTTCACTGTATTAATTGGAATGGGAGTGTGGCGTACTCGCAGAGATTTTCCCATTTAAATACATTGAAGATGGACTGAAAGGCTGTGCGTCTGTGCAGATAGTATAAAATGACTATTATTCGTTTACGATCCAAGAAAATATTATTTGAACATTCGTAGTAATATTAATTTATATCGGAAACAATATAATGAATATAATAAAAGTTGGCAGACATTTTTTAGGGGGCTTATCCGCTCCCACCCGACAACCTGCTGCAGTGTCTTTTTCCTCCACCAGCTCCGCTGATCAGTGCAGATGCCGTCAAATTTCACGGAGGAACACCACCAACAATAATAATTAATCTGCCTCTCCCCAAACCTGCGCTAAACTGTCTTCCAACATCACAGGGCTCCTTTTTTTTTTTTTTTTTGGAGTGGGGTGGAGGGGTGAGGAAAGGACAGGGGGTGGCAGCCAAGCCCAAGAAATTGCCAGAGATTAATGAGTCTTCTCCTTATGAGTGTGTCCATGGGCTCTGTCTGCTCGGGGCTGGGCAGGGGGCAGCGTGAATGGATGGCATAATGTGCAGGAAACACACACATACATTACACATGCTGCAGCTCGGGCAGCGCCTCTCCCGCTCGGAGGCGTAAGGGTGGGGGTCGGGGGGGGCCACCCGGCCAATGGCAGCGGCCGCGGCAGAGTCGCTGGCAGCTGCTGCTGCGGTGGCCGGGGTCGAGCCAGCATGAGCCGGGTCAGCGCACGTGGCCCTCCACTTTGAGTAGCACGGCCCTAAAGTAGGCGAGATTAGGGATCACGGTTAAAACATAACATGCAGTACACAGAAGATTTTATTAAAGCATTAGTAAACCACATGGGGAAATGGCTCCCATTTAATTAGTTTCAGAGATGCACAGATTGGTGTAGAACTTGCTCACAGGGTTTTTGTGGATATATTATGTCTATTCATTGTCTGAATTACATTCTGCAGTGTCAGTCTGGGTCAAATTTATCATTGCTCTTCATGCAATATATCTTGCAGAGCTTGATACACATATATCTGTAGATACTAACTGAAAATTGAATTTAAGAGGATAATTCGGAATTGTTTGGTATTTTACTCAACTACCCTAAATTATTATTGAGATATTTATTATTTATTGTTCTTTGCAAACATTTATAAGGCTGCCAAACCAGGGTATTTGGACACATTTTAAATGGGAGCCGTTCTCGTTATATTTGGGTAAAGTTTAAATACATCACTACCCACACCCCACTCTCGTCCCCTGCTCCAGCAGGACAATGTATCAAAAGCAATGATTCAAACAAACCTAGAAGGTTTAAGTTTACACTGGACATGCTCAGAAACTTAATATAGTCACTCCCTCATTAACATTACATCATCTCTTTAAGCGTATTCACTCCCACACTAGTAACATAATACTGTTTCTTACATCTTTCAGAGTGCAAAGCATAGCCCTGCTCTTTTCTCAAATATTTCCCTGCAGCGTATGAGGAAGCATGGTTACAGAAAGAATCATGTATCTGTAGAGACAGAAGGGATGATTAGCTTTTTTGGTTCACTTTTCAAACATATGGAGTAATACATAATTGTGTGTTTATTTAATTTTCTACATACTCAGCACAGCTAATATTAACAGCAAGGGGTAGGAATGCAAGCCAAAATAGGGAAAGAACAGCTTAAAGAATATTTAAATAAGTTAGATGTACTCAAGTTGGCAGGACTTGATGAAATTCATCCTAGGGTACAAAAGAATCTAGCTGAAGCAATCTCAGAACCATTTGCAATTATCTTTAAGAACTACTGGAGGAAGAGTAAGGTCCCAGAGGACTGGAGAAGAGCAAACATAGTACCTACCTTTAAAGGGGGGAACAAAGAGGACACCAGGAATTATAGACCAGTCAGCCTAACTTTGATACCTGGAAAGATACCGGAACAAATTATTAATCAATCAGTTTGTAAGCACCTAGAGGATAACAGGGCTACAAGGAATAGACAGCATGTGTAATGCCGACAGACCCTGGTCATTGGCGGGATCGAACCGGACACCTCTGGAGCTTCGCGCATGAGCCTCTACAGCATGAACTAAAAGCTAACTAGCTGTTAGCTAGGGCTGTAGAGCAGACTTACTTAACTCTCTCTAAGGGTATGTCTACACTACCTGCAGGATCAGTGGGCAGCAATCGATCCAGTGGGGATCGATTTATTGTGTCTAGTCTAGACGCGATAAATCGACCCCCGAGCTCTCTTCCGTCGACTCCTGTACTCCAGCTCAGCGAGAGGCGCAGGCAGAGTCAACGGGGGAGCGGCAGCGGTCGACTCACCATAGTGAAGACACCGTGGTAAGTCGATCTAAGTACGTCGACTTCAGCTACATCATTCACGTAGTTGAAGTTCTGTAACTTAGATCCAACCCCCCGCCCACCCTCCGCAATGTAGACTAGGCATGAGTGGGCTCGGTGCCACTAGATGGGGCAAAACACCACATACTGGGTTACACATGGATGTGTCAAGAACAAATCATGCCAAACCAACCTAATTTCCTTCTTTGACCGAGTTACTGGCCTAGTGGATGAGGGAAATCTGTAGACATGATATATCTTGATTTTAGTATGGCTTTTTACACAGTCTCTTGTGACAGTCTCATAAGCAAATGTGGGAAATGCAGTCAAGATGAAATTTCTGTAAGGTGGGTGCACAACTGGTTGAAAATGTAATTATCAGTGGTTCACTGTCAAACTGGGGGGATGTAACTAGTGGCATCCCACAGGGGTCAGTTCTGGGCCTGGCACTATTAGATATTTTCACTAATGACTTGGATGAAGTGGCAAGTATGCTTATAAAATTTGTGAATAACACCAACCTAGGAGAACAGCACTTTGGAGGACAGGATTAAAATTCAGAATAATCTTGACAAGTTGTAGAATCAGTCTGAATGCAACATGATGCAATTCAATAAAAGATAAGTTCAAAGTATTTCACTTAGGAAGGAAAAAACAAATGTACAACTACAGGATGGGGAATAACTAGCTAAGTGGTTTTACTTCTGAAAAGCATCTGTGGTTATAGTGGATCACAAATTGAATGAGAGTCAACAATGTCAGGCAGTTGTGAAAAAGGCTAATATCACTCTGGGGTGTATTAGCAGGAATTTTTCCATGTAAGATATGGGAACTAACTGTCCCATGCTACTTGGCACTAGTAAGGCCTCAGCTGGAGTACTGGGTCCAGTTTTGGGTTCCACCCTTTAGCAAAGATGTGGACAAATTGGAAAGAGTCTAGAAGCGAGCAACAGAATTAAAAAAAAAGTTTAGAAAAACCTGATCTATGAGGAAATGTTTAAAAAAAAACCTGGATATATTTAGTCGTGAGAAAAAAAAGACTGAGGTAGGACCTGATGCCAGGCTTCAAATAGAGCTGTTAGAAAGAAGAGGGTGATCAATTGTTCTTGAGGTCCACTGAAGGTAGAACAAGAAGTAATGGGTTTAATCACAGCAAGGGAGATTTAGGTAAGATATTAGGCAAAACTTTCTAACTATAAGGATAGTTAAGCATTGGACTAGATTTCCAAGGGAGGTTGTGGAATCCCCATCACTGGAGACTGGGTTGGACAAACATGGTTCAGGTTTACGTGCTCCTGCCTCAGTAGAGGGGGCTAGACTTGATTACTTCTTAAGGTCCCCTCGTGATGTCCTGTACCTTTAAATGTTTGCATTCCATCCCACCACCAACCTCAGCCTGGTCCAGTCCACACAAGAGATCCACTTCCTGGACACTACAGTGCTAATAAACAATGGCCACATAAACACCACCCTATACCGGAAACCTACTGACCGCTATTCCTACCTGCATGCCTCCAGCTTTCACCCTGACCACACCACACGATCCATCGTCTACAGCCAAGCTCTGCGATACAACCGCATTTGCTCCAACCCCTCAGACAGAGACAAACACCTACAAGATCTCTGTCAAGCTTTCTTACAACTACAGTACCCACCTGCAGAAGTAAAGAAACAGATTGAGAGAGCCAGAAGAGTTCCCAGAAGTTACCTACTACAGGACAGGCCTAACAAAGAAAATAACAGAACGCCACTAGCGGTCACCTTCAGCCCCCAACTAAAACCCCTCCAACGCATTATTAAGGATCTACAACCTATCCTAAAGGATGACCCAACACTCTCACAAGTCTTGGGAGACAGGCCAGTCCTTGCCTACAGACAGCCCCGCAACCTGAAGCAAATACTCACCAACAACCACATACCACACAACAGAACCACTAACCCAGGAACTTATCCTTGCAACAAAGCCCGTTGCCAATTGTGCCCACATATCTATTCAGGGGACACCATCACAGGGCCTAATAACATCAGCCACACTATCAGAGACTCGTTCACCTGCACATCCACCAATGTGATATATGCCATCATGTGCCAGCAATGCCCCTCTGCCATGTACATTGGTCAAACTGGACAGTCTCTACGTAAAAGAATAAATGGACACAAATCAGATGTCAAGAATTATAACATTCATAAACCAGTCGGAGAACACTTCAATCTCTCTGGTCACGCAATCACAGACATGAAGGTCGCTATCTTAAAACAAAAAAACTTCAAATCCAGACTCCAGCGAGAAACTGCTGAATTGGAATTCATTTGCAAATTGGATACTATTAATTTAGGCTTAAATAGAGACTGGGAGTGGCTAAGTCATTATGCAAGGTAGCCTGTTTCCTCTTGTTTTTTCCTACCCCCCCCCCCCCCAGATGTTCTGGTTTAACTTGGATTTAAACTTGGAGAGTGGTCAGTTTAGATGAGCTATTACCAGCAGGAGAGTGAGTTTGTGTGTGTATGGGGGTGGGGGGGATGTGAGAATACCTGGATCTATGCAGGAAATAGCCCGACTTGATTATGTAAAGAGTTGTCACTTTGGATGGGCTAGCACCAGCAGGAGAGTGAATTTGTGTGGGGGGGTGGAGGGTGAGAAAACCTGGATTTGTGCTGGAAATGGCCCACCTGTTGATCACTTTAGATAAGCTATTACCAGCAGGACAGTGGGGTGGGAGGAGGTATTGTTTCATATTCTCTGTGTGTATATAAAGTCTGCTGCAGTTTCCACGGTATACATCTGATGAAGTGAGCTGTAGCTCACGAAAGCTCATGCTCAAATAAATTGGTTAGTCTCTAAGGTGCCACAAGTACTCCTTTTCTTTTTGCAAATACAGACTAACACGGCTGTTCCTCTGAAATCTTTAAATGTTTGAGCACTCTTCCCCTCCCCAGTGAAATGCATCAGTTTCCTGCTGGCTTCAATTGTGAACAATTAACATTTCCACAGCAGGTAGCTGTGCTTAAATGAGCTCCTCTGTGTCTGAATCACCTTCTCTACTGGGTCCAGAGAGAACACCTTCCATCCCTACCTTTCTATGCTTGTATGATTTACACGGAGCTTCACGGAAGTGACTCATTATATAGTGGAATAATGTTCTTATGGTGGAGCACTCAGTTTGGACTTAGGAGAGGTGTGTTCAAAGCCTGACTCCACTATGGAGTTCCTGTGTGAACTTGGGCAAGTCATTTAATCCCTTGGTGACTAATTTTCCCTGTATATCATGGGGATATGTTAATATCCCCATCCTCTGTCTTGTATATTCAGACTGTAACTTCTTTGGGAGAGGGATTGTCCTCCTATGCGTATGTACAGTACCTGGTATACTAGGGATCCAATCTTGACCTCTACGCACTACAATAATAATTATTCTTATATATCTTATAAATAAAACATATAGATGTAGTGACTGATACACATGGTGAACAGAGGGGTAAATATTGATTGCACGCACAGGAAATCGCACAGCTAAATCGGACATTAAGAATCTCCTACAGTCATGGAAAGCTAAATTTTCAGCTGGGTTTCACTAAAGTCACCATTGGCAGCCTCCATTTCAAGAAAACGTTTCGCAACCCCCTAATTTTGTTGCTACGTGTGTGTGTGTGTGTGTGTGTGTGTGCGCGCATGCAAGTGAATTCCAAGCACAAACCCTAAGCATTAAATAGAGAAGTACACTACGTATTTAGCTAATACTTGTGTTTGTAAATTTTGTGGGTGGCAAAAAGTACGGGTTGAAATCGTGGTTACAAAAGAAAGGCCATTAAAACTAGTAGAAAAATTCTAAATTTAAAAATTCTTTAACAAATAAAAGGACTTATCTTTGGGCAAAATTTCACAACTAGCTCTGGAAGCTAACCTTTTGAAAACATAGGCTGAGATGTCATATTAGGGTGAAAGTGAGCAAAAAATTACAATAACCCTCTGTGCACAATGCATGAGGACTTACTGTGGTCATCTAGACTCTATAAATAACTAAATATAAGGAAAGCAAAGGAAACTCTGAGCCCAACTGCGAAGATTATTCATGATGATTTATTCATTTCAGATGTAGCTTCCACATGCACCTACATCAGTCTAACCTGCAAACCTGATGCTTTGTTATCTGTATCAGTTCTGCTCATTAAAACAAGGCTAGTGTGAAAGATGCTTTGAAGATCACAAGGAACAAAAGTCTGCTTATCATGGTGGACTCAGGTGGGCTGCAGAAATGAAAATCTATAGAACTCGTCCAGGTTTCAGTCACTTTGAGGAAAACTAGGACAAAAGTATAACGGCAAAATGGGACTAAGTGCAAATTAATAAAATACAATACTTTCTTTGTGGTTGAAATACCTTAGACTAACAATAAATTCTATACAGCCTAAATAAATTAGAAATTTTGCTCGTTAGATACTCCCATAGACATAGTACCAAACAGAAGTTAAACAAGGCCTCCGAAAAGAGCAATAGCACACAAAAGAAAGTTTATAGGCCTTTGTTAATCTTGCTGACATGCTCTAGGGAAAATGTGAGGTACTGCACTGGTAACCTGTGTTGTTAATTGAAACATTCCAAGCCCTGAAAGCAGGGAAGTTGATATCTACTATGGACATTGCTCCATTGCGTTGAGTACTGTTACTGCTTTCTGACCGTTTGAAGCATTAGTACAGAAGACTCATATCTTCGGAGGGGAGGGATAGCTCAGTGGTTTGAGCATTGGCCTGCTAAACCCAGGATTGTGAGTTCAATCCTTGAGGGGGCCATTTAGGGATCTGGGGCAAAAATTGGGGATTGGTCCTGCTTTGAGCAGGGGGTTGGACTAGATGACCTCCTGAGGTCCCTTCCAACTCTGATAGTCTATGATTCTGTTTGCAATTATTCCATACAAGATAAATAATGGATATATAATAAAAAATATTCAGTAAGAAACTAGGCTCAATTGCATGTCTATCAACCACATGACTCCTTTGGGAGAGGGAAAAACTGTGTGTAAAATGACAGTTAAGAAAAGAAAAGTATGTTTATCTTCTCTGGACAGAAATTTGATAAAGCAGCCAAAATGGTTTCATTACACTTAGCTTCAAAGACACACAGTAGCTGGCTGCTTTCAGATTGTTATACTGTTGTACCCCTACTGTGTGAAAAAGTCTAATTTTAAAAGGACATGGTGAAGTATTTGAAGCCCAGCTTGAATATATTTTTCAAGTTGCATAGTTTAAAGGGTTTTTCTGTTCATCATATTACACTGCAATATTGTTGGTTTTAAGTCCATTGATCCAGCAGGAAACAAGCTGGTCATTTGCAGCAGTAAAATTTCTCCCGACATTACCCCATACCACAGGCCTTACAAAGCTAGGCTAGGCTCTCTGAAAGCAGACTTTGCTTTTCTCTGAGGCATCTGACTTTGTGCTTGTACAGCCCCCTATTAGAGCAGAATCTCAACACCTGAAAAATGGTCATGAATTCTGCCTCACAACACCCCATGTGTGGGAGGAAACTTTTATTGTCTCTGCAGATGGGGAACCAGGGCACAGAGAGAATTCCTGGCATGCCCAAGATCACATAGGAAGTGTGTGACAGAAGCAGGAATTGAACCTCCCTCTCCTGAGTCCTAATGTAGTGTGTCAGCTGCAAGACCCTCCTTCCCCTGCGTTAGTTACTGGCTACTGCCTACACAGTTGATTCGCTGGAGCAAATCTCTGATCCAACAAGGCACTTAATAAAAATTAAGAAAATTTAAACAAAAACATGTGCATATAGCACCACATGTTCAATAGAGCTCAGGGCCACATTTTCAAGCACTCGGCATTCACCACTGGGGACACCGTCAGCTTCACTATTATATATTATAAAATAGTTTAAATTAAAAATCATCAGTTAAAGCGACATAGCTTTAGATCGAAGCTAATTTACCTTGGACTATAGCAGGTCTTGTGGGGATACCATATAAACGCCCCTGGTTGGCACACTTACAGTTTCAACCATTCTAATCTCTGAGTCTCAACCCAGGATCATTTCTTAATTCCCTGAAGCCAAGTGAGGACAAGCAGCAGCCCATATTGTTCGAATGAAGAGTTCTTCAGTTCTCTTTACAACACAGCCAAACTATTCCGGCGTGCTGGTGGAATCCCACTGGAACAAAGTGGCCTCTGCTGCATACTAGAGCTGTATCTGGCCCTTTCACGGGTCTGGATCTTAAATCTTCTACTCCTTCAAGTTCCTGAACCTCACTACTAAAACCGTAAACTTCCTGCCTCCTACAGCTCCTGTCTCCTAAAAGTTTTATCACACCCAAATTCTTAATGCTCAGAATCTTCTGGATGCAGAAGCTTCTGATTTTGATTGATTGCTGAGTTGTTCTCTTTCAAACACCCTTCTTAGTTCATGTTGTGTTTCTTTCAGCCCCCACCTCAGCTAACATAAAAATGCTCCCTTACAGGTATGTTAATTTCTGCTTAAGTAATACAGACTTCTATACTCATAAGAATAAAGACCTTTTAAAAACATTTCAGATGAATGCAAGCACATGAAAACATTCTATCGCAAATACAATAATCATAAATCATTACAAAAGTTATATTGTCCTTAAACCAAAGTTAAACTGCTCAGGACTGCCATCTAGTGACACTAAGGAGTACATTTAACATACAATCAAACTTCCAGAGCTGCCATAATAAGAGTTATAATTATCCTTGTAGACAGCATGGCTACTTAGCTTTGTGTTTGGAATAAAAGCTTGGGGAACGATCCTGTTCTGTGATACACAGCGCTAACCAAATCTTTCATGGTACATACCTATGCAAGGATGGGGACCTTAAGTGTCTTTTGGGGAATTATTTAAGTTGGTTTTTAAAGTGTATTTACTTCTGCGGCATGGTAAAACTGAAACCTGCAAAAGATAAACAATCATTTCTTATTTTAATGTACAAATGTAAAGCCAAAATATGTTTGGGGCCTTAATACCAGACACATTTGGTATATGACTTTGCTGGAAAATAAAAATTTTAAATACCTTTAAATAATTCTGTAAAGTCATAAGCTGATGGCTTTATATAAACACCAATGTGTTACAGAATAAATGCATCTGTGAAGTAGATATATATAACAGATGTGTCAGTAGGGATGATGAGTATGTCTTTTTTCTGTTATACGATGCTGTGGGATATATAAATAATGCATCTGAATAATAAACTGACAGAAGTAAGGCTGTCAGATTTAGGTTTGCCTCCAATATTGCCTGGCATCATAGGAAAATGAAGTTGTCACTTAATGCCATCTAAATACTGTAATTTATTGTGTACAGATTTGGGGCCAGATTCTTCAGTGCACTGGATTGGAGTTATTTTTAATTTATACTGGTGTAGCTGAATGGCCAGAATGTGGCTGTTGCTCTGTATATCAGTTTGCCTTTCAAGTGATCGACGAATGTGTGTGTTATGTATGAGAGAAACAGGGGAAAAATCATAGTTAATGTAAATATCTATGTTTGGATACAGTCAATACTAGGTCAAGTCTCTCAGGCCTTACACTAAAAACCCAGAGACTAATGCTGTTCAAGTTCTTTTGTTTTTGTCTTTTCCACAACTCTCCCAAGGAACTTTTTATGCTGGTGAAATTGAATCTTCAAGTCGAGGAAAGGAAAGTAATAAATGTAACTGAAGTTGCCCCTCATGCTTTCCTTTGGGGCTTTCAGACAAAACCAAAAGAATGTGAATTCACAACACTCTCATCTCATTTTTGTGGCCCAGGTTGTCTTCCAACATTACCCTCATGGAGAATCCCCCTCCCCACCGCTATCCAAGGATCCCATTTTTCCACACAGAATATATTTGGTGGGGAAGAGAGTCCCCTATAGCACCATTCCCTTTCCCGGGATGTCACAGAGCTAACAGTGTGACGGAGGAATGGGTGGGGCATAAAGTGGAAGGCTGGGGTGGGCAACTGGACTTCAGAAAAGCAGACTTTGACTCCCTCAGGGAACTGATGGGCAGGATCCCCTGGGAGAATAACATAAGGGGGAAAGGAGTCCAGCAGAGCTGTCTGTATTTTAAAGAATCCTTCTTGAGGTTACAGGGACAAACCATCCCTATGTGTAGAAAGAATAGTAAATATGGCAGGCGACCAGCTTGGCTTAACAGTGAAATCCTTGCTGATCTTAAACACAAAAAAGAAGCTTACAAGAAGTGGAAGATTGGACAAATGACCAGGGATGAGTATAAAAATATTGCTCGGGCATGCAGGAATGAAATCAGGAAGGCCAAATCACACCTGGAGTTGCAGCTAGCAAGAGATCTTAAGAGTAACAAGAAGGGTTTCTTCAGGTATGTTAGCAACAAGAAGAAAGTCAAGGAAAGTGTGGGCCCCTTACTGAATGAGGGAGGCAACCTAGTGACAGAGGATGTGGAAAAAGCTAATGTACTCAATGCTTTTTTTGCCTCTGTCTTCATGAACAAGGTCAGCTCCCAGACTACTGCACTGGGCAGCACAGCATGGGGAGGAGGTGACCAGCCCTCTGTGGAGAAAGAAGTGGTTCGGGACTATTTAGAAATGCTGGACGAGCACAAGTCCATGGGGCCAGATGCGCTGCATGTGAGAGTGCTAAAGGAGTTGGCGGATGTGATTGCAGAGCCATTGTCCATTATCTTTGAAAACTCATGGCGATAGGGGGAAGTCCTGGACGACTGGAAAAAGGCTAATGTAGTGCCCATCTTTAAAAAAGGGAAGGAGGAGGATCCTGGGAACTACAGACCAGTCAGCCTCACCTCAGTCCCTGGAAAAATCATGGAGCAAGTACTCAAGGAATCAATTCTGAAGCACTTAGAGGAGAGGAAAGTGATCAGGAACAGTCAGCATGGATTCACCAAGGGCAAGTCATGCCTGACTAATCTAATTGCCTGCTATGATGAGATAACTGGTTCTGTGGATGGGGGGAAAGCGGTGGACGTGTTGTTCCTGACTTTAGCAAAGCTTTTGACACTGTCTCCCACAGTATTCTTGCCAGCAAGTTAAAGAAGTATGGGCTGGATGAATGGACTATAAGGTGGGTAGAAAGTTGGCTAGATTGTCAGGCTCAACGGGTAGTGATCAATGGCTCCATGTCTAGTTGACAGCCGGTATCAAATAGAGTGCCCCAAGGGTCGGTCCTCGGGCTGGTTTTGTTCAATATCTTCATTAATGATCTGGAGGATGGTGTGGATTGCACCCTCAGCAAGTTTGCAGATGACACTAAACTGGGAGGAGAGGTAGATACGGTGGCAGGTAGGGATAGGATACAGAGGGCCCTAGACAAATTAGAAGATTGGGCCAAAAGAAATCTGATGAGGTTCAACAAGGACAAGTGCAGAGTCCTGCACTTAGGATGGAAGAATCCCATGCACTGCTACAGACTAGGGACCGAATGGCTCAGCAGCAGTTCTGCAGAAAAGGACCTAGGGGTTACAGTGGACAAGAAGCTGGATATGAGTCAACAGTGTGCCGTTGTTGCCAAGAAGGCCAATGGCATTTTGGGGTGTATAAGTAGGGGCATTGCCAGCAGATCGAGGAACGTGATCGTTCCCCTCTATTCGACATTGGTGAGTCCTCATCTGGAGTACTGTGTCCAGTTTGGGGCCCCACAGTACAAGAAGGATGTGGAAAAATTGGAAAGAGTCAAGCGGAGGGCAACAGAAATGATTAGGGGACTGGAACACATGACTTATGAGGAGAGGCTGAGGGAACTGGGATTGTTTAGTCTGTGGAAAAGAAGAATGAGGGGGGATTTGATAGCTGCTTTCAACTACCTGAAAGGGGGTTCCAAAGAGGATGGATCTAGACTGTTCTCAGTGGTAGCTGATGACACAACAAAGAGTAATGGTCTCAAGTTGCAGTGGGGGAGGTTTAGGTTGGATATTAGGAAAAACTTTTTCACTAGGAGGGTGGTGAAACACTGGAATGCGTTACCTAGGGAGGTAGTGGAATCTCCTTCCTAGACATTTTTAAGGTCAGTCTTGACAAAGCTCTGGCTGGGATGATTTAGTTGGGGATTGGTCCTGCTTTGAGCAGGGGGTTGGACTGGATGACCTCCTGAGGTCCCTTCCAATCCTGATAGTCTATGATTCTATGATAATAGAACATGCATTCCCAAGGCCCTCAGAAAAGTCAGCAGAGATTCAGTGCTGCTTGGGGGTTCATTAACAGATCCACCACAGCCCTCTGCACTGGGGAAACCTTTACAGAGGTGTGTGTGTCCTGCATGGTGGCAGCTGGGGGAAGGACTAGAAGTTCAGTGCCACTGGAACTATGCTCTTAGGGTGCCAAGGAGAGCCACATGGGGTCTTGGAGACAGTGGGGAAAGCCCTCTGTAATGTGCAACAGAACCACTGCTCATTATTTAGAAGGGAGGAGCAGAACCCATCCTCAACCCGCTCCAGAAGAAATGACTCAAGGCAAATTCCATGATGGAATCTTCCCAGAGATTTCTTCTCCCATGCATACTTCCATGTCAGGTTATGACCAGTTCAGTTTGATTAGCCATGAACTCATAGTAAAGTAACTTTCCAAATGCCATTCCTTTCCCTCACATTCCTTCCATCAGAAAGGGACCCAATGAAATCCACCAGCAGCAGCATCACTCTGGTATTAGCCTGTGCTGAACTTTCTCTAGTTCTTCCATTAATGAGTCATTTCTGATACTGCTAAATTTCCAGGTGTTTCCTGCCCTTTTGTGGTACTTTGTTTTGTTAATCCTACACAAGTCCTCAATGATACTGTAAAGGTACCAGAAGTTTTAAAACTCTAAGCTATATTTGTGTGCATAGGGGAGATGGATCATTGACCATCCTTGCTGTCATTTGAGAACATTGCTTTGAAAGGCCCTGTAAGATGCAGCAGGCTGTTAGAAATTACATTTTTGTAATTTCCGCCTCCAGGCCCAGCATCCCATCATTTCCATCAACAGCTTCAAATTGGGAAATCCAAAATTGTGAGGATAGCCTTTAAAATAAAAATTAAAACCTTCTTTTTGGCATCTGAAAATCCACAGTGTTCCAACTTCCCCCAATCAGAACCTGCTTCTCTTGAACAGCTACATCACTGAAATGTCTCTATCTATGAGTCAGGACAGAGAGTCACCTGAAAAAACTACCGGCATGGACCACAAAACAATGCCAATCTGAGTAAGGTCATATAATCTAGCCCTTCCATGTGGAGTAGCGTGGTACCAACCCTACAACAGTCACAGGACAAAACCATCCTTCTGGTGCTGAGCAGAATGGCTCAAGATGGACAGCAGCAGCACTCGCTGCTGGTAGAGCTGGGAGAGAAATAGTTTCCCATCCCACAAAACTTTTCAAGATTTCAACAATTTTCCCATTGCACATCAAGACAAAGCCAACACCTTCCAAAGTTCTCCACCAACACACGCGTGCGCACACACACACGCACACACACACCCAGAATAGCCAACAACCCATTGGTCATGCACTCCATTAAATATTCATTGGGCCAAAGAGCTAGGATGACTGACTCTATAGCCCAGTGGGTAGGTCATTCATTTAGGATGTAGGAGACCTAGGGTCAAGTTCCTGCTCCAATGAACATTTATTTATACAAAGTGGAATAGCTCCACCAGGGAAGACTGAGAAAGCACCCACTCCATAATAGCCAATAGTCTGGTGGTTAGGGAACTGTGACCCAAAGACCTCTTGGCACCAGAGGGCAAAGCAGGGCAGTGAAAGGGTGACAGGGATCCCCTGGGTCTTGCATCTACATACTAGTTCACCAAAGGATGTCATATAAGGTCTGTACTGAAAGCCTGTGTCACACTGGTCCTCATAATCATTGTGAAATGTACATATAAACATGAGCGAGCAGTTATGAATATATACGACAAATTATGTTCTCTATGTCTGAGAGCTAAGGCAAGTCACCAAAAGGTGATTCACATACTCCTGTCAGGCAGGGGGGATGCTTCTCTCTCTCTGGCTGTTCCTGGACAAATAAAGTACAGTAGAATTTCAGAGTTACAAACACTTCGGGAATGGAGGTTGTTCATTATTCTGAAATGTTCATAACTCTGAACAAAACGTTATGGTTGTTCTTTCAAAAGTTTACAACTGAACATTGACTTACTACAGCTTTGAAACTTTACTATGCAAAAGAAAAATGCTGCTTTTAAGAATCTTCATTTAAATGAAACACTCACAGAAGCAGTTTCCTTACCTTGTCAAATCTTTTTTATAAACTTTCCCTTTTTTTAGTAGTTTACATTTAACACAGTACTGTACTATATTTGCTTTTGTGTGTGTGTGTCCCTGCTGCTTCCTGATTGCATACTTCTGGTTCCAAATGAGGTATGTGGTTGACCAGTCAGTTTGTAATTCTGGTGTTCATAACTCTCTGAGGTTCACAGTAGATGCTTATTTACCAGCAGGCTACTGGCTATTCTGGTCTCTCTCTGTTTTTGACCAGACATTCCATCCTGTGCCTGAGAATTCTTTCCTGACAAAGTTTCGTAAAAACTGGCACATTCCCGCAAAAAGTTTTGATTTTGATAAATCGGCATTTTCCAATGAAAAAATGGTTTGTCAAGAAACTCGCTACCAGCTGTAACTACTGGTCTTCTGTAACAGTGCGCCCTGTGCTCCAACTAGCTTGATGGAAGCTTGCTTACAAACTGGTTGGCTAACTGGCTATGCTCCCTGAGCTGGACAACTGCACTCCTATAATGGCTTCTGACGTCTCAAGGAGTCCAGCTACATGGCAACATTTCACACCTGGTTTTCCAGTAGCTGTGCAGCTGCAGGGTGCTAAGAACAGCATGAGTACTAGTGCAGAGAGGGACCAGGTGTTTTTGTCATCATGTCATGGAATTCTGTGCCCTGTCTCCTCTGGCAGGAACACTGTGGCTAGCACTTTCAACCACCATAAGATCTGCCACATTATGCGCCTTTATGGGGATCTTTCATGTAATCTCAATGAACTGTCCACCATCACCACCAATGCCAAACACTGTCATTCAGTAAATATCTCCTCCAATGTTGTTGCAGCTGTGTTGGCCCCAGGATACAAGCATCCTGAAATAAATCTTTCCCAACTCCCCTCTTCTGGCCTTCAAACAAACCCTGAATCTCACTAAGCCCATCATCCAAAGCAAGTTCCCCACAGACCAGGACACTCCAACTCAAAGCAGCACCAGACCCCACCAGAAAAGCAGATGCAAAACCTGTAGACAATCTCCACTGCTACAATGATCAACACCCCCCACGACACACCTTTCAAGATTCATGGTTCTTACACATACCTATCAGACCATGTAGCATACCTCATGCAGTGCATCAAATGCCCCAATAACAACTGTGTGGGTGAAACCAAACAAACAATCACTACATCCTTGAATGAACTCACTCAGAAAAATTATAAAAGACACCATATCATTTGTGGGTAAACATTTTTCACAAAGTGATCACTTCGTATTTGATTGTTCAATACTCGTCCTCAAAGGAAACCAGCACAACACCTTCAAAATACAAGCCAGGAACTTAAATTCATAACTCTTCTAGACACCAAAAACCATGGACTTAACAGGAACACTGGTTTCATTTCTCATTATAATAATTTGTAATTCACCCCACTGCTTGACTCTTAATTGCTTACTTCATTTTAAATGGTTTCCTACAATGTTTCAACTCCTTATGCATAATCATCTAAATTATAATCCTCAGTTGCCCACTTCAACAAAGTGATTTATGCTTAACAATTTGTTCCAACTTGTATTTAGCTCAGACACGCTGATTTCCTTCCCCAGACCTGTAGAAGAGCTCTGTGCAGCCCAAAGTCTTGTCCCTTCCATCAAAAGAAGTTGGTCCAATAAAAGATATTACCTGACCCACCTTGTCTCTTCATCATAAATGGTAATACAGAAATACGAGAGAGAGGCCATGGCCTATTCTTTGAGTTAATAGCTTTACCCCTGCAATATTTGTTACCCAAATATTTGTCAGGCTCTTTACAATGATTTATAATAGTGACTTGTCTAGCTGACACTGTCCTTGATAGTTTTAAATTATATATTAAATGACTTGTGTAACAGTCACACAGAATATCTCTAACACCCACTCTTTCCTCTTCTTAAATTCATATGTAGATTTAGCCTCTCTCCAGAATTCTTAATACTACAGAATATCCCTTAATTGTGTTTTCCCACAGAGAATACAGATCAGAACTTTCTAACTCTTCATAATTTGTTCTTTTCCCAACTTGAATGTATACAGTGCTTATTAAAGTAAGGACATGAAAGCACTTGCTGGAAGCAGCTGTAATGCAGTTAGACTGTGTGCAAGAATTTCTAGGGACCCCTTTCTATCATGCCTCATTCCAGACCTGCACCTCCTTTGGTATTGTGTGGCCAACTCTTATGATTTTGTCATAAATCTCATTATAATTATTGTTTTCCTTAAAGCCCCAGCTCCTGAAGTCAAGTGGATATGTGATGATTTCAGTCTTCTTTCTTAAAGAAAAAGTAAGTTTCTAGCCCTTATGGCTTTGGAGAAAGCTTCATAATGTGACCCCAGTGCACGCTAAAGGCTCAAAAAGCAGAAGGCAAATAAAAATAACACCAAATTTATTATTTTTACATAATCTCATGATTTTAAAGCCAATATCATGATTTTTTTTTGTGAGCCGGACTCATGGTTTTTGAATATGTGGAGTTGGGAAAACTGTTTGGTAGTTAGTTCTGGGGCATTTCTGCAGTAGAGAATGACAGTGGTTCTGCGCAATGAACTGCAGAATGGTTTTGATATTCTCTGGGGGTCTAAAATGAAACCTCCAGGGCCATGTTCATATTGAGACTGAGGACCCAATTCATCTTTAAGTTATTCTATTATCAATATTTATTTGTATTACCAAAGGACCTAGGAGCCCTAGTCATGGCCCAAGACTCCATTGTACTAGGCACTGTACAAACGCAGAACAAATTGACAGTCCCTGCCCCAAGGAATTTACAATCTACGTATAAAACAGGAGACAACAGACTGACAGACTGTGAGCGATGAGAACAAACTGGTGAGTATGATAGGCAGTAGTATCCGTGTACCAACAGCTTAACCGCTGTCAAGTTTGTTCTGGCATCCCAGCAAAGGAGAGTTTTGAGGAGGGATTTGAAAGTGAATAATGAGGCAGTTTTGCCGATGTCCAGAGTGAGCATCTCTCAAGCTGTTGGGCAGCATGGGAGAAAGCACAAAGGTACTTGTATGAAATTTAACAAATGATCAGAGGTGAGCACTGACAGCTCAATAACGAATGAGAGATGATAGATAGGGTGGGGATTAACCATCAAGGGCCTTGAAAATGAATGCAAGCAGCTTATGTTTTATTCAATAGACAGCGGGGAGCCCCTGGAGGGTTTCAAAGAGAGAGGTAGCATGATCAAAGTGATGGGTTAGGAAAGTGATCTTTGCAATAGCTTTCTCAATGGACCTGAATGGGGAAAATTGCATTTGTCAAGGCCAGAAAGAAGGATATTTACGATAACATAGATGCAAGAGGATGAGAGCTTGGATAAGAGTTTTAACTGTACGGATAGACAGAATGGGTGTCTCTTAAAGATTTTATGCCGAAAGAATCTGCAAAATGTAGACATAATGAGGATCTAGAGGGAAGTCCAAGTCAAAGATGATGCCCAGGTTACTGATCTGGGGGACAGACAGATGGTGGTGTTGGCCATAGTGATCAAGTCTATCCCTATTCAGAAAAATCCTTAAGAATATGCTTAACCTTAAGTATGTGCTCAAGTCCCACTAAAGTCTGGGATTTAAGCACTTGCCAAAGGTTAATCATGCACTTAAGTGCTTTGCGGAATAAGGATGGATGACTGACTAGTTGGCAATAATTATTCTTTACTTAATAATCTTGTTCCGTTACCCTTTCTCCTAAATTGATGTCACATAAACCCTGAGAACCATGACCATGTACATAAATAATGTCAATATTACCTTTTTCCTCTGATGAACTGCTCCTATTCCACGTGTCCCAAGCTAAAGGAAAATTTTTATTAATACAAGGTTAGAATCCCAAATAATCACTTGAAATAATAAATCACAATACACCTCACTAAAATGTTATAAATGTAGGACCAGTGCCACTAAGGGCATTCCAACTACATCCATTTACAACACCCAGAGATATGGCATGTTTGATGTTATAAGGTTTTTGTTAGTTTGTTTTTTCTTCTTTCTTGCAGCCATTTCAGCTTATCAAAAATTCCATTTTTCTTTTTCCCACCTCCCCCCCTACAAAAAATAGGTCTTTACTCTTTTTCTTATTTCTCAGTCTGATTTCTTCTTTCTTCTTCTTCTTCTTCTTTTTTTTTTGGCTACATCTCCTGGTTTTATTTTCCTCAGTGCAATTTTGACCTATCAATTTCTCTTACCACTCTAAGTTTTTATTTGGCTCAAGTGCATTTTTATGAGCTTGCTTTCTTCATTTTCACTCCTTTATGCTATTTTGTAAACGTTATATGTTGCATCTTTTTATTGCTCTTTTATTTAGAATTACACTGTTATTCCATATACTTCAGGAGAGTTATTCTTCACTGTGTCCTCTTTATGCATAGCTGATATAACGTTGGGTAGTGCTTAGGGTTTGATTTTATGGAGGCCCATAATTATTTCTAACTCTCAAGTCAAGTATTTCAATGTGTACTTCATTTTTTCAGGTTTCAGAGTGGTAGCCGTGTTAGTCTGTATCAGCAAAAAGAACGAGGAGTTCTTGTGGCACCTTAGAAACTAACAAATTTATTTGAGCATAAATAACACTGACCCCTTTTATGGCTCCTTCCATATCAGAATTTCACAAGTTAGGTTGAAAACTAGAGAGAATTTTTAAAAAATAATTCTCAACATTATTGCAAATGTTGACTACTGTACAAACTGATAAAAACCAAAACCGAAAAAAAAGTGTTATAAAATATTTTAAATTTTTCCCCACAAATCATTTGTTTGAAATTTCAAAATCTGAAAACTTTTGACCACTCAACTCTTTGCAAACAATAATCAATTGGGACTCACAGTACCCCAGGATATAGGTAACCCCAACTATCTGATGGTCTCTGGGGAAATCCAAACATTTTGCACAATGACGGGGACTGACCAACAGGTTTTAAGTCTGATCCCTTAGAGTTGCATTTCCCTGGAGCTCATCCTTCAAATCCTGTTTACTGGCTTCCTTGGTAATATATATTGTGAGACAACTTCTTCAAGGCCACAAATAGCTAGGCTGTGAGAGTCCCCCTAGCTTAGAGTTCAGTGAACAGGATCCTCTGCAGCAATCTAGCAATGCTGGTTGTCTCGGCTGGAGGAGACTGGAGCTGTGCTGTGGAAGGTGTGGAGCACAGTTGAGAGAGGATATATTGGCTTGGGAAGTAAAACAACCACCAAGACGCATAATCAAGCTCTGGTTCACCATGTTGGTATTGTATTAATTCCTTTTTCACGGTAAAGAGAGGTTAGGTAATTTACCCAATATCAAAGTCAAATCCATGACACAGGAATAGAAAATTTGAAAATCTTGAGAACTAGTCTTTAGCTCTAATCCCTAGATGATACTGCAGTATAAGCGAGGTGAGGGTTGGGGAGAGGGTGGTTTGGCAGAGAAGAATCATACGCAAATATGTGGGCAACCCCTGAAATTCACACAGGCAGTATCCTCATGAGTCACCATTTCTGTGTGTTATTGAGGCCTGATCCAAAGCCACGGAAGTCAATGGAAAGATCCCAGTTGATTTTAAATGGGCTTTGATCAGGGGCAGATAGCTCTTCCAAATGCCATAGGAGCTATTGTCACATCACAGCACTGACTCCCTGACTCCAACCCCTTCCCATCCAACTTCAAATGCAACGCTTCCCCTTTCTTAACATAGAGGGAAATATTTTTCAAAGTGTGCAGCACCCCAAATGTATTTCATTTAAAGAGAACATGTGACTTAAACCATATTATTTTGTGACACTAAGAAGCAGTGTTCTCTGAGAGCACATCTGTATTTTTCTTTAAAAACGTGTCATGTACAGTAGCTCTCAGATGCCACAAGTGCCATGTGATGAGTTACCACAGCAACTGCTGCTTTGGTAACAAATAGCCGGCTGAAAGCTCTTGTAGTTTGTACATGCTCTTTCATCATTTTCACCCTTGGTTTTCCATGTCTGTTATGCATAACCAAAAGGTAGCCACATAGTGTACCATGTAAGGGGAAGGGGAAGGAATTGGTAAGCTTCAGGAAATAGTAAATTGTGCTTACAGCACGTTCTGTGCTCTCTAAGCTTCCCCCCACCCATTTCTGCAATCTACATGGAAAATAAGTCTTTTTCCTGGGAGGGAGTTTGGTGCAGGAGGGGGCTGAGGCAGGGGATTGGGATGCAGGAGGAGGTGTGGGGTCTGGGGCAGGAGAGGGGGTGGAGTTTGGGTGCAGGAGGGGATTCTGAGCTGGGGTAGGGGGTTGGGATGCAGGAGGGGGTGCGAGGTGCAGGCTCCGGCTGGGAGGCGCTTACCACAAATGGTTCCCGGCTGGCGGTGCAGCAGGGGTCAGGCTGCCTGCCTGCCTGCCATAGCCCCACACTGCTCCTGGAAGCGTCTGGCTGCTGGCACGTCTCTGTGTGCCCCTTGGGGGGAGGGGGACAGCAGGTCTCCATACACTGCCCGTGCCCACAAGCTGCAGGGATGGTGCTGGGGGCAGGGGCAGTGCACACAGCAGCCTCCCCTGCACTTGCCAGGGGCCACAGAGACGTCCCAGCAGCCAGCTGATTCAAGGAGCAGCGTGGGACTATCCTATTGGGATCCAGGAAGTGGATGCTGCTAAAGGATCCCCCTCCAGCCTAAGAGGGGGATCCACAGGACCTGGAAGGCAAATGAGTACGGGGGACAACTAATGAAATAACAGGGACAGGAGTGCGGTCAAGGGTCAAACGAAGGGGAACTAGATGGGGGACTATGGCAGGCAGGTAGCCTGCCTGAGCACCCTTTTTAGTGGCCCAGAGATCGCTTCCTGTAATTTATTTTTGCGCCCCCCCCCCTTGAGCGAGGGTCCTGGGCTGCAGTCCTAAAGCCCCTGCCTTAATCCAGCCCTGGCAGGGGGCTAGAAGAGATGGCTACCTCCCACCCAGACTTCACTGCAAAGATTAAAGGAGCAAAAATGCCATACCTTTCTTATTTCTCCTTCAGTATGGTTCTGCTTATTTTCTGTGGCCTGAATTCCTTCTCTGCCCCCACTCCCCAACCATTGCCTGCCTTCCTGGAGCAACTTTAAGACAACCCCACAAAGCTGAGTTGTCAGTTTCAGAAGATTTGAAATGCTGCTTTTGCTGTGTGACAGTCTAGTAAGCTGGAAAATAGCTCTTGTGCATGACCGTTGGAAATGCATTACAAATGAGAAGGGTTTTTGTTGTTTTGTAAAGTGAGCTTTTCCAATGTCACTTGAAATGGGAGCTACTCACCATTTCTCACATAAGACACTAACCAGCGAGCTGGGGCATTTTAGAGTACTTACAACACTATGGACCTGTTTTAGAGCCCACTGGAGTCAATGAAGATTCCCGTTGACTTAAATGAGCTTTGGACCAATCTGTACAAACTCAGGTTTAAACACTGCCGCTTTGCACCCCATGCTGGGCTGCTGCCTCTATATAATTTAGGCCAAGGAGCCCAGCTAAGTTATGGTAACCTCCTTGGGCTGCCTTACGGACTGCAGCACTGCTTGGAATCGCTCCAGCACTGTGTTGTGGCTCTGCTCCAGATATGCTCCTGTGTCAAATCACCTGCCCTAGCCTGCTCCCCCTACACTTGGGCTCCTGAGAGGATCCTCTGAGGTTAGCCTTATGGCTGCCTTCTGCAGTGCCTATGCAGGAAGAATCCTGCCTTGCCAAATCCAGAACACTGAGAGCCCCTTTCTGCTATTCCAGCCCTTTTACCCAGAAGTATCCTCCAGCACCGCAAAGTACACGGATCACAAATATCCTTGCCCCAGAGGATTAGCCTGTGCCTTGTACCTCAGAATCTGAACTATTTTTATTTTGTTTTACTTTGCCATATCAAAAAAGCCTAGCCCCCAAGAGCAAGTCGTTACAGTGAAATATATGCTTGCCCTGGAAGCAAGAAGTTGAGGACTAAGGGCCTCCAGTGGTGCTGAAATGCATACAGCTCACTACAACTCCCTGCCAAAGGTGTACTAGTGAGAGCAGCACTTGTTCTTATGAAATGTTTTTGCAGTGCATTTAACTGACTGAGGCATTAAGAAAATTATATGTACTTTACACAAGCAATTGTTTTTATTGAGCATATGCATACTAAAATGGCAAAAAATATCTCCTTCCTGTGAAATGTAATGTGGTGATTACCGCTTGGATCTTTTAAAAACATTATTTCTGTTAAATGCAGCTTAATATATACACTGCAGGATCCTAATGCTGTACCGCAGACTTGAGCCTGGCAGTCATTAGACCCCTGCCGTGCAGACTTGACCAATAATCATTTTAAATGCCTTTGTATTGATTGATGCAGAGCAGAGAGCAGAGTTTTTACGAAAGTTGATATTTAAGAATAGAGGTTCCCTGCAGAAGCTTACCAGTGCTGAAATCAACTGAGGCTAGTATCTGTCAAAGGATTGCACATGTGGGGCCTGATTCAACGCTCAGAGACTTATAATGTAGTCTTTAAGGCCAGAAGAGACCATCCTAATCATCTAGGCTGACCTGCCCATCGCAGGACATAGAACCTCACCACCCACTCCTGCAATAGGCTCATAACCTGGCTGAGTTACTGAAGCCCTCAAATCTTGATTTAAAGAATTCAGGTAACAGAGAATCCACCATTTACTCAAGTTCAAACCAGCTAGTGGCCTGTGCCACACTCTACAGAGAAAAGTGACCCCCCCACCCCAGGTCTCTGATTGGGGAAAATTCCTTCTGACCCACAATATGGCATTGTTAGCCCCTGAGCATATGGGCAAGACTCACCGGCTAGACACCTGGAAAAAATTCTCTATAGTATCTCAGAGCCCACCCCATCTAGTGTCCCATCTCCAGCCGTTGGAGATATTTGCTAATAGCAGTCACAGATAGGCCATATGATATTGCAGGCAATGTCATCACACCAGCCCCTTCGTAAATGTATCAAGCTCAATCTTTAAACAAATGGAGTCTTTCCATGGGCTTCAATGGATGTTGAATCAGGGTGATAAAGAACAATGTAGATTGCCAGTGGAAGTGTGACAGTCTCCTCACCAGAGCTGGCTTTAGGATTTTACACCACCACCCCCATAGCCACAAGAATATTTTTGGCAGCTGCTCTGCCCCACTCATTCTCCTCTGCCTAAGGGTAAGCACATCTACAAGTACTGATTACTATTACTAAGCAACAGACTTCACAGTCCTATGTTGAATTAAGACTTTTGGGTCCCTGGCACAGGTTTGGCAATTGCCAGAAGTTGGCTCTACCTTTAACTAGATCTGTGCTAATGAACCCCTCCATACAGAAGCTGACATTTTATCATAGTCTGTTATTTGAGCTACAGTAAAAAAGGATCTTTCAGAATGAGGCAATGGGGTCTAGAGCGTCAGTTTCCCCACTTCTATAATGGGGATTGCAATACTTTTCCTCTAAGAAGCATTGTGAAGAATAATTAGTCAGTGGACATAATCCTGAAAGCCAGACATACACGGAACTCCCACTGACTGTACAGGGGAGCTCGGTGAGTGTCAATTGCTGCCAATGTCAAAACTCCCACTGACTTAACTGGCGCTGGAACAAAGTCATGGTATTCTTACGGGATCAGGTCCTATGTGTGAACAGTCCTCCATAAATGGTTCGGCTTGGGCTCACAGTGGATTGTACCAATGGAATCTTGGGGACAAGGGCCTCTGGTGGGGGAAAGCCCACTTGGAAGGCATTTGTTGCAGCACGATGTGCTTGCAGTGACTTCTCTGAAGGGAACCACCCATGGACAGAAACAGACTGAGCTCACCTCCCAGACAGTATCTCCTGGCAGGGCTCAGAAGGAGCCTGAACTAAAATGTAAAGCTATCCTCACCCATGGTGGAGCCCCCAGGGAAGAGCAGCTGTGCAAATGCTGCATGTCATTCTCCAGTGCATGGTCTCCATTACTGGAAGGCTGGGCAATTTAAATCTTTCTGCACCAGCAGGGATGAATTAAATCCCTGAAATGTTCATCATTATTGTATCAAAGACTGAAAATGTATCCATGGAGTGGACATTAGCAAATATGCATAAGACCTCATGACAGTAATTAAAAAAGGTTTCGCACCTCCTTTTCCATCCCCTGCAGACACAGGGTCGAGAAATAAATTCCTGTTTTATACAGTAGGACAAATATTTGTGTAACTGAAATATTCTTATTTTACTCCTTAGAAGAAACAGAAGTTGGTTTATTGGACAAATAATATTTCCCCACATTGACCATAAGATGGCACTGAAACATAAGCATTTTTTCCTAAAGGAGGCACCATAATATTTCAAAACCCTGACGAAACACAGTCACGCACACAGTACAGCGTGTTAATATTACACAGGCCTGTATTAGATTTACATGTTGTATCTACGTGAATCACTTTCTGCCACACAGTTTTGTCTTGCCCGTTACAGCAGACCCTTTGGCTTAGTTGGAAATTATATTAATTCTTGGCAGGAAGACATTTTCAAAGCTGTAACAACTTCATTGTTTATCGCCAGTTTATTAAGCTGAAGCATACAAGCCTATATAGTGGAATCAATAGACAACAATGTATCATTTTCTATGTAAATAAGAAAGTCTGTTTATCTTGGTAAGAGGCTTTTGTTGTTGTGTTTTTACTTCTTTTTTTCCACCTATAAAAAAATACTAAGATTTAATGCCGAGGGTCTTACAGAAAGCACATTTTGCATTCTTCTGCCGTGTTGCTGAACTTTACTACAGTGGAGACAACATTTGGAAATGGCCCTTCCCTTAGTGACTCTGGGACCAGGGTATCTCCAGCTTTCCTGATTAAGTGAAAACAGTGGGTGAGACACATGTATTCTATGTATTTCAGGTTGTAAAGAGCCACTGACACACTCTGGCAAGCCTTAAAACACACTATACTGAAAATATATACATATTTTAAAGTGAAGTACCATTATGTGGGTGCTGGATGGCTCTGGGCTAGAGCAAACAGCACTACTACTTATGCCTCCCCCACCTGGTTTACCTCTTAGAATCCAACCCCCACCCATAGTGTCCAACAGCTACCATCACTGAATTATTGTCCCGCAGAGGAACAAAGGATCTTGGGAACTGAACTATCCATCTTCTGACCCACAGAGAGCTTCTTGCCAAGTCAGGCTTCAAGTCCCTGGATAGGCAGCACTGGGAAGCTTGCATGATGCCGCCCATACTATACCTGTTCTCTGGCTAAACAGAGGGTTTGGATCTCGAGAACTGTCAGCATGGCATCTTTGAAGACTACTAATTTACCAAACGCTATTCTACTGAGAGAGACACTAGTTTGATATTTTCTTTCCAATCCTGGGAATCAACAGTGATATCCGCACATAAATGGAAAAGTCCCACCTTACCAACCTGCTCCTGCTGTTTTACCCAGTGATGTCATAAACCTGTGTTATGATGCCGCAATTTGTCAAATTGTGATGTCACTTTTAGGCAGCACCTGAAGAGATGGGGCAATAAAAGCAGCCTAGTTAGAAAGGTGGTCACTTCCATTTTCCTAATGACTACAGTAACCTGAGAAATCAGTAATGATAATTGGCATTTGATAAAGTACAGAGTTTGTTGGAGCGCAGCAATACATCTTAAATGCAACCTTAGGACACAAAACCATGTATAAATGCATGATGATAACCTTAAAACATCCTAGCTCTTCTCAGATATTTCTCTTTGTTTTTACATTCAATGAAGGCAAACTTAGACAGAGATCTAGCCTGTGTACATTTAGCAGCACTTCTTTTGAGCACAAGTGAAATCTGATCTTTCCAAATCTTCAATCAATCATTTTTTGGAATATACTAGTTCCCCTCCCCATTTTCCATTTTTGAATCCATAACCTTTGTACCAATTATCAGCTGGCATCCTTCCGATATGTTGCAGTACATGATCTGGTTGTGACCCAATGGTCTCTGGCTGTGGTCCCATTATTGTCCAAACTTGAGTAGGAATCCTCCAACACAAAGTCAGGGTGCTCTGGGCAATAATGTTGGTGAACAGGTAGGATGTGTTCTTCTGTACCATGAGTTAGAATTGAGTAATGTCCCAGCATGGTGCTGGGGGCAAATAAGTCTTAATACAAAAGTGTTGATCGCTAAAGGTTAGACTGTGATTCGGGCTATGCCCCACAGACTGGAACTAGGGCAGGAAGCCTGGAACGCAGCGTTCCCCAAGGACGGACGACGGCCAGCTGGAATACAGAAGGAGGCAGGAAGCGACCCAGGGAAGCTGACTTGAGGCTGACACAAGATACCACAGGGTGAGTGAAGGTAGAACCTGGTGGAGCGGGAGGGCCCGTGTTCCTCTTCCCTCACCAAGAATTGTACCCATTCGGTGGAGCTGCTGCCTGGAAACTGAACCCACTAGGTGGGGTTGCCGCCAAAAACTGTATCCATTAGGCAAAGCTGCTGTTTGTGGACTGCACTCACAAGGCGAGGTTGTCACCAGAGATGAACCACTGGGTGTAACAGCCACCTGGGGCCCTAACTGCCTCCCGCCCACAACCCTTTGCAACCACTGAATTCAATGGGACTATTTATGTGAGCTAGCGCTGCTCAACATGGATGAATGCTGTACAATTCTAGCTCAATGCAATTTGGTCACAGTCATTCCTGATACAAAGTGCTAACAAAAATATCTTTAGCATTTATCACTGGTGAATCTGTACCACCAGTTCAGGATCTGTGCTATTGACAACTGAATGGAAACCAGAGAAAACGAACCAGTACAGTGAACTCCCACAGAAAAATGTTTTTGGTAGTTTTCATCCACCTTTCCTGACTACTGATTCTGGTATACAATAGGGCTGACCACATTATTCAATGTAAATAATATTTGTTGAAAGTTTAGACCTTATTTCTGTTCACAGAATGTTTGAATCAATTCTGATTTCAGCAAATGTGTCAAATATCATAAGTATTAATTGAATAGTTCTCATGAACAATTTTGAATATAAAATGTTTGTGACCTAAAGAAGAGCTCTGTTTAAGCTGGTCTCTTTCACCAGCAGAAGTTGGTCCAATAGAAGATATTACTTCTCCCAACTTGTCTCTAAACTATTAACATTTGCGCTGTGAGAATGGGTCACCTGAATCCCATGGTATTTTTTCTGCTCTCAGATTGGATGACTGAATCTTTTTAAACAGGAGATTTGCAAATAGTGAATACCCAATGATGAACTTCTGACATGAATTTTCATTTGTGAAATGTTCAGAATTTGTGAACAATTTCCACACTATGTGTCAGTCAAGGGAGAGGTGGTAAATAATAAATATGACTGCAGAGACAGCAACGCAGTGAAGTCAGTATAATTATTTGCAAATATGTTTGCGCATCTGTTTTTTATTATTATTATTCAGCCAGCTCTACTATGGACACAGGCACAAGAGCAAAATAACAGTATCCAAAAGTAAGAGCACAATATACTAGTTAGAACTGGTTCTTTGGACTTTGGTGCATCAGCTTTAGTTGATCCAGTTTGGAGTCATTTCAGTGAAGATATCACGCAGTCCTTGAGAGAAACTGTACTGAAATAAGTGTCTTTATTTGGCTATAATCCACTCTAATTTTTTTTAAAATCAACTTTACAGTTCGAATATGCTGGGCCAAATTCCACCTTCAATGAGATTCTGTGGGTGTAACTAAAAAGTGAATATAGCTTGCTGTATTTTAAATAAAAAACATGAAATATTGCGCAGCTGAACTTACTTAAACAAAGAATGTTGTGCAACTTCATCAGTTTATCTGCACCTATCCTACTAGAATGAAAGGCATTATATTGTCATGCATGATACTGTATGATACCAGTGTATGAATTTAGTGATTAAGTTTTAAATGGTTTCAGAAAATCAACATGTTTCTTTATAATGGAATACTACACAATAATTCATGTAGGGCCTGATCCAAATCCCACTGAAATAAAAGACTTCCACTGATATCACTGGACTTAACATGAGACCCATTATTGGTTTCTTGGGAAAATAGGTAGATGAGTGGACTCTACATATGTGCATTTAAATAAATAAAATTAAAAAAATCAAATAGAAACTTGTGTATTTCTGTTATTCTATATTATGCCAAAAAGTGAATAGCTTTTTCTTTAACTTAATACTTTCAAATTACTCATTCTTGCACTGAATATGCAATTCCTCTCTTACTACAAACTGTAGCATATTGGAGGAGTTAATTAGGTTTGGGAATTACTTAAATGCAGTAATATATAAACACATAACCAAGTGACTTTTCAATGTATCAGATTAGTTAATTAACGTAAGGTAATACCATTAATCTGGGTGATTCTGCACTGTGTTGATGCACTGTAGTTATAAAAAAAGAATTTTGGATTTAATTCAAATAAAGATTTTAATGGCTAATGGATATTTTTTATTACTTTGGAATGAATGAGGGGAGAACATACCTTGAAAGTGATGACATAAGTGTAGTTCTAAGAGACCAATGCTAATTATGTATTGTACTGTTTTAGAGAAGATTAAACTTCAAAACCACAGTCAGACAGTGTAAAAGAACTCCTTCATTCCAAGGCTATTTCCATACTGCTCTGTTGCTGGGGGGGAAAGAAATGGCAAGAGATTGATAAACAGGATGTTTTACATTCTCACGAGGAAAATGTGATCTAGCTTCAGTGAAATATCGTATGCTAATGGAAGAGAACTCTCATCTCATTAGTTTTGCTTCTCCTTGAATGGATAAAATGTAAATGTGCACGCAAAAATAGACTTTAAAAAATAAAAACTCCTTAAAGCACTGTATTTGTGGAAGTGAATTTACATATTATGTCTTTTTCCATAAAAAAGCATCATCAAAAAGAACCTGCGCCAGTTTTGTATTAAAAGGCCTATAGAAGTCTCTTAGAATCGCCTTTGTTGTTGGTAACATGGGTCCCAGATTTCGGTCTTCAGGACGTCTAGTGTTTGAAGCAGGACTCTTTGTAATTAGAGCTTCTTGTTTCTCACTTATAGGCCCTGCAGTCAACAGAAAATTATTTTAATGTATTTCTTCCCAAAATGTTCATGGTAAAGAATGTAAATGGACAAGTAAATAGGTTTGTCAAGAAAAGATTAATGGAATTTTGGTAGCAGTGGTTATGTTCCAGAATATTGGCTACGGGTTTAGTTTCGTAAAATACATCACAGTTCGAATACATGGAAATACTTTGTTTTCCTTTCATATCAATTAATCATCCATGCAATAAGCAACATAAATCATTTCTAGAGGTAGAGATGTGTTTTCAGAAAACAAATAGGACAGTAAAAATAACCATTGATGTGCATTCTTCGGTAACAATTATTTCATTTTATTTCCTAATTTTTGTTATGTTATGAAGGAGCCACCTGATACCTGTCAGGGTGAACTTCACCCAGTTAAACAGTGCAGCACTTATTTCTGACTGTAGTCCTCTTTAAGGACTTTGGTGGGATAAGTGGTGTTATGACGACTCTCAGTATAGGAGCAAACTTTACCCCTCCTGAGTGGTACTTGTGCACCGCAGGCCTGATTGTGCTAGCACTGACCTCTTTCAATGCAACTTAGATGAGAGGCGCAGGGGCCAGACTCCTTATCTGTCCAATCTGCTAAATCTAATTACCTAGACCAATGTTTGGACTCAACCAGGTTAATGTGCAGCCACATCTCCATCCTCCTCCTGTCTTCCCAATATCAGGCATTGTTCTGTCTGCCAATGTTGTTCTGACAATCAGCAACTGATGTCTCAGTCAATGACAGTCAAAACATATTCCCCAAGACCCTAGAAATGCTGCCTTTTATAATACTCAGATTCTGGATTTGCTGATTTGGCAACAAAACACATCATACCATTGAAGCATTTCACCTGGCTGTCTAGATCACTTGGGCCAGCTCTTGCTCCTGCTGCAGTTCATGACAAAAACTCCCACTGACATTAACAGAAGTAGGATCAGGCCCTACATGCTCAAACACATGAACGAAGTACCAGGTTTCTGATTTTATAACATCGTTATTAATTCTTTGTACACTTTCTTGCACTGTCCTTACTCAGACAAAACTCCCATTGAAAACAATGCACGCTTTGGAACCAATGGTAATTTTGTTTGAGTTAGGACAGCACAATTTGCCCCTCTGTGAACACAGATGCACATCTTGGATGTTGTCTCTCCGTAAGCATTAACAATCCAGAATGTAAGCATGACTTTTGCACTTCACTCAAAGAGCTAGATGATGCCTACCTAAATCCAGAAACTGGAACACAATATGCATGGTGTATTTAACATTGGACGCATGATCCTCTAAGCGGAGAACTAGTATCTGACCCTTGTCAAAAACAGTCAGCCAGTCCAAGAGATACACAACATAAAGGCCAACCTGTAGCCTCACCTACAAAAAACAAAACAAAAAAGTTGAGTTAATTCATTGATTCTATCTTGTATCAAAATTAATGAATATTCAACCCACTGTTCTCCATGGGAAGGAAAATCTATTTTGGATTTGATCTAGAAGATTTTAAAAATATGATGCCTAGAAAAAATTTAAACCTTGATCATGTAAGCTCTTATGCATGAAGCAGTGCTATTGACTTCAGTTGGGCTACTTACATAATTAAATCCTTCAGAGTTGGACCCCTAGATTTGTAAAATTATATCTCAATTCAGTAAGGGCCTGAGCCCAGGTGCTTAGGGCCCTGTCTTGCTAAGTGCTGAGCACTCTGACCCTCAACCATTGAACTGAATAGGTATTCATGGAGATGTTTAAAGCTAAACATATGTACAAGTACACTCACCTTCATCAGGGCCAAAAGGTGCAGATCTGTGCACAATGGTAGCTGAAGGCACTCAGCACCTTTCAGAAATGTCTTACAAACCTTATGATGTATTGGGGTTGCAATTCATTCCTCTTATCAAACATGCATTCTGTAAGGATACTTTATACTCACAGAATATACCAAAGAGAAAATACTTCCATAAAACCTCTTCGGTTTTGATATGATCAAAATATCTGCACCACCCTTCAGCTGTTGGACTATTCCGTAGAATGGCATGAATTACTATGGCACAAGCCTCATTTTTTCAAGCCAATTAGAATCTGTTATCTTTTGCTTGATGAAGAATGATCACCGGACAGTTGGGCCTGGCAGATTCAACCTCACAAATGTCCAGAAGGAAAAGGTCACCAACCTTATCTTAAAATGAAGATGGCGGAGGACTTGTGTACTATTAAACTATACTCCTGTTAGTCAATATTAGTAATTCCTAGAGAACCAAACTAAAGTTAGGGGCATGGCATAAATACCTAGATAGATTTAGTAGTACACCGGCTAACTGTTCAACAGAAGACTTATACTGTATTATACTGTAGAGGAAAATATGATCCTTCTCTTTTATGTGAAGGGACAAATTTTCAGTCTGACATTAACCTGGTCTCCATTTTTGCTCGATTTTGCACGAACATTTAAGGGTGCAGTTTAGGCTTCTTAAAACTCCAAGTTCCTGTTTGTACCTGTGTTTGTTTCTTTTTTACCCATTCAGAAACAGAAACAGAAAAGAGGATGTGAAAACCTGCCTTTGATAAAAGAAGCTTGGTACATCTTGGAGTCACAGTCAGCATAGAATTGACAAAAGCAGACAACTATGTCTTGTGCTCTTTTAGTTGACTTGAGTAATTGCAGTTATGACCTAAATACTGCTGAAAGAAGTCAAGTTTTGAATCATTACTACAGCAATGGAAAGATTATTATAATTAATCTATAAAACAACCTACACTTCCTGTTTATTGATGTGATTTGAAAAGAAACACTCTGCTTTCTGAATTGCCAGTAAAGCATAGAAGGAACATTAATCTGATCCAACTATTATCGATCATTGTTATTAAATTACAATTACAAATCAAGAACATAAATGGAATATTTTGGTTTCTACTTTTATGAGATGATGACAAGTAGAGAAACTAATCTATTCAACCTGACTCAAAATCTATTCAAACTTAAAGAGCCAATTTTCCAAAGCAATCTCTGCATATGCACTTTCAAAACTGCACATCTACATTTTTGGGCACTTAAGTTTTAATACCTGAGTTTTTGCAAGCCGAAAAACTTTTAATTTGCATTAGAGTAGCTGTTTGCACATACAAAACAGTCTTTGGGCACACAGATTTAGAAACTGACATTCAAAAGTTCTCTCGACAAATTCAGTCCTTACTCTTGGCTCAGATGTTATGTGGAATATTTCCTTTCTGAGTAAACAGTTCCCACAGTTTATTAACTCATTGTATTATTATTATTTATTTGTACCATATGTGACAAAGTTCCTCCTCTGCCTTGGTGGGTCCTGCGCTTATTGGTGGATTTGCTCGCCTCAGAGATTCACGGCAGCCCTCAGTTTGGCCACTTTTGCTATGGCTCAAACCTGCCGTCCACTCAGCTGACCTCATCACTGGCCAGCAGGGGAAAAAGGAAGGAGAACAATTTCTGCAGTCTCTGCTGGCCCACCTAGTGGGTCGGGGGACAGGCCAGGGACCTTCCCCTCTGGTGGGACAGTCTAGGGCAACTCCTCCTGTATCCAATAGGGAGTTGGGGGGATTGGGGGAACCTGGGTCCTCCCTCCACTCTGGGGTCCAGCCCAGGGCCCTGTGGATTGCAGCTGTCTACAGTGTTTTTTGTAACAGCTGTGTGACAGCTACAACTCCCTGGGCTACTTCCCCATGGCCTCTTCCCAATACCTTCTTTATCCTCACCACAGTACCTTCCTCCTGACATCTGATAACGCTTGTACTCCTCAGTCCTCCAGCAGTATGCTTTCTCGCTCTCAGCTCCTTGCGCCCTCTTGCGCACGCCTCACTAACTGAAGTGAGGTCCTTTTTAACCCAGGTGCTCTGATTAGCCTGCCTGTCCTAATTGATTCTAGTAGCTTCTTAATTGGTTCCAGGTGTCCTAATTAGCCTGCCTGCCATAATTGGTTCCAGCAACTTCCTGATTATTCTGGAACAGCCCATTATCTTACTCAGGGAAAAGGGACCTGCTTAACCTAGGGCTAATGTATCTACCTTCTATCACACTCCTGTAGCCATCTGACCTGACCCAGAGGTATAATCATGATCATTACAAACCATTATGCCAGGTACTGAACAAACATACAATAGAAGACAGTTCCTTTCCCAAAAATCTTACAATCTAATAATTATGGTTATCTTAGAAACTGTGACCTGACATTAGTTTTGGGCTGCTTGTGAGTTACAGGGTAACCTATGCAGCAAAATTCCTTAGGTACATATTGTATATAATGCAAAAATTTAGGAAAGTATCCCCACCACCACCATTACATGCCAGAGCTATAAGCTGTAAATAATTTATTTTAACTATTAGCCTCACATATTGCAGTATTACAGGATCAGAGCCACATTATTCTAGGCACTGTACAATCATACAGCAAATCATCTACGTGTATTCCTCATCTTTATTCCTCTTTCTCCCAACAGGATGGTACTGGGGCAAGTAAGAAACCAGTATCAGTTGTGTAATGTAGGTTGGGATACTGTATTTTATAGCATTACTGAGCTTCTACCCAAACAGAGAATTCTGGGATAGAATTAACACTCACTTAATCCAGTAAGAACTTCAAACATAAAGTCCCTTTGTTGCCCAGGATAGTCACCTTCACTTCTTTTTGGACATCTGAAAAAATGGCATGATATACAGGCCTGTGTTTTGCCACTGTTGTTCCAAAACAAAATCCCCTTTTCAGGAAAGTCATTTGCTTTCCCCCTATAAATTATGCAGTGCAACTGAGCATTTTCCAAAGAATCCTCCCTGACTGCAGTCTCTCCAATTTTAGTTTGACACCCCTGGCTCTCCTTCCCTTTCTTTGGTTAATATACTTTCTATTGATGGTAAGTGAAGATAAATTGACGAACGCCCCTTCTCTGTACAGAGGGTTACTTATCAGCAGTGGCAATCGCTATGCTACTTTTTCTTCTGGTCTCTTAGGAGTACTTTTTTTCTGCTGTAGTCACACAGCTACTGATCTAACATCCAAGGTCATAGAAAAAAAATCTAGTCTTTCAATATATAACAAATTACACATATATAGACTTTGCCAGCTATGCCTGAGAGGAAGCTGAAAAGTCCATTCAGGAGCCTAGCTGGCATTCCATGCTTTATTAAGGATACCCATTGGTAGCTTTCTGGAAATATAAATGATCTCAAAAGAAAGAACAATGAGTTAATTTTCAGAAGTACCTTCTTCAAGGTGCTGTCTAAGAAGAGGAATAAACTGTGGGACAAATGATGATGGTCTAGGCACCTGGGGGAATACGAGGGGTCTGAGCAAGTGTATTCATGCCACAATGCAACTACATTTGTGCAAGGGAGACAGTTTTTTTGTTCATTTATTGTGCGATGTTATGTTTAACTAATATATGTCATGTCATATATAATCATTGTATGATAAATAGAGTTAAGTTGTAGGATTATAGAAGTACAAGATGGATCAGTAGTTAGAAGTGATAATTATGTATTAGGTATCTAAGTATGTAGGGCTGAAACACAAGGCCTACAGGCTGAGACCTGTAAGATGTCATCTTAGCCATACTAGGCCATAGGCTTAAGAAATGCTTGGCATAAGTAAGTGACCAAAGATACTGTGATACTGTGAAAAATTAACAGCAAAATGTTTTGCTTACAAGATACCCAGTAGTCATATTTTTCTAATACATGCCTTAGCTGCAGGGTACACTATGCGCATAAATACTAATGAGGTATAGTCAGAATCTCATTATAAAAAGAGGGTGTCCAGACCAGGAAAACTGAGCTCCCTATGGGAAAACTCCAGCAGGAACCATCTCGCTACTAAATGATCAACTGGCAAGGCAGCCATCAGACCGTAAGAATATCATTAAGGATGTGAGTATAGCTATATTTATAACTTGTGCAGAGGTCTTTATAGAATTTTTATATGCATGAGTAATCATAACTTTAGTTTTAACTTGAATAAAATTTGTAAAACAAACTAGACCTTGTACTTGTAAATGTGGGAGTGGTCCAGATCCTTGGTCTTTATGTGTTCCTAGAGACTAAATCTGAAACAAGTAGCAGAGGTGACTTTCTTTCTGTTGAGCTTGAAACTGTAGCCACTAGAGCCGAACCCCTGCTGGTGTAATACCACATTACAAAATTCACTTTAGATAAAAAAAAAGGCTATTCTGTGTCTCTTTCAACTTCCATTTCTGGATGACGAGAACAGCAACAGTAAGGAACATGGGGCTTGATTCCCATTCCCAGTACTGGAAAGACTCTCACTGACTTCAATGGGCTTTGGCTTGGGCCTATGATACATGATTTCCTCTGAGGTTACTTTAGTAACTGGAGGAAATGATGATGAGATGAAATTTACTGTAGTCTGGAGAGAGAGGAGGAGTAAAGTGTCCTTCCACCCAAATCAAGAAAATGGGAGGTAAAGGGCTAGATCACACACACCTGGTGCTTTACAAATGCATCCCATAGTAAACATGAGATACTGCTATGTATCTCTAGATAGATAGATATTTGCAAAAACCCTTTTTTCACCCTCAAACAAAATATAGAAACAAATCAACACTAAAAATGTGGATTTTGGACCAAGCACACTGAGATTCAGCCCTTTTCTGCTGTGCACAGTTTTAAAAAAGCGTGAGAGAGAGCACATTTAATCTAGCTATCAATAGCCTTTTCCTGGGAAAAAAAAATCCAGCATAAATGATGTATTCTTACTTGCAGTTCGGAAATTGCCTTATCTTTGCCAGAGCTATTTTTTGGATAGGTTTGCAAGTGAAGATTAAACTGTAATCTTTGCTAAATGTGTTCTTCATGCTCCTGCCCACGAGAACCAATGTATTTTTACTGCTGGCGCTCATCAGGGAACAGACTGAAGAGACAGCTAAGCCAGCACATCAGTTTTTACATGTATGAATATATTTTTATGTCACCAACTTAAAAAAAAAAAAAGGAGGAAAGTTTGTTGGTAGTCACAAACTGAACCACATCTTGATTATAATTATAATTATTATTAATAGTTTGCTAAGGATCCTGGTATTTTAATAATCCAGACAAAATGTTCTATTGTTAAGCAAGGAATCAAAATGTTACTGGAAATACATACAGGCATGGCATTGTTAAGAGTGTTGTTGTAGACACAGGCTCTCAGTGAGTAATCCAGCATGCAATTTTCAAACAGCTGCAGGGAATCTGCCACTTTTTCATGAAAGTCTTCTGCGGATTTATTCGCACTTGCAAAGTACAGATAATCCGAGTACAATCTGTGAATGAAATACATGTGTAAATGATGAATGAAATTCAAGAAAATCAATTTATATTATTGAAAATAAGATAGCAATGTTACTTGAGACAAGAGGGCCTGAATGTAACATTTACCCTTTAGTAGCTTATCCAAAACCTGCTGAAGTTGATTTCAGCGGGCTTCGGCTCAGACCTTAAGGGTCCAATCCTGTGAGTTGCTAAGCATCCTCCACTCTTATTAAAGTCAGCATCTAACAGGATTTGGCCCTAAGTAGTTAGGAGCCAATCCTTTTCTGAAGAGAAACTCTTGAAATATATCTTTGTTTATTTTGTATTAATTATTGTTATTCTGTATTGCAGTAATGCCTAGAAGCCCCAACTAAAAAGGGTCCTATTGTGCTAAGCTCTGAATGAACCCATAGTAAGAGACAGACCCTGCCTCAAAACAGCTTACTGTCTAAACAGACAAAATGGACAAAGAGTGGGAGAAGAAACCGAGGCAAAGAAAAGTAGAGTGACTTTTCCAAGACAGCCCGTAGGAGAGCTGGAAATAGAAACCAGGTTTCCTGAGTCCTAGTCCACACTGCCTCTCTGTATGCTTGGTATGCAACGTGATGAGGAGCTGTATCATGGCACAATCTGTGGTCTCACTCCTGCTGTCTCTATTCAGGCAAAGTTCCCATTTAGTTCAATAGGAGTTTTGCCTGAGTAAGAACTACAGCACCTACGGTCCACATATATACACAATACCAATATTATAAGCAACCATGCTGCAATACCTTGCTCTGCAGCTATTTACTAGCCATCTCGGCCATACAAATTTGAATTACGGTGCAAATGGCAGGGTGCACTGTGATTTCAAATATGAAATATTTGTGCAAATCATTTCAAACATTTATAGTTGCTTAAATATTACAAGACAAAGATTACTTAAATTCTGGTTCATTTGGATGGACATAAAAGTGTAAAATGAAATATTTATTTTATTTGTTTTTAATCCCTGGGACTCTGATTAGAATCTCTAGATGTCAACATCATTTTAAAACCAAACATAAGGGAAATGCCAGGATGTGACAAACAAAAGATAGTTTATCACCCTTTGAATGAGATACATATGTCATTTTCACCTGTTTGGGGCTCATGAGATATATCCAGAGTCCTGAAAATTCTGCACCACTTCAGAGCCAATCTCTGCAGCAAGGGTGAGAGTACAGAAGTATTAGGAGCCCAAAGAATCCATTCTTGGACACAGAATTTGAGAGATCCTGAATACACTTCACTCTCCGTAAGAGCATACGTTTATGTAAATCATGATCTAAATGTAAAAGTGGATTTTATTTCACAGCTATAATGCTGGAGGAACACTGAATCCACTTCCATCTTCGATGCCCTTCCCATTTTTATTAAACCAAAAATATCAGGCTGGCCAGAGATTTCCACAGAAGCTTTAAAATACTACTTTTTATTTAGAGAGGTTAGGCCCTGTTTCAGCAAAGCACTCCGTACACGAGCACTCCCACTGGAGTCAAGCATGTGCTTCAGTGCTTTGGTGGATCAGGGCATTTATCACAGTATGAGTTTATGAACTCCTAACTCATCTAAAAAATGAAAAGACAGAAAGAAAGGACAAATGAAAGGGTGAGAGTAAGTAGAGGAGAGAGAGGTTGGAGGAATAAAAGGATAGCGTTTCATATAGACAGACTCTTAATTTCTGAACTTTTAGATTTGTTTTTAATTTCATTTTTACATATTCAAAAAACAGTACTGAAAACTTGAGAAAAATTGAGAAACTGATGATGAGACACTAAGGGCTCTGTGCAACCTTTTCTCAAACCAGTGAACATGGACTCATGCAAGTAGCCCTATTGACTTCAAAGAGTATGTCTACACTACAGCTGGAAGCGTGCCTCCCAGCCCAAGTAGATGGACTTGCACTTGGTCTGCTTGAGCTAGAGTGCTAAAAATAGCAGTGTGGACATTGCATGGGCAGCAGCTCAGGCTAGCCACCCAAATCCAAGCCCACCCAACACCCTGGATCTGAGCTCTGGTGGCTAGCCCAAGCCACTGCCCATCCCACAATGTCCACATTGCTATTTTTAGTATGCTAGCTGGAGCAGAGCTAGTGCAGGTCTGTCTATCCAGGCTGGGAGGCTCTCTCCTAGCTGCATTGTAGACATACATACCCGGTGCTCGCCTAAATAAGACTTCACCAATATGAATAAGGCTTGCACAATCAGATCCTTAGCTGGCAATGTCAGGAGGAAGGACATGATTTGTATTTACTTCAAAAAGCAAAAGATAATCTGTAGCTGTCTGTCACCAGAGACCCAATTAAGAGCCCTGTCCAGTATGGTTTCTAATTTTTGGCCACTCCCCAGCCCAGCAATTCTGTTAGCAGATTGAAGAGAATTTCCATAGAGAAATATAGATCTTGTTTGGAAAATTTAACTGGTAGGCAGTCAGAGCCTTCTGTTATTACATTTCTGCTCCTTGGCAAAATTTCAAGTGTGCATCGATTCCTCTAGATTTATCTGCAGAAGTGATATGGGATTGGGCCTACATTAGTTGCATCTTTCTGTTTATGTACTGAAACAAAACTGGTTCACCTGTGTTGTTGAAGTTAACAGTTTTTAGCAATATTCTACTACAACAGGAGAGAGGATTAGAATTCAAAATGATCTTAATAAGTTGGATAATTAATCTGAAAACACTAATATGAAATTCAATAATGACAAGTGTAAAGTTCTGCACTTAGGAAGGAAAAATCAAATACACAAATACAACATGTAGTATGACTAGTTAGGCAGCGGTACTGCAGAAAAGGGGCTTTTAGTGGATTACAAATTAAATGAGAGTCAACAGTGTGATGCTGCTGGAAAAAAGGCAAATGTCACTCTGGGTTGTATTAACAGGTGTGCTATATTTAAGCCATGGGAAGTAATTGTTCCACTCTACTCGGCACTAGTGAGGCGTTAGCTGGAGAGTCCAGTTTTGGGTACCATACTTTCAGAAAGATGTGGACAACTGGAGACACTCCAGAGGAGAGCAAAAATAAAAAAAATTAAGTAAACATAGGGAAAATGTGAAAGAATTAGGCTTGCTTAGTCTAGAGAAGAGAAGACTGAGAATGGATGTAACATCTTCAAATATGTAAAAGGTTGTTATAAAGAGGACAGAGATTAATCATTGTCCATGTCCACAGAAGGTAGGACAAGAAGTAATCAGTTTAGTTTGCAGCAAGGGAGATTTAAGTTAGATATTAGGAAAAACTTTCAAACCATAAGAATAGTTAACCACTGGACCAGGTTACCTAGGGAGGTTGTGGAATCCTTCTTGGAGCTTTTCACAAACAGGTTAGACACACATCTGTCAGGAATGATCTAGGTACACTTAACTCTGCCTTGACACAGAGGGATAGACTAGATGGCTTCATTAGGTGTCTTCTCGCCCTGCGTTTCTGACTGTGCACAGTCATAGACACATTTCAATGCTCTGTTTAAGGACTGCTTGTATAATTTCTCATGGCCACCAATGGATTTAATCCTGTCCTTTTATTTTTGCTTATAGGAAATACTGATACTTTTTAAGTATCAAGCGCCTCAGCTTCTCTACTTCAAAATTATTCTTCTCTTTAAGGAGAAGGCCATAGAGTTTAAAGTAAGCAATAATTGTAACTGTATGATTCTCAAGCACATCACTCCAATCCAGTTGCAGAAACACCAGTTCTCTTAAGGAATGTGTTGACAAGATTCCATGATGAGAAGTGAAGGGAACAGGCTTTTGGCAGGAAAATCCTACTATCCATCCGGAAATTTCAATTCCCCCTTCTAGCACCTGAGGGAGAGAACCAAGGCTCTGCATATTTCCCATCCATCTGCAAAGGTGAGGAGGGAAATACCAGTTGAGCAGCCAAATGTTGGAGATGGATTCTAGGAAAGCCATGAAGATGTAGGAGGGTGGGGGATCTTACTCTCTTACAGGCCTCCATGCAGTCCTGTAGGGTCAGGCCACAACCTGCCCCTAAATAAACTGAGTAGTGTAATCTGATTAAAAAAAAAGTGTGGTAATTGTCAGAGTAGAAGGCACCAGCTTTTAGTGTTTGGCTGATAAAGGCAGGCAAGGAAATGTATGCCCCTTTAAGCCCCTACTCACTGACAAGAAACAGCCACTAAGTATTTGGCTGCCCGGATTATTTTGCTGCCTTAGGCATCTGTCTGTTCTGGTGTATATGGAAGATCAGGCTGCAGAGTAGAGGATATGAGAAAAAGATGGGGGAGAAGCTGAGGGACAGAAACAGCAGAGTTTAGTTATATGTGGCAGGCATTAAGCACGCAGCAGTATCTTCTCCTGGAAGTGCATAGTAATACATGTGCATGGAAAGACTGCTGTTTGATAATGGCACGTTAACAAAAACCCTAAATGAGGATCAGGCTGGAAGAATCTCTCTCCAGGAGAATAGGATCAGGCTGACAGTTCTTGCCATCCAGGGTACAGGAGAACTGGCGCTTGCAGGAGGAATGGAGCCAGCAAGAATCATTTTGAAGATGAGCCATAACTGCAGTTTGTTTAAAAGGTTTAATTTTTCTGATTATTTGTTCTAATCATCTAAAATAATGTTTTTTAAATTGAAGAGCTGCTGACACCTTATGGAAAGCATTTCTCTCTCTACTCAACCGCCTACATTTTCTATATTTTTTTCCATCTGTTTTTCAATTCTAGGGACAGCTGCATGAAAATAAAATCTTTGTTGATTAGGATTTCAGCTGCTCCTGGTACTTATTGCTCACTTGAAGTCATTATACTCAATCATAAGTTCACACAAGTAAATAACATGGCCATGACTGTTATGGCACCCACAAAGGATTATGAAACAAGTCAACCCTGATATAAGCACGTGCGACTCCAACTGAAACCAGTGGGACAATTTCTGATCTCAATTGCACTGGGAATCTACACAACTGATGTCACTGGGAACTTTCCCATTGAATTCATTGGAAGCAGAATCAGGCCCTAAATGCAGAATGACTGTATTGAGCCAAAGGACAGAATAAGGGGCTCATGCGGTGTACTGGCTGTCCAAGGCCCATATGAGCCTTGCAGCAGCTGAAGACAAGCCTGGCCACACCCCTTCCCATAATCCTGACTGCACCAACACATTCCAGAATGCCCTCTGTACCAGCAGTCTCTTAATGTAATTGACAGCAGAATCTGGACCAATGAGAGTTGCAGCCTTTTATGACAGGGCTAAACTTGCTCCTATGATTTCAGATGAGGCACAAGCAAAAAGGGCAAATGAAATCCTAAACAGACAGAATCTACTTCCCAGTAAATACCAAGTTAGTGAAATGGAACCCACTTTTTGTCTCACGCATATTACAACTGGCAAAGTGAAACACCCATATTACAGAGGATGGTAAAGTAATGAGAAAATTCTGGATAAGTAACATGAGGGAGGTACTTCAACCAGCTCTCTTGCATAAAATTACCATGTCTTAAACCCTAAGGTCAGGAGGAGCATTTAACAGTTGGGAAATGCTCTTCCAGTCCTCTGTGTCAGGAAACGCTGGCATGGCTCTTTACAGCTGACAAACAGGGAGGGACCACTCTGGCAGTTCCTGTTTTGCAAAGTCATGATGTCAGGAAATCTAGTCAAGGAGAAACCACAGCAGATGACCTGCCACCTAATACCATGCAACCTGACTGGATACGTAAGCATCATGATATGATGCTCCTGGGTTAAACATTTCAGTGCCAACTTCCACTCTCCTCCACCAGTGCAAATGGAAGGGATGTGCCCTGCTTTATTACGAAACATGTTCAGAAAGCCTGCCTGGGATGACTTCTTATTAAATATTTATATGTTGATTGATGTAAATCAAAGCAATTTAGATAACTGATTTTAATCATGATTTCAGATCAACAAGCAGGAAACTTTGATTTAAGTCATGCTTTGCATTTGTACTTTAGTTATTTTTCTGAAGAGTTTGATTCTTATTGGTTGATACCAATAAACCATATTGACTGGCAATTAAATATAGCCTTCACACTAATTTTGGTGCTTCATTTGGCTCACAAGAAGGATACACTACACTACTCACACACACTTATTTAAGTAGTTATATCACTTATTTATTAAAATTCCTAAATTTTATATTTTTAATTTGTTATAAAATGGTGAATGATGCATTCTTTATTTATTAAAAGGCAATTAATTTTTACTTGAGATTTGTGTCAAGTTATATTTTGATGGAAATTCAATTAAATATGCACAACACTAGCATTTTAAGGTCTTTTTATTGAATAAAACTACTGTAAAAGTGCTGGATAAATAAGGAAAAAAATTATTTAGAAGCTTATCAAAACATGTTTTGCATTTAAAACTAACTGATTTATTATACAAAAGCAAGTATTATTGGTAGTTAGAGTGAACTGAATGGATTGTTCTGATTAATATGTCCTTCAAGATGTTAGGATTAGTAGATCTCATCCTCTCCAATTAATTTTTATTCATATGCTGGGAAAGGGAAGCAAGCATTCCTGCTTTTTCAACTCCCAATTGGTTTCTTAACTTTTAGTGAACTAGTCACTGAACTCAGCTTGTTGAATAAACTGAAATAAAGAAAATATTCTCTCTGCAGCTGCTGTTGTGAAAAGTCAGTTTTTCATTTCAACTAACTTTGTTTCTAGGTACTTATATAGTGGCTTCCACCAGCTCAATAGTTTGACTTTCTTTAAAATTTGGCAGCACACATGTGTTGCTTAATATTTTTTGTATTTAATTTAAATAACTTGAATAGATTATAATAAGTTTAGGCCTTAGCTTAGGTTGTCAATTTCCAATTGAATTTTAATTAAATTGTATTATGTTAGCACCCAAATGTCCCAATGGGGACCCATTGTGCTGGGCGCTACACAAACATACAAGAGACAATTCCTGCCCTGAAGGGCTAGTCTTCACCCATCACCTCCTTCCTCCAGATGTAGTTTAGCGCATGGTTTCTAGCACAGTACTGATAAAATAATTATCAAAATTTACAGGACAGGAGAGAAGATGGGTTTGCTCTTCCCTCTGTTGATGAACTGGAATTTCACTGCTGACGTTTATCTCGGACTTAGTTAAAAATGGAATAAAACTCTGTAAGAGTGATAATGGGATATCACCTTGTAATCACTCAATAACATTTAGCTAGTTCATGTAGATACAGGAACTGATTAAGACATAGGCACTATGGGTATGTCTACACGCTGCATTTAACAGGCACGGCTGGCCCATATCACCCAACTCAGGCTCATGTTTAATTGTGGTGTAGACATTCAGGCTCAGGCCCCCAATTAAACAGCTCCTTAGCCCAAGCCACACGAGCCCATCAGCTTACATAGGCCAGCCATAGGTATTTAACTGCAGTGTAGACATATCCTATGGGGCCAATCCAATGCCAACCGAAGTCGATGGCAGTCTTCCCACTGGGTCAGTGGGTGTTGGATCAGACCTCAGAGGCACAAGCCTAGTGTCTCAGCTCAAGAGTTATGTGAGGACATCAACTGATGATCTGACTTTATATTTCTAAAAGCCTGAAAACGTGACCCAAGCGATATCAGTGCCTGAGTCCGTAGACAGCCTTTAACTATAGTTCTGCTCTCAAATGGGAGAGCTGCCCCATGCATTTTAATGGGTTATTAATTCAGCATACTGCTGTTCTGGGGGCCTCTGACAACACTCACTCACAGGGATAGTATGCGTGGGTAGCCCTTGCTGCCATCACCCTATAATGTTTTTTCTGGGGTGGTAACCTGCCCAAACAAACATGTTTGTGGACCCTACCAGCGTAGTAGATGCCTTTTCTGTGGGTGAGCCATGGCAGTGTGGCAGGGCACACTGAAACCCATGAAGCGTGTGTCTAGCGCTGGAATTATTTGGTGCAGCCCTGTTTTGGATAGCCTCGTTAGAATTATGTGCTTCCCCTCACCCGCATTTTTGTGGTCCTCAATATATTGCCTTTATCTTTGAAACTGTGTATCTGGCCAGATGTGTCTAGCTCAGTAGTAAAGGAGAACTAACGTCAAAAGTTCTCCAGTGCTATAAAAAATTGGAGGAAGTACACCACTGTAGATTCTTGCCACTTGTGTGTGGCATTAGAGGCTACCTAGAGAGGCATGGCCCACAACCACAAGCTACAGCATACATGGGAAACTTTGGCTCAAACTGTGTGGTCCTTATAACATCAGTGAAGACTATCTACTCTTCCACTAACCTCTCAGGTCCCCTCACCGCTTTCCTGTGCAAGGTAAGGACCTTTTACCGGAGACCTTGTCCTTGAAGGATGGTGAAGCCCTACCCTGCAGGTGGTTGAACTGCCCTGAAAATATATATTTGACAAAATGTGTTGTTGCCATGAAGGGACTGTGGATCATGCTGCACAGCTTCACTCTGCTCCTCAGGGCCTCTGTTCTTTGCCTTTGCTACCCTCTGCACCACAGTGCAAACGAGAGCACAGTACAAATCCCTCTCTACTGACAGCCTGCTAGGGCACAGCTGCCCAGGGAAGAGCTAAAACATAAATGGAAAAAAAAGCTGTTTGTGTCTAATACACAGGAAAAATAGTTCAAGAACAGTTTATCTTTGTAAAAGTTCAACCCCATACCACTGCCAAAGTCAGCAAGTCCAAGGATGACCTGTTAAGTAAGTGTTAGCTGTGGAAGTTAAATATGCCCCAGACATTTTAGCTTAGTACTTTACCAAGTCTTTCCAAGATTTTAACAAACAAACAAAAAAACCTTGTATAAAGAAAAGGAGGACTTGTGGCACCTTAGAGACTAACCAACTTATTTGAGCATAAGCTTTCATGAGCTACAGCGCACTTCATCGGATGCATTCAGTGGAAAATACAGTGGGGAGATTTATATACACAGAGAACATGAAACAATGGGTGTTACCACACACACTGTAACGAGAGTGATCAGGTAAGGTGAGCTATTACCAGCAGGAGAGTGCGGGGTGGGGGGAGGAGAGGAGGGAAGAAAATAACAGAACGCCATGAGCCATCACCTTCAGCCCCCAACTAAAACCTCTCCAACGCATCATCAAGGATCTACAACCTATCCTGACGGATGACCCATCACTCTCACAGATCTTGGGAGACAGGCCAATCCTTGCTTACAGATAGCCCCTCAACCTGAAGCAAATACTCACCAGCAACCACACACCACACAACAGAACCACTAACCCAGGAACCTAACCTTGCAACAAAGTCCGTAGCCAACTGTGTGTCCACATATCTATTCAGGGGACACCATCATAGGGCCTAATCACATCAGCCACACTATCAGAGGCTCGTTCACCTGCACATCTGTGATATATGCCATCATGTGCCAGAAATGCCCCTCTGCCATGTACATTGGCCAAACTGGACAGTCTCTACGTAAAAGAATAAATGGACACAAATCAGATGTCAAGAATTATAACATTCATAAACCAGTCAGAGAACACTTCAATCTCTTTGGTCACTCGATTACAGACCTAAAAGTGGCAATTCTTCAACAAAAAACCTTCAGAAACAGACTCCAATGAGAGATTGCTGAATTGGAATTAATTTGCAAACTGGATACAATTAACTTAGGCTTGAATAAAGACTGGGAGTGGATGGGTCATTAAACAAAGTAAAACTATTTCCCCATGTTTATTCCCCCCAACTCTCCCGCTGTTCCTCAGACATTCTTGTCAACTGCTGGAAATGGCCCACCTTGATCATCACTACAAAAGGTTCCCCCCGCGCCCCCACGGCTCTCCTGCTGGTAACAGCTCATCTTACCTGATCACTCTCGTTACAGTGTGTATGGTAACACCCATTGTTTCATGTTCTCTGTGTATATAAATCTCCCCACTGTATTTTCCACTGAATGCATCCAATGAAGTAAGCTGTAGCTCATGAAAGCTTATGCTCAAATAAATTGGTTAGTCTCTAAGCCCTGGTCTACACTAGGATTTTAGGTCGAATTTAGCAGCGTTAAATCTATGTAAGCCTGCACCCGTCCACACGATGAAGCCCTTTATTTCGACTTAAAGGGCTCTTAAAATCGATTTCCTTACTCCACCCCTGACAAGTGGATTAGCGCTTAAATTGGCCTTGCCGGGTCAAATTTGGGGTAGCGTGGACACAATTCAACGGTATTGGCCTCCAGGAGCTATCCCAGAGTGCTCCATTGTGACCGCTCTGGACAGCACTCTCAACTCAGATGCACTGGCCAAGTAGACAGGAAAAGAACCGCGAACTTTTGAATCTCATTTTCTGTTTGGCCAGCAATGGCAAGCTGCAAGTCACCATGCAGAGCTCATCAGCAGAGGTGACCATGATGGAGTCCCAGAATCGTAAAAGAGCTCCAGCATGGACTGAACGGGAGGTATGGGATCTGATCGCTGTACGGGGACAGGAATCCGTGCTATCAGAACACTGTTCCAGTTTTCGAAATGCCAAAACCTTTGTCAAAATCTCCCAGGGCATGAAGGACAGAGGCCATAACAGGGACCCGAAGCAGTGCTGCGTGAAACTTAAGGAGCTGAGGCAAGCCTACCAGAAAACCAGAGTGGCGAACGGCCGCTCCGGGTCAGAGCCCCAAACATGCCGCTTCTATGATGAGCTGCATGCCATTTTAGGGGGTTCAGCCACCACTACCCCAGCCATGTTGTTTGACTCCTTCAATGGAGATGGAGGCAACACGGAAGCAGGTTTTGGGGACGAAGAAGATGATGATGAGGAGGAGGTTGTAGATAGCTCAAAGCAAGCAAGCGGAGAAACCGGTTTTCCCGACAGCCAGGAACTGTTTCTCACCCTGGACCTGGAGCCAGTACCCCCCAAACCCACCCAAGGCTGCCTCCTGGACCCGGCTGGCGGAGAAGGGACCTCCGGTGAGCGTACCTTTTAAAATACTATACATGGTTTAAAAGCAAGCATGTGAAAGGATTAATTTGCCCTGACATTCGCGGCTCTCCTGGATGTACTCCCAAAGCCTTTGCAAAAGGTTTCTGGGGATGGCAGCCTTATTGCATCCTCCATGCTAGGACACTTTACCACTCCAGGCCAGTAACACGTACTCGGAAATCATTGTACAACAAAGCATTGCAGTGTATGTTTGCTGGCGTTCAAACAACATCCGTTCTTTATCTCTGTGTTATCCTCAGGAGAGTGAGATATCATTCATGGTCACCTGGTTGAAATAGGGTGCTTTTCTTCAGGGGACATTCAGAGGTGCTCGTTCCTGCTGGGCTGTTTGCCTGTGGCTGAACAGAAATGTTCCCCGCTGTTAGCCACGGGGAGGGTTGAGGGGGTAGCCACGTGGTGGGGGGAGGCAAAATGCAACCTTGTAACGAAAGCAAATGTGCTATGTATGTAATGTTAACAGCAAGGTTTACCCTGAAAGAGTGTAGCCACTGTTTTATAAAATGTGTCTTTTTAAATACCGCTGTCCCTTTTTTTTCTCCACCAGCTGCATGTGTTTCAATGATCACAGGATCTTCTCCTTCCCACAGGCTAGTGAAGATTAGAAAGAAAAAAAAGCGCACTCGTGATGAAATGTTCTCTGAGCTCATGCTGTCCTCCCACACTGACAGAGCACAGACGAATGCATGGAGGCAAATAATGTCAGAGTGGAGGAAAGCACAAAATGACCGGGAGGAGAGGTGGTGGGCTGAAGAGGGCTGAAGCTCAAATGTGGCGGCAGCATGATGAGAGGAGGCAGGATTCAATGCTGAGGCTGCTGGAGGATCAAACCAGTATGGTCCAGTGTATGGTTGAGCTGCAGCAAAGGCAGCTGGAGCACAGACTGCCACTACAGCCCCTGTGTAACCAACTGCCCTCCTCCCCAAGTTCCATAGCCTCCACACCCAGACGCCCAAGAATGTGGTGGGGGGGCCTCCGGCCAACCAGCCACTCCACCACAGAGGATTGTCCAAAAAACAGAAGGCTGGCATTCAATAAATTTTAAAGTTGTAAACTTTTAAAGTGCTGTGTGGCATTTTCCTTCCCTCCTCCACCACCCCTCCTGGGCTACCTTGGTAGTCATCCCCCTATTTGTGTGATGAATGAATAAAGAATGCATGAATGTGAAGCAACAATGACTTTATTGCCTCTGCAAGCGGTGATCGAAGGGAGGAGGGGAGAGTGGTTAGCTTACAGGGAAGTAGAGTGAACCAAGGGGCGGGGGGTTTCATCAAGGAGAAACAAACAGAACTTTCACACTGTAGCCTGGCCAGTCATGAAACTGTTTTTCAAAGCTTCTCTGATGCGCACCACACCCTCCTGTGCTCTTCTAACCTCCCTGGTTCTGGCTGTGTGTAACCAGCAGCCAGGCTATTTGCCTCAACCTCCCACCCTGCTATAAACGTCTCCCCCTTACTCTCACAGATATTGTGGAGCGCACAGCAAGCAGTAATAACAGTGGGAATATTGGTTTCGCTGAGGTCTAAGCGAGTCAGTAAACTGCGCCAGCGCGCCTTTAAACGTCCAAATGCACATTCTACCACCATTCTGCACTTGCTCAGCCTGTAGTTGAACAGCTCCTGACTACTGTCCAGGCTGCCTGTGTACGGCTTCATGAGCCATGGCATTAAGGAGTAGGCTGGGTCCCCAAGGACAACTATAGGCATTTCAACATCCCCAACAGTTATTTTCTGGTCTGGGAATAAAGTCCCGTCTTGTAGCTTTTGAAACAGACCAGAGTTCCTGAAGATGTGAGCGTCATGTACCTTTCCCGGCCATCCCACGTTGATGTTGGTGAAACGTCCCTTGTGATCCACCAGAACTTGCAGCACTATTGAAAAGTACCCCTTGCGGTTTACGTACTCGCCGGCTTGGTGCTCCGGTGCCAAGATAGGGATATGGGTTCCGTCTATGGCCCCACCACAGTTAGGGAATCCCATTGCAGCAAAGCCATCCACTATGACCTGCACATTTCCCAGGGTCACTACCCTTGATATCAGCAGATCTTTGATTGCGTGGGCTACTTGCATCACAGCAGCCCCCACAGTAGATTTGCCCACTCCAAATTGATTCCCAACTGACCGGTAGCTGTCTGGCATTGCAAGCTTCCACAGGGCTATCGCCACTCGCTTCTCAACTGTGAGGGCTGCTCTCATCTTGGTATTCGTGCGCTTCAGGGCAGGGGAAAGCAAGTCACAAAGTTCCATGAAAGTGCCCTTACGCATGCGAAAGTTTCGCAGCCACTGGGAATCGTCCCAGACCTGCAACACTATGCGGTCCCACCAGTCTGTGCTTGTTTCCTGAGCCCAGAATCGGCATTCCACAGCATGAACCTGCCCCATTAGCACCATGATGCATGCATTGGCAGCGCCCATGCTTTCAGAAAAATCTGTGTCCATGTCCTGATCACTCATGTGACCGCGCTGACGTCGCCTCCTCGCCCGGTATCGCTCTGCCAGGTTCTGGTGCTGCATATACTGCTGGATAATGCGTGTGGTGTTTAACGTGCTCCTAATTGCCAAAGTGAGCTGAGCGGCCTCCATGCTTGCCTTGGTATGGCGTCCGCACAGACAAAAGGCGCGGAACTATTGTCTGCCGTTGCTCTGACGGAGGGACAGGCGACTGACGACATGGCTTACAGGGTTGGCTTACAGGGAATTAAAATCAACAAGGGGGTGGCTTTACATCAAGGAGTATTTCAGGCAGGACTTCACGGACGGTTCCAATAAGAAATGGTGCACCTAAGTTATTGTTCTTATTGGAACAAGGAGGTTAGTTTGGCCTCTGATTGATACATGGCTAGATTACCTCGCTGCACCTTCTCTGTGAGTGACTGCATTGTGACGTAGTGGAAGGAGTCCCCTAGACGGGGGTGGGGGGGAAGCAAATGAGTACAAAACAAAGCTGGTCTATTTCTTGTTTTGATCCACTCCATCTATCTTTTACATCTTTGGCTGGCAGCAGACGGTGCAGAAGGACTGCAAGCCATCCACATCTCATGGCTGCTCGGCAGAAGATGGTACAATAGGACTGCTAACCATTCTCATCTCTTGCCTGCCCGGCAGAAGATGGTACAATAGGACTGCTAGCAATCCGTATCGCCTGCCTGCTCACCATAAGATGGTTCAATAGGACTGACTGCAGGACTAAAGAGAATGACCTGGTCAAGTCACTTCTAATGTAGTCCCTGCACCCATGTCTGCCCAGGCGCTCCTGGCCGACGTGACCAGGAGCACCTCGGACATGATGATGACGGCTACCAGTCCTATTGTACCGCATGCTGCCACAAGGCAATGGGTTGCTGGTGCTGTGTAGCAATGCAGTACCACGTCTGCCAGCACCCAGGAGACATACGGTGACGGTTACCTGAGCGGGCTCCATGCTTGCCGTGGTATGGCGTCTGCACAGGTAACTCAAGAAAAAAGGCGCGAAACGATTGTCTGCTGCTGCTTTCACGGAGGGAGGGAGGGAACGGAGGCCTGACGATATGTACCCAGAACCACCCGCGACAATGTTTTAGCCCCATCAGGCATTGGGATCTCAACCCAGAATTCCAATGGGCAGTGAAGACTGCGGGAACTGTGGGATAGCTACCCACAGTGCAACACTCCGGAAGTCGGCGCTTGCCTCGGTACTGTGGAAGCGAGTTAATGCACTTAGAGCATTTTCTGTGGGGACACACACACTCAAATATATAAAACCGATTTCTACAAAACAGACTTCTATAAATTCGATCTAATTTCGTAGTGTAGACATACCCTAAGGTGCCACAAGTCCTCCTTTTCTTTTTGCGGATACAGACTAACACGGCTGCTACTCTGAAACCTTGTATAATTTGCTTATTTGGGGGCCATTACCAATCTTCCTTTTAAATATTCTGCCCCTTTGGAGATGTAAACCCTACTACCCATTGTTCCTAATCTGAATTGAAGCACTACCCAGTGCCAGTTATTTTTTTTCAAATGTTATTAAAATTGAAAATTTCAAAACACTTGGAATGAAGCCATAAATATTTACAAAATCTAAAGTTAATTATAAATCAATAAAGCTACAGGGATTTTACAAGTATTAACACTTATACCAGAAAAGAACTAGACCTCGGGCATATAAACAGTATAAGTACACTTATTACAGCTTAAAAAAAAAACAACAACTCTTGTTTCTAGTGAGAAAGAATTCCACGCATTGCTTTATTGCTAACCTTTCAACAGGATCCCTTAGCATGACGATAAGTTTGGCATGGGGCTGGAAAGCATGGATGAAATCCTGGATTAAAAATGGAGGTTCTCCATCAGTACTGTTGTCATAGAAGAAAACCCAGGCATTGTTATCCCACATTGTAGAAGCACTGGCCTCTCCTAGAAATGAAAAGTATTTACAATGAGTATCTTTGACTAATTTTTTTTCTTTACATTGGCACAAAAGATATAGATCCTGATCCTCAGCTGGTGTAAATCAGTCTGGCTTCATTGACTTTGATGGACTTATGCTGATTTACACTGGCTGAAGATCTGGCCCATCTTTCTGCAGAATCAGGAAGCTCTTACTGTTTAAATGTAGTTATAGTTAAAGACATTTATATAATTACACAAATTATCACTATCATTATGCCAATATATTTAACTTTAAAAGGGTGTGATCAATTATATAATGCACAAAATTTGTACTCTAGTGGTACTATAACTATTTCCTACTGTCCAGACAGGAAGAACTTATATCCCATCAAGATTTTCAATTCCACCTTATCTTGAAGGTACTTTCTAAGAGTTACTTTTAACACTTCCCTAATTGCAGGGAAGTAAGCCCTAAGTGAATGACATCATTTGTAACTGGCCAGCCAGATAAAAATGTAAAGAACCAGACCAGACCAATCAGTGTTGCTTAGCCCATGAACTGAGGATCTGAGAGATCCACAGGCAATGTGGGAATAAAAGCATCAGTCAGCTTTGCTGTGTTACAGTGTATTGAATCTTTCCTTCTCCTCTGTTATTATTGGAGCTTTATTGTACACCATAAGAGATACTGTACAATAGCATCATGTCCCATAGTCTCAAGTACAGATATGCACTTAAAAGGAAGACAAAATAAACTGATTTCACAATGAATAATAAAATACAGTTAAAGACCAGATTCTGATGTCTTTAGGTCAAGAAAAAACCTTACTCTGAAAGCAGTGTTATTTATTTTAATAGGACTACTCCTGGAGTAGGCTGCTACTCAGTAACTACTCAACTGAGTAAAGGATATCAGAATCTAGCCAATAGTGCCACATACTACATCTATCTTTTAAAACTGTACTGTCTCCTTCTGCTGAGTAACACTAAAATTTATGAGACAAAATTTGATTCAACAAAATGTATGCTTTAGCCTTTTTCAAGCTCTCTCTTTTTGCCAGTGTGGGAGGCACTAATTTCTGTTAATGAGTTTTTGAACCAAAAGGGATGAGGAAAAAAAAACACCTTGTAATTGATAGTTCTGTGATTTAATCATGTACAAGTACATATATGCAAATATATTCTTATTGTAAGGAATTTTCCTTTTCTCTTTCTTTGCCTCCTCTTCTTCTTTGCATTTGAATCCTCATTTTGGAAAAATCCAATCATGTTTTTAAATTTAAAATAAAAATTGCCAAAGCCTTTATACTAAATAAGCATTTATCACTTTCTTTAGGCTCCACTTTTACTTAATGTACTTCCCTAAAAGAGCCTGGAAGTCATTAGAGACCAGAATTATTTACTGATATTCTCATTCCCATTGTTTTGACAGGAGATGCTGGGGCGCTACAGTCTAAGACTGGAAGTCCAGAAGATCTTTGATTTCTCATTCCAAATCAATTATAAACACTATTACTTGACCTTGAGCAGATTATCTGACATGTTAGTTCAGTAGCGGTCAGTTCAGCTCAAAAGCTGGATAAAGTGGAACCGCAAAAGACTAAATGCAGCATTGGAGCAAAATCCCCCCACCAAACCAGGAGTGAGAGTCTGTATTTGTATTAGCAGTGTAACAAACAAGGTCCAGTGCTGTAAATATGTGTGAAGGCATATGTGGAATATAAATCTTGCATGGACTGAATAAGAGCAGTGCATTTAGATATATGAGTACTCTGACAATCCAGATTGGCACAGCTTCACTGAAGTCTATGAATTACACCGATTTTAAAACAGAGAATTTGCCCCACAGCTCCAGCCAATTTAAGAGCTCTGTTAGGCCCCAGATGCATTGGAACTAATGTTGTCCTACTGTGTGGGAAGAGGGTAGGAAGTGAGGAATCCAGACAGACAGTGGGCTCCATCCATCCTATTGCACAGAGGTGTTTGGGGGGCCAAGCAGCTGTCCAGGGCACGGGTGCAGGCACAAGCATGAGTCCATATATTCATGAATCTACCCCCAAGGAAGCAGTGGGCAGCAGCTACAGAGGCTACAGTAACTGTGCCAGAAAGCCTCTGAAAATAATCAGCAGCCTTTCATCCATCTAGCCAGCCAGCTATCCCACAGACATAAGCGTGGTGTCTGAACAATTAAAATATTCCTTTTCGCCTTCACTCATTTGGAACTCTTCTGCACAACAACCCACATAGGACCAGAATCTGCTGTCCTTACCTACAAGAATAAGAATAGTGGAGTCTAGTCCTTACTTTGCATGTGGATTTGGCCCACATGTTTACTTTTGTATACTTCCTCTCAGTTTACTCATTCAGGGGAGTGAACTTTAAGCTAAAGATGCTGTTTTTTGTGCTGTTAATTCAGTATAGCTTGTGTTCGGAACCAAAACAGGATGACTGTGAGGAGCTAAAAGGAAAAAGAAATTAATTCCTACTCATTTGACAGTGTCTCTTTACACCGAATACAGATCTAATATCTGTAAAGAGAGTACCCTATTCAACACATGTTGAATTAATCACTGTTCTATCCACTGCATTTATATATCAAATTATCATAGCACAATCAAATATATACTAATTTTTCCTATGGACTTAAAGCACATATTGTATGATTAAACTGCCTACTTTCATTAAAGAATAAATTTACACTGTCCTTATCTTGAGATTAATGGAATAAAATCATGTCATGTTTTCATAAAACATTCTTGTGAATTTATCAGATTAATGATTGTAAATAAAAAAGTCCTGCTTAGAATGCCTGAAGCTAGAATAGCAGTGTACTTTATAGGTCTTCTAAAGATCTACTGTTTTATTTGAGAAAATATATTACCCAATAAAGGTATGACTCAAAGATGGTTAGAATTTGAAAATACTGTTACATGACAAAGTTAAAGGAATGTTTATAGTTTTAATTAAATTTCCCTTTTTAATAATCTGAAGTTTAACAATGCAGCATTCTAAGGAAACCTGATTTTCATGCATCATGTAGACTGTCTCTAGACTAGACTGTTTTTTACTGAGGTCATAAAAAACTGATTTAATGAGCATAATAATTCAGAACTTTTCCTGCAAACTTAATAAGGGCCAAAGTAACCTTAGCGATAAGGGAAACTGAGAATACAGAAAAAACATGAACTTTAGAAAAAGTTGTAACAAGAGGTAAAAGTACTTAAAAATGTACGCTGCTAATTTAAATAAGTGAACTGAGTTTATCTAAGTGTTCAATACTGTGAAAGTATTGTAGACTGTAATATAAAAAGCAGGACTATCTGCAGATGTCCCTGATGGCAGAACTTCACAGGACCCAATACTGCAGTCTTGCCAGGCACAGCACATCCATTTAGGTAAATGAAAGCAACCTGCCTCCAGAGGAAAACAAATAATGCACCTATCTGTGGATGGGGGCCTTAACTGACATGAATGACCCTCTGCTATGATTAACTTACCCCGGACACAAGACACTTTGATTAAGCTGATTTTACCATCACTATAAATGTTACAACTAATATAGTACCATTGACATATTTTCATAAGTAGTATTTGCAGTACCAATGATGATGTGGTTCATCTTGCTGTGCCCTTTTGTTACATCACTCTGTAACACACCCTGAATCTGGTGTGCAGCCAAGTCAAACAGATCAAGGTAATCTTCCACTGGGTAGCGATCATGAAATCCATCCCTCAGACGAATTATTCCTAAAAACAAAACCCTAATGAGTAAAAAAAGAAGCTAGAAAATGAAACTCAAAAGCCAGATCCACAGTTGGAGTAAATCAGCAAAACTCCATTGATATCAATAAATCTACAGCATTTCACACCAGCAGAGAATTAAGCCAAGGAGCATAACATTAAGATAAAAAGCCAATTATGAAGTAGTTGTGATTCAAGATACTACAATACTAAGATATAAATTCATTCTGAGAGGAAATATTTTGAAGTGCTATGTTTTATAGACCCTGAATTAATAGCTTGAACTTTCTTCTAAGGTTAGGTTTTGAAATGAACATAGAGGGCCAGATTCTGCTCATTTACACCAGGGTAACTGGAGTCACTTGACTTCGGATTTACACTGATGTGCCTAAGAGAAAAATCTGGCCCTGAATCTGTCAATTACACCCACATTTAACAAATCAGAAAATCAGCAGATTAACAACATGGACTGTCTTCCAAATTTGAAGCAAACAGCACCTTTCTGCAATTCTTGGCTTCGACAACAATTTTGCCTAAGGGTGAATGGATTTCACAGACACTTTCAAACAAGATGGGAAGGGGAATTAAAAAATCTGGAGGAGATGTTTTGTTTATTAATTCTTTTCACCTATCAATCTAATTAACAATAATAGTAAATTGAACTGGTAACAAGATTATTTCAAGGTATAATTCCTATTTTATTCTTTTGGGGTGGATCCAATTCCTATGAAAGCCAATAGCAAAACACTCCAATCCCTATGCTACTTTTTCCTCTATATTCACCTTGCAGTATCACCAGCCCTCATTCTTCATCTCCAGCATCACCGGCCCCTCTTAGGTATACTCTGCTCCTTTTCCCTTTTTTGTGCCTGCTCTCTCCACTTGTTGCTGATCCTCTTCCCATTTCCCCATTCCCTCTTGTGTGTTCCCCCCAGTCTCTGCATTCCTGCTTCTTATTCTAGAGATTAGTAAGGCCCAGCTCTAAGAAGCTGCCCTTGCCTTACTTTGATTTACCCATCCTGGCTCTTCAATTGCAAATTACGCCAATTTAGATCTTTGGGAGTCTAAGTGCTAGGGAGTTTGTTAATGTAAGGAAATCTAATGTTACACTTTACCTCTGAATTTGGCCATCTCTCCCATATGCACCATCATGGCAGACACAATCAGCCGAGATGCTTTGGCTGACAAGCTCTACGTTTAAACATCTGGAGATTAGAAGCGGGGTATTCTCTGTGGAAGGTTCTAGGATCTGAAATTCACTCCCTCCATTGATCTGATAGAACTTGAGCCTATTAACCATCAGGTCATGATATATGGCTTATCACTTATTTCCAGGCTTTTGCCAGAAGGGCTGACTGTGAAGAATGAATTTGATTTTAATAGATTTTTAAGACTAGGCGAGAATGCATTATGATCATCTACTCTGACTTTCTGCTTTGTACAGCCCATAGAATTTCACCCAGTGATTCCTAAAGTAGAAGGAATTGTTTCTTTCCTATTATGTCTAATTTGGTGGGGGGAAATCTATTTGATTGTACTTGTGCTATACTGTGTGATTCCTAAATTATGACTGTGCACTCAAAATATCTGGTGGGCACATTTTAGAAATCTAAATATAATAATAAATTAAATACATTATTTATGGTAACAGACAAGGAAAAACTAATGTTGAAAAGGAGATATCTATCTATCCTTTCCTTCATTCATTTTGTTTCCCCGTGTGTATGTGTGTGAACACACACAAATATAAAATGTGTGTGTAAACAGATATAGATACCTCCTTTTCCATGTGTGCGGGGTCAAGATCTATATGTCTAGCCAGAGAAATGCAGAGTGCCTCCAATCTCCATTCAGCCAAATACTGAAATCCTAACTCGGTTGTACTCAGTCTTCACTCAAGGATATTTATATAAATAAACCATTTGTGGTACATATATGAACATTACACAAAATATGACAGATGTTATTAGAAGTGAATCAGGAAAGTTGGGCTTTTCTAAAGTCTAGCCTACAGAGTTAGGTCAATGTAAGCTGTCTTGCATTGACCTAACTATGGAAGTGTCTACACTTAATTTCACTCCTGCTGACGTAACTGCCCTGCTATGCTGACTTAACTCCACCTCCATGAGCGGTGTACAGTCAAGGTCAATATAGTTAGGGCAACGCAGTGTCAGCGTAGACACTGCATTGCTTATGTTGATTGTTACTAGCTTTCAGGAGCTATCCCACAATGCCCGACACTGACAGTACAATTGATACAAGTGCTCCCGGTGAGGATGTGCACCGCTGACATCAGGAGCAAACTGCAGACATGCACAAGCAATGTGATTACTGTGGTGACTGTATGCCAACATATGTTAAGTCAACTTAATTTTGTAGCGTAGGCATGGCCTAAGTCTGAGCCAACTTTCTACCGAGCTGCTGTTCCAGAAATGAAACACTGTTGTGTTTTCACTAAGGGCTACTTTTCAAGGGAGTTTAAAGAAGAAAACAAATAAAATCTAAAAAGGGCACGTAACAATTTCCCTGTGCAGGATATAAAATCCCAGCAAAATAAAAAGATAAAACACGTTAGCATATGCTAATGCAAAAAGTATATGCTTTTAAACCAAACTAAGGAATACAATCATAAAAATGTACAACTTGAAAGGACCTAAACATGTCATTTGGTCCTGTCCCCTGCATTGAAGCAGGACAAAGTACTACCCTGACAGGTGTTTGTCTAACCCTTTTCTTAAAAACCTCCAACGATAGAGACTCCCCAGCCTTCCTAAGTAATTTATTCCTGTGCTGAACTACCCTTACATTTAGGAAGTTTTTCCTAATGTCTAACCTAAATCTCCGTTGCTGCAATTTAAGCCCATCGCTTCTTGTCCTGTCCTCAGTGGTTATAAAGAACAATTTATCACCCTCCTCTTTATAACAATTTTTACATACTTGAAGACTTATGTCCCCCCTCAGTCTTCTCTTCCATAGACTAAACAAACTCAGTTTCTCCCTCGTAGGTCACTTTTTTTCATAGATATTAAGGTCAGAAGGGACCATTATGATCATCTAGTCCGACCTCCTGCACAACGCAGGCCACAGAATCTCACCCACCCACTCCTGCAAAAAACCTCTCACCTATGTCTGAGCTATTGAAGTCCACAAATCATGGTTTAAAGACTTCAAGGAGCAAAGAATCCTCCAGCAAGTGACCCGTGCCCCATGCTACAGAGGAAGGCGAAAAACCTCCAGGGCCTCTTCCAATCTCCCCTGGAGGAAAATTCCTTCCCAAACCCAAATATGGCAATCAGCTAAACCCTGAGCATATGGGCAAGATTCACCAGCCAAATACCCAGGAAAGAATTTTCTGTAGTAACTCAGATCCCACCCCATATAAAATCCCATCACAGGCCATTGGGCCTATTTACCATTAATATTTAAAGATCAATTAATTGCCAAAATCATGTTATCCCATCATACCATCTCCTCCATAAACTTATTGAGTTTAAACTTGAAGCCAGATAGGTCTTTTGCCCCCACTGCTTCCCTTGGAAGGCTGTTCCAGAACTTTACTCCTCTGATGGTTAGAAACCTTCGTCTAATTTCAAGTCTAAACTTTCCAATGGACAGTTTATATCCATTTGTTCTTGTTTCCTCATTGGTACTGAGCTTAAATAATTCCTCTCCCTCTCCGGTATTTATCCCTCTGATATATTTATAGAGAGCAATCATATCTCCCTTCAACCTTCTTTTAGTTAGGCTAAACAAGCCAAGCTCCTTGAGTCTCCTTTCATAAGACAGGTTTTCCATTCCTCAGATCATCCTCGTAGCCCCTCTCTGTATCTGTTCCAATTTGAATTCATCCTTCTTAAATATGGGAGACCAGAACTGCACACAGTATTCCAGGTGAGGTCTCACCAGTGCCTTGTATAACGGGACTAAAACCTCCTTATTTCTACTGGAAATACCTCGCCTGATGCATCCCAAGACCGCATTAGCTTTTCTCACGGCCATATCACATTGGCAGCTCATAGTCATCCTCTGGTCAACCAATACTCCAAGGTCCTTCTCCTCCTCCGTTACTTCTAATTGATGCGTCCCCAGCTTATAACTAAAATTCTTGTTATTAATCCCTAAATGCATGACCGTACACTTCTCACTATTAAATTTCATCCTATTACTATTACTCCAGTTTACAAGGTCATCCAAATCTTCCTATATGATATCCCGGTCTCTCTCTAAATTGGCAATACCTCCCAGCTTTATATCATCCACAAACTTTATTAGCACACTCCCACTTTTTGTGCTGAGGTCAGTAATAAAAAGATTAAATAAGATTGGTCCCAAAACCGATCCCTGAGGAACTCCACCGGTAACCTCCCTCCAGCCTGACAGTAGGACCCGCTGTAGTCTCCCTGTTAACCAATTCCTTATCCACCTTTCAATTTTCATATTGATCCCCATCTTTTCCAATTTAACTAATAATTCCCCATGTGGAACAGTATCAAACGCCTTACTGAAATCTAGGTAAATTAGATCCACTGTGTTTTCTAGGCTTTTAATCATTTTTGTTGCTCTCTTCTAGGTTTTCTTCAATTTAGCTACATCTTTCCTGAAGTGTGGTGCTCAAAACTGGACACAATACACCAGCTGATGTCTTGTCAGTGCTGAGTATAGGGGGGAGAATTACTCCTCATGTCTTGCATGCAACACTCCTGCTAATACATCCCTGAATGATGTTCGCTTTTTTTTGCAACAGTTTAACATTGTTGATTCATATTTAGTTCGTGATCCATTATAACCCCCAGACCCATTTCTGCAGTCCTTCTTCCTAGGCAGTCATTTCCCATTTGGTATTTGTGCAGTTGATATTCCTTCCTAAGTGGAGTAGTTCGCATTTGTCCTTATTGAATTTCATCATTAAATTCAGACCATGTCTCCAGTTTGTCAAAACCATATTGCATACTAATCCTGTCCTCTAAAGCACTTACAACCCCTTCTAGCTTAATATCAATTACAAATGTTATGAGTGTACTCTCTATGCCATTATCCAAATCATTGGTGAAGAAAATGAATAGAACCAGACCCAGGACAGATCTCTGAGATCCCACTCAATATGGCCTTCCAGCTTGATTGTGAACAATTGATAACTATTCTCTGAATATGGTTTTCCAGTCAGTTGTGCACGCACCTTATAGTAGGTTCATCTTGGCTATACTTCTCTAGTTTGTTTATGAGAAGGTTATGTGAGACAGTACCAAAAGCCTTACTAAAGTCAAGATATAACACATCTACCGCTTCCCCCCGCATCCACAAGTCTTGTTACCCTGTCAAAGAAGGATATTAGGTTGGTTTTACATAATTTGTTCTTGACAAATTCATATTAACTGTTGCTTATTACCTTATTTTCTTCTAGGTGCTTGCAAACTGATTGTTTTATTTGCTCGATGATCTTTCTGGGTACTGAAATTAAGCTGACTAGTCTATAATTTCCTGGATTGTCCTTATTTCCCCTTTTTTAGATGCGTACTATATTTGCCCTTTTCCAGTTCTTTGGTATTTCTCCCCTCCTCCTCGGATATACTCCTCTATCATTTTATCAAAAGTTAATGGGGGACTTACTCATAATTTGAAGAAGGGACTACTCTTTGAAGAGCTATGCTTCCATTTCAGTAGCTGCACTTCTTTTGAAATGTTAGAATACATGTTTACTCACCAAATCGCTTTCTTGTCCACCAGTGTGGTTCTTTAATTGCTGAGAATCTAACGTCTGGGTGTAACCTGAGCCTGTCATAAAGATCAGTTGTTCCACATTTTGGCTGGCCTATTATGTAGAAATGAGGAAGACAGCGCAGCCGATAGTGCTTATCCTTATAATGATACAAGTGGTTCCAAAATACTTTTCTGAGGTAATCAAATATGGTCCGAAAACGCTTTGAATACAGTGCATATGAGTTTGTTGTGTAAGGATCTGTGGTAGTATTGCCTCTATATTCTTCATACCAACAAGGATTCTTGCTATTTGGAAGGAATTTATTAGGAATTACTGAAAACATCTGCAACATAAAGAACAGTAATTTCAGTCAAGGCAGCAGCAAAGTTTATAATCACACTTTCTTATTTAACATAATTAGTGAACACAATGCAACCACTATCATCATAATCTTTCTATTATTTATTTATTTATTTTGGCAATTGCACAGTAGAGATAAACCTCTCCTGCTGACCGAACTGGAGCCAGATCCTGCACAGCTGCATGAGGTGGAGAGAGGGTGCAGAGCTAGATGGAGAAAGGAGAATATTCATACACTCACTGGTTTTAAGGCCAGAAGAGACAACTATGATCATCTAGTTTGACTTCCTGCATAACATAAGCCATAGAATTTCACTCAGTAATTCCTACAGTGGAGGAATACTTCCTCCTGAATCCATAAGTGAATGTGATAAATCCCAGTAATTTACGGTCAAAGTACTGCACTTAATCAAGAGTCATACAATGCCTCTCACAGCTCCCCCGGAGAATATGCATCCCCGAACCACCCCAATGGCTGCTGGCACTTTTAGAGTCCAGCCCAATTCCTGTCGAAGACAATGGAAAGGCTCCCAGTGACATCAGTGGGGATTGGCTTAGGTCCTAAAGAAACAACTGAGTCCAGAAATATTTGAGAATAAAACTGAACAGATTTTCCATTGTATTGTATCACTTAATACCAGAAGTTTTGTTTTTGTTTTGTTTTGTTTTTTGGGGGGGGGGAGGGTCGCTGGGGGCGTTAATGAAGGAAAGATTGAGGACAAAATCAATGTAGTAAAAAACCGTCTTCTGCTGTTAGCTCTATCAGGTCTAACCAGAGGCACTGTATGATTCTTTCTTAAGTGCTGTACTTTGATGACAAATTGAGTGCTTCCAGCCTCCATTCAGCCAAATCCTGAAATCCTAACTCAAGTTTTACTCAGCCTTCACTCAGGGATAAATCCCATTTCTGATTTTACTGAAAGACTTCCCAATTTAGCCCATTGACTCCAATGGGAGCTGAGATGCTCGGCCTTCTCAGGATCAGGCCTTATCTTTATGCTGCGAGCTCAGCTAAACTCTGTGGAGCCTGCTGGACTCTGCAGTGCTACTTAATTTATGGAATCCTTAAAATAAGCTTGCAAAGAATAATCATTAGGAACACTGATTTAGCCAAAGATAAAATACTCAGATCAAATTAACTTCCAGTTTTTAATTCTGAAATACAAGATTTGCATGAGTGATTGGAATACCAATTACTAGATTTCTGGGAAGGTACACTAGCATTCAGTTATTAAGGGAGGCTGTTTTTTATTTTATCAGTTAAATGTTTTGGCACATCTGACTAACTCCTCTGAATTATTTTGAATAAAACGACAAGGAATAAGTTCAATGTAATTATACTACTCTTGCAAGATTGTCAGACTTCTTGTCTCAGATGTTCAGATCATTTATATAATCCATCTCTTTTGCCTGTGGCTCAAATACAAATAATACATACATACATACATGCATACATGCATACATGCATACACACACACACACACAGAGAGAGAAATGTGCATGGAATAACAGCAAATTATTGACTAAGGTGAAGATGCAAATTTACTAGACTTGTGTGCGGTCATCCCTGCTTTATGGTTCAGTAACGTGGACTACACATGCTAGGCACATAGGGAAATTGAATAGTTTCCACATGAGATGCCTGCACAAGGTCCCAAAAATAAAGTGTGAGGACAAAATACCAAACACAGAGGTGCTGGAGCATGCAGACTGACACACTTAGAAACCACTATCCAGAAGAAGAGGTTGCAAATGCTTGGTCATGTCAGGAGAATGGGAGAAGACTGTATCCTCAAGAATATTTTGTACGCTGAGATTCGAGCCAGCTCTAGAAAGTGGGGTCACCCTTTATGTGTTACAACGATGTGTGCAAAAATGACATGAAGTTGTTCAGCATCAATGTAGAAAGCTGGGAGGAGCGCACAGAATCCCAGTGCAGAATGTCTGGCACTGGATACAGCTCAACATGAAGCAGCTTTGATCTAGAGGATGGAAGCAAAGCAAGAAAGAAGAAAGCAGCGTGCTGTAATCTTGGACTACAACTCAGACAACACATGAAACTGTGAAATTTGTAACAAGCTGTGTTGCTCTCGTTTTGGGCTTGTCAGCCATAAGCGGATTCATCAGGCACTTGATTAGACCACTTATGCATATACCATGGTCCAGTGATTTGACAGTTGCATATTATAAATATACAGATGTATCTATTTATCTATCTGTAGAGACAAGTCTGCAGCAGTTGGTGTTCCAGATCCTCAGCTGGCATAAACTGGCATATCGACTTCAATTGAGCTATACTGTTTTACCTCATCTGAGGATCCAGCCCAGAATACTTGAAACAAACAAACAAAAAAAACATACATCAGTTTCAGGGGGAGTTTAGTTTATACTTACATGCAGTTCTTGTTTCTTCAGGTCTTCTAAATCTGGATGTTGTCTGTTTATAAACTCAATCTTTGAAGTAATAGTGTCAATAATTAATTTAATGCTTGGATAATCCTTTACATATGAAATATTAATTTTAGAAGGCTGGTAATGGTCTTTCATTTCACTAAGGCTTTCATTGTCCATTAAGTTTGGATTGCCAGTAAAAGCTCCATAATGGAATGGCGAAGGTATTAGCAATAGGCCATGTTTGGCTCCAGTCAGTATGTATGATGCCATCACTAAAGTCATTATTATCAACCCAAATATCAAGCTGCATAGCTTCCCTTTCCTCAAGCAAAAAAATCCATTCCAGCTTTCATTATGATCAGTCCTTACTTCCAAAACTGCAAGCAAGTTCATCTGCTTACTATCCACATACAAAGGAATTATATTTTCTTGTTTGCACACAGGACACTTCTGGTTATTATGATTAGACCCACGGCATCTGAAACAGTGTTTGTGCAAGTCATTTGGTAATAACTGTATGCAACAATTAATGCAATGCCTCATATTAGTACCGTTAAACTGCTTATTAATGAGCTATGAATAGCCAGAAAATATTTCTGATGCATACAAATTATTTTCTGAAAACTTGAAATAATTTAATTCCTTGCATTATTATGATGTAGTAATTCAAAAAGCCAGGTTCAAACCAAAACACCTAAAATATGCTGAAATTAATACACTGCCTCAGTCACAAATGAAAAAAATACAAATAAAGGTACTGTGGACATGTTTCATAAAGATTTGGCTCCTTAAGGGAAATCTAGTAAAATAAAAAGCAACCACAAGTCTTGCTCAAGTTTTTCCCATTGAACAAAATGAGATGGAAGAAACTTCACTATATAGTGTGAAAGTACACAAAAAATAAAAAGACCTCATTGTCCTCTGATGTATTTAGGAGTAAGCAATATATGTAGCCCAGACAGAAGGTGCCTTGGAAAGTCCCATATGCTCTCAAAAAAGGTAGGTTCCAAAATGGAGTGCTGCTTCTGAAAGTTTCATCTACATAAAGGTAGCTTCAAAGATCTGTGTTGCATAACCTAAAATAAAACAAAACAAAAATATATATGGATATATGCCAATGGATAAGCCATTACATTAATCAGCTGCAATACAAGTACGATCTATAACTTGCAAACAAATTCTTAGTTAATTTAGCAACCTTAATTGAAATGTATCTTCTACTTAAAGACAAAAAAAAGTATAGTTACAAAACTTAAACACACTGAAAATTTGGAAACTCAGCTAAAAGTTTCCAATAAACTATCACTCTCTTTAACCCGTAATTAGACTCAGATTGAGAGCCCTTTGCTCACTCTCTTGATCTGTTACTCGTGTTCAAGTTGCACCACTGTCTTCAATAATTGCTCACCACTGTAACTAAACAGTTTATAATCTGGCCCTTTCTTTGGAGACCTCTTCAATTGAATACATGAAGGCCCTTAGGCATCACAAACTAAAGTGTTAGGGCACCTAAAGTACCTAGAAAATCATAGGAACAACACTGATCCACAAACCTAGGCTCCCTATACGATGAATGGGAAGAGACAGGTGCCTTAGAATATGATTCACAAAAGAGAGCATGGTAGACGGCTCCTTACCTAAACCAGCCAATGGGAGATGCTGATGTGCTAAGGCCCACCCCTTTCTCAGAGATAAGCACCTAAATCCAGGCTGCAGGGAGGTGCCTACCTCTAATAGCTATCCACGAATGGGAACCCCTCTCCTAGCTTAGGTGCCTATATCATTTCTTGTAGGAACCAGTTAGGTGCCTGACTCACTCCATGTGAAACAGCCAGAGCCACAGACAGTAGGGGTTTTTCATAGAGTCATAGATTCCAAGGCCAGAAGGGACCACTGTGGTCATCAACGCTAACCTCTTGTATAACACACGCCATAGAATTTCCCCCAAAATAATTCCTACAGCATATCATTTAGAAAAACGTTCAATCTTGATTTACAAGATGTCAGTGACAGAGAATCCACATGACTCTTGGTAAATTGTTCCAATGGTTATTCTCACTGGTAAAAAAGTATGCCTTATTTCCAGTCTGAATTTGGCTAGCTTCAACTTTCCACCATTGGATCATACTATACCTTTCTCTACCAGAATGAAGAGCCCCTTATCAAATATTTGTTTCCCAGGTAGGAACCTATAAGGTTAATCCAATTACACCTTAACCTTCTCTTTTATCCATCCATATTTATCCATCAATTGCCCAAAAGTCCTACAATGATTAACTGCAAATTCCTTTATGTATGATATGTATCCTCTGCATTTTCATTTCTCATGACATGAAGATTTCCCATTAACTCTAAATATAAAACCACTGTATAATGGTAAATATTTTGAATCAAAGATGAAAACTCCCAATACATTTATCATCCAAATACAACTGTGTAAGTCTATATGTCCCTTCATATAATATTGGCACTCCATTCACCTGAGGCTCTCCAAATGTTAATGAACAATGAAGCTTTACAACATCCCTCTGAGGTAGGAAAGTATTATATCCATTTTAGAGATGGGTAAACAAAAGCTTATTTATTTGGTAAAATAAACAGACTGAGTTCCTTGAGTTTAACAGTATACGGCAAATTTTCTAACCCTTTTTATCTTCCTGTGGTTTTCCTTTGAACCCTGTCCAATTTATCAACGTCCTTTTCGAATTGTAAACACCAGACCTGGAACAGTATTCCAGCGGGATTTACATCAGGGCCATCATGTCAGTGGTGATGACCTAATAACTTTTAGCCCAGTGGTTAGAGCACTCACCTGGGAAGTGGGAACCCCAGGTTCAATTCCCCCTTGCCTGGCAGAGGGGAGAAAAGATTTGAACATGGGTCTCCCACCTCTCAGCAGAAGGCTCTGGTGTCTGAGACTCCAGGATATTCTCATGGGGCTTCCCTCAGTCTGTCCTTTTGAATCTGCTTGACTGTACAATAATACTTAAACAGTCACTGGGCGAGACACACACACACAAATAAAATGACTCTGTAGCCCAGTGGTTAGGGCAGGGGTGGCCAACCTGAGCTTGAGAAGGAGCCAGAATTTACCAATGTGCATTGCCAAAGAGCTACAGTAACATATCAACAGCCCCCCGTCAGCTTCCCCCCCCCAGCACCGCTGATCAGCACCTAACCCGCCATCCCTGCGCCTCCCGCCTGCTGCGATCAGCAGTTTTGTGGTATACAGGAGGCTCGGGGAGGGGGAGGAGGAGGAGCAATGGCATGGCAGACTCAGGGGAAGGGGCAGGGACCTTTGGGGAAGGAGAAAGAGCTGCATGTGGCTCCAGAGCCACAGGTTGGCCACCCCTGGGGTAGGGCATCTACCTGGGGGGCAGGAAACCCTGGGTCAAGTCCCTCTGTTCCAATCACTCTTCATTTATCCACTGTGGAACAGCTTCAAGAGGACCATAATGAGGGACTTAGGCACCCAAAAAACAGAACTTATTTGCCTAAATCTGGGTTTAGGCACTAAGTAGCATCTGGATTCCACCCCTTCTGCTCAGTGTTCAAGAGTCTAATATGTGAATACCCAACCCTCTTCCTGTTCATGGAAACTGCCTCTATTATATTCCCAGATCAGAGACAGCATCAAACAAAAAGCAAACACAAACAATTTGCACAAGCCCCTTTGCTGCTCAATCCTTTCACAGGGCACCCACTGCAACCAGAGCTGTCGCCTTTGACCTCCTCAGCAGACTGTCAATCCTTAAAGGAACAGAGCAGAGGTAAATCTAACCCTGATATTCCCTTTTGAGTGCTACAAATCCATTTAACCAGAGGGGAGGGGTAATAGAAGCAGTGGCTCAAAAGGTTGGAAAGTGGTGTTTCTGACAGTTTCTTTCAACACTGCAGGGCCTTTTAAAGACAGAGTGGAGTGTCCAGTTGAGTGAAGGTTGTGGATGTGCTGGCAGTCAAGAGCAAGAACTCAAGATAGGAGCTCTGGTAGTTGGACTGGGTAGCTCTGGGATGTTGTGGGGGGCTACAGATGACCCATGATGTACAGAAAAGTCATTGAGAAACTTACCATTAGCAGTCAGTTTACATTTTGGAAAGGCAGTTTTGCAATGAAATGGTTAGGAATGTTGTGTTTCTTCAATAAAAATATATATTAGCAGTGTCATTTGAGAGCTAAGGCCCCAGCAAAAGCACTTAAGCATGTGCATATCTTTAAGTATGGGAGTAGTCCCACTGAAGTCATAGTAGACGGAGTTCCTTTGATCAGGGTAAAGGCTGGATACAGTATCTCATGCAAAGACTTCCAAGCACTGAAGTCTTCAATGGCACTACTCACAAGCTTAAGTTTACAGGTGCTTAAGTGTTTATTTAGATTGGGGCCTAAATCATTGCCATTTAAATACTTCACCACACAGGTGCTCATGTAAAATCAGAGAGCAAAGTCATTAATAACTTCTTTATTTAAAAGCAGTTTTGTTTGAAATTACCCTACTACAGGAAGAATTCAGAGCAGAGAAATCAGAAGTGATAAATCCAAGCATTAGCTTCCCAAAAAGAGTTACATTCTTTTAACTAAGGCCAGAAACTTATTTTTTTAGTATCTTAACTCAGAATCAGATATGCTGATTTGCTTCAAAGCTTTTATTTTATTTATTCATTTAGTTATTATCTTCTTTTAAGTTTCCACATATTCAGGAAAAAAAAATAATTTGATTTGTTTTGTTTTCGACAAAGCTAGGAGGGCAGGGTGTCCAACACAGAGCTTTTGGGGTAACAAACAAAATATACTAGCCTCTGGTATATTTAACATCTAATAATCCTTTGGTTTGGGCAAAGTAAGCCAGAAAAGCTTTTAAAATAATTTTGGGGAAAAAAACAACAACACTACAGTGAATGTAAAGTGAGAGGGATAGCAAAATGATGAAGGAAGCCAAGGAGGAAAACAGCTGGGATGCATTGTTATTAATGGGTAATATTTAATTTTGTTTTTAATATACCAGTAAACAGTGTAAACGTCTCTGTTGAGGGGGATCTTATTGAAGTCTCTCCCTTTCTCACAGTCTTCAGAAAAAAAAAGATAATAAGAATCAAATACCCATAAGTTAGAACTTGGTACAAAGCCTACTGAAGACATTGGCAAGACTCCCATTGATTTCATTGGGCTTTGGGTCAGGACACTATGCAGTGGAGATGTGGACACTGAAAGAGTTACCACTCTGTAGCATGAAACAATACCAAAATTACAGTTCTGATTAAATGTATTTTGACATACAGCATGAAGCCAATTACGGCTTCACCACTCCTTAAAGAGCTGAAGATTAAAAGCTACTTAAATACTCAGTCTCCCTGCTAAGTGATACCATGACAAGAATGTGCACAACCTGAGTATATACAGTACTCCAAAGTAATCCAATGCTGGGCAAGAACAAAGATGCCTACTTCCAGAGGGTGAATATGCTTGGTCTGACCTAAGTGTTCTATGAAGCTGAATACAAAGTAACAATTGAAGACCTAATACCTCTTTACAAATCTCTGCTTTTGAAGTATTTCTCCCTTGAGCCACTGTCACCATTGTCAGACAGGGGAATAACGTGACTCACTTAAATAAAAAAATTGCACACTTAAGTAGGCAAAATGTGATTGATGAAGGAGAAATAGTTGAATCTGTGACAGTGCTTAAAAAGCATATTTCCTATACAGGAGTCTCAAAAAGAATTACACATCAAGAGCCAAATGGCCTAAATAGGGAGCAGTGAGGTCCATCCTGTCCCATAGCGAGCTTTGGGGGAAGGGGTTGTCCTCATTTAGGAGGGTACAACCTGCTCCCCCACATGTGGCTGGCTTGGCCCACATGCTTTTAGAGAGTGAGGTAGGCACATGATCCTTTCTCCTTGCTTACCATCAGGTTCTGTAGGCTTCCAAGAGCACATCAAGGGCGTTCTCATTTTTTTTTCCTCCACTTTCCCTGTGCCATCCACACAATGGCCTGCCACAAACTGAGCTTCAACAAGGTTGCCATTTAGAGCAGTGATTTAACTGGATTTTACAAAACATCAATTGTCCCCGATAGCTAGTCCCTGAACTCAGAAAGGGATAACAGCCTCTGTTCTCCTCCAAAGTTCCATAACTGTGTTTTCTCTAGTCCTCTGTCTCACAAGACTAGAAAGAACAGTACAGTATTAACAGATTACATTTACCACCTAAGCAAAGAGAGTAGCTTGGGAAACTGCAGTTCTCAATACACACACACACAAAATAATTCAGCTAAGCAAGTTAGATAAGGAGGAAGGGGCATATGAGATGGAAGTATTGAATGCCTTATGGTCCCGAAATACAAGCCAAAACATCGTTATCTTGGTCCCTGTTTTCTATTTCCTTCTTCTTCGCACACATGAAAGGAGATGGCATTTACTCCGCATTGCTCTAGCACTTTCTAAGCCACATTGCATCGCCAATCATCATGCACCCTTCATACATAGTTTTTATTTCAAAATCAGACAGTTATGTTCCAAAATAGGAGCTGCAAGGAGAAAATGGAAACTAGAGGCTGAACCACAACGGTGGGTTGTGTTGGAGATGAGATAACTTCCACAGAAATAAAAAAGCATTCTATTTTCTAGTCTCTGCGAGGGCAGCCTCAATATTAACGTGAGCAACAGAAGGATCATTAGCAAACCATTTATAAAAAATTGTCATTGAGAAACCCTGCAGGTTAGATAATTGAAAGTCCCTTGCGTGCAAGATCAATAAAGGGCATCCAGTTTCCCCATAATAATCATAGGAAATTATTGCAGATAAAAGCTGAGATAGCAGAGAAGAGAGAGCGTGAAGAGTTCAAGAGAACATTAACTTTAATCCGGCGGGGGGAGAGAGAGAGAGAGACACACTAGGTAATTAAATGATGGTTTTAATGCAATTAATCTATGGCCTTGACTAAGACAGAGAACCTTCTGCCAGCTTTTATGGTATCCCTAAAGGCTCAATACCATCTTCTGACTATTAAATGAAAATACATTTTTCAAGGAGCCTTAATCAAAATATGAAATAAAATAGATGTTTGGTTATTCATATTTAAGAAAAAATGATTCAATAATATCAGCGTGGCATAGAAAATGTACTAAGGAATCGCTGTAATAAAAAGCAACATGTCATCTGCAAATAGGTCCAATTTACAAACAATGTCCCCAATACAGACATGCCTTGGTGAGCTCTGACTTCAACCACTGTGATGGTCTCCCTGCTTCCCAGCTTGCCACGGTCCATCAATCCAAAACGCTGTTGCTATGATCATCTTGCTTGCCTGCTGCTGCTATCACTACCCTTCTCCTAACCCTTTATTAGTTTCTTTTACTACCAAGATCTCATCCTCATTTTAAAGGCCCCGTACAACTTTTTCTGCTTGACTTCCAAACATCTTTGTTCTCTCTTCTTCCTTCATTCTATCCCAGATTCCAGCCTAATTCATCCTTTTGTTTCCTTTTCTCACTATTGCCTTCCTCCATGCTAACCATTATGACTAGTTTCAGAGTAACAGCCGTGTTAGTCTGTATTCGCAAAAAGAAAAGGAGTACTTGTGGCACCTTAGAGACTAACCAATTTATTTGAGCATAAGCTTTCGTGAGCTACAGCTCACTTCATCGAAAGCTTATGCTCAAATAAATTGGTTAGTCTCTAAGGTGCCACAAGTACTCCTTTTCTCATTATGACTAGGAATCAGTTCCTCTGCTGACACATCAAGGAACCACCACTTCTTTCAAATCCCACCATAATACAATTTTCCCACAAAGCTTATTACTGTTAATCCACCAAGGAAAGAAGGGTCAGAAAAAAATTGCTATATTTTAAATCTATATAAATATATATGTACACACATTTATAAAGTGCACATTTTGCACTACTTTAAGATAAACCTACCTTCTGATCATCTAATGTATTATTTCTTATTACTGATGTGTCATAACGTACGAGTCCTGGCACTTAAAAATAACAGGTCCCTACCTTGAGGGATATGAAATCTAACTAAAATATTCCACAGCAAGGAATGACAATACACAAAGGGTGGAGAAAAGGGTGAGAGAGGACATGGGTGAAAGAGCCTGAGATATACTTGCTTTCAAGTATGTTTCTTGAAAAATCTATTTTTGTTTCTGATTTTAGAAACCTGTATATATTTATCTTAAACAATACATATTGAAACTCAAAGCAGTGTCCAGAATAAAGTCTAAGGTGAAGGTCAGTGATGAATCTAAGTTCTGAAGAGGGTTATGTCAACACTGCAATGAAAGACCCATGGCAGTGAGTCTCAGAGACTGGGTCAACTAACTTGGACTTGTGGGGTTCCACCTGCGGGGCTAAAAACAGCAGTGAAGATGTTTGGGCTCAGGCTAGAGCACAGGCTCTGAAATGCAGTGAGGGAGGTGGGTCTCAGAGCCTAGCATCCAGCCCGAGACTGAACATCTAGACTGCTGTTTTTAGCTCTGCAGCCGCAGGCCCAAATCAATTGATCTGGACTATAAGACTCGCTTCCACCTGTTTTTTATTGCAGTATAGACATACATGATGCTGCATGTTACACAGGGTTAGGAGGTGGTGTTTCAGGCATAGGAGCAACATACGAAAACAATAATTAACAGGCGCTTTAAAACCCCAAATCCCATAATATAAGAACTAGGGGCCACCAAATGAAATTAATGGGCAGCAGGTTTAAAACAAATAAAAGGAGGAGTTCTTCACACAGCACACAGTCAACTTCTGGAACTCCTTGCCTGAGGAGGTTGTGAAGGCTAGGACTATAACAGGGTTTAAAAGAGAACTAGATAAATTCATGGAGGTTAAGTCCATTAATGGCTATTAGCCAGGATGGGCAAAGAATGGTGTCCCTAGCCTCTGTTTGTCAGAGGGTGGAGACGGATGGCAGGAGAGAGATCACTTCATCATTACCTGTTAGGTTCACTCCCTCTGGGGCACCTGGCATTGGCCATTGTCAGCAGACAGGATACTGGGCTGGATGGACCTTTGGTCTGACCCAGTATGGCCGTTCTTATGTACAAAACCAATAATGAACAGGGGCTTTAAAACCCCAAACTCAGAATGATATTACAGATGAAAACATGCACCTTGGGATGAATAAATGATCACAATAATACTAAATTGTGACTGAAGGGACAGCAGTGGTGTCCTGGGGGGGGGGGGGGCGGGGGGGGGGGGGGATAGGCTTGATCTCATCTAACTAGAATGATTAACTTATCTAGGTGTAGTCTGCACTTGGATGGTTGACTAGAGAATGAAAAAGTGGAGTTATTATAGGGTCTTCTGCTCTGGTCATTAAATGTAATAAACTAATACTGCTACTAATGATACAACTACTTTACTATTTATAAGCATCATTGTCTTCTATTGTAGCAATAGCTATTTTTGCTGTTTAAAAAAATCCCTTAATCAGGGTGCAGAGCAACTACTACAGAACAGAAGTAATCTCTCTCATATTACATATAAATAACCCAAATTCATAGCAACATTGGCACTGCAGCAATCCAGGCAAGCACCAATTGCAGCCATATAACAATAGCCAGGAAGATAGTAACTAATGCAGGATCTGAAGTGAGATGTGATTAAATACTTTTATAAGCTCCCCAAAGGAATTCTACAACTTCCAAATATGTCTCCCAGTTAACAGCAGTTGTGTATGGGTAGCTCCTGCATCCAATCTAAGTAAGCAGGTGAGAGGTCCAACTGGCCCAATACCCACAGGCTGGAAGAGAGGTATATGTTTTTCCAAAAATTCCAGAATTAAAATGGCCAGAGAACAAAATACAAGGCAGGTTGGCCTGCTGCTCTTAATACCTTTGGAATTTGCTGTGATTCATTAGTGATGCCTTGCAGAGATCCAGTAAAATCTCCTCAAGATCTCGTTTGAAAAAAGAAACATAGGGATAAGAAAACTTAGGGTATTCATTCGCATTAAAACAAACATTTATACAAGATCATGAATTTAAATGCTACTTCGAAAATATATATCCTACAACCCCTTATGCAAGTGTTTAACGTTACTGACATGAGTGGCTTCACTGACCAACAGAATTCTTCAGGTAAATAAAGTTAAACACATACAGAAGCATTTGAGAGATCAGATCCTTAGTGAAAGACATGTTTCCTGCCCAAAGGAACTTACAGTCTCAATCAAACAAATCAAAGATAAGACAAAGCATAACCATTTATGGAAGACACCATGAGGAGATATGATTAAAGGGGAAAAAAAAAAGAGGAAAAAGCATTCCTGGAAGAAATTAGAGTTTTAATCCCTGTTCCAAACAGTGGTGTGGGTATGATTGTGATGGAAGGCTGAATGACTAGAAAGACCAAATCAGAGACTCAGCAGTATCATAGTATTATATATGATATATATACAAAATATACAAAATCAAGAAGTGTACTTTTGTAAACGCATAACAAAAATCCACAAAACAAAGAAATATCCAAAAGAAAAACGGAAAGCCTTGACAGAAGCAGATTACAAAAAAAAAAATCAAAGCAAGAGATGACCAAGGCACAGAGAGTTTTATCAGCAGAGAAAAGAGAGAAGGAGAGAGACGGTCCAAGGATTACACTAGGATTGTGACCCCAGGCTACGGGAAGGATAGTGGAGTAATCAACAGTTATAGAGAAGGGAGGCAAAGGGGAGGGTTCGGGACAAAAGAAGTTCAATTTTGGCAAGACTAAGTTTCAGATAGTGATGGGGCATCTGAGAGAAGATGTCGGAGAGTGAGTTTAGGAGATGCGAGACTGGGCAGAAGAGGAGAAGTCAAGGGTAAGCAAGGCAGATTTGGGAATCTTTAGTGATAGAATACAGGAGATTGAAGCAGATGGGGTCCCCAAGCATGAATGGAGAGAAAGAGAAGAGGAGGGACCCCGAGGGACACTAAAACATAAGAAGAAAAGGAGTACATGCGGCACCTTAGAGACTAACCAATTTATTTGAGCATAAGCTTTCATGAGCTACAGCTCACTTCATCGGATGCATACTGTGGAAAGTGTAGAATATCTTTTTATATACACAAAGCATGGAGAGGGAGGAAGAAGAGCCACCAAAGGATACACTGATGGAGTGATCAAAACTGGGATACAAATAACTATGTGGCATACAGCATGTCTCTTCCCTATACAATATCCATACTAGAGTTAACTCCTCTGATTTCAGGAATCCTATATGTTAATGCAGTGTCAGGTGAATAGCTCTAATCTAGTCCCAGAACACTCTTCTTTAGCTCTTTTCCTTATATTCTCAGAAAGACCCCATGTCGTGCATTGCCTAAAGAGAAAGTTAATCAGATGTTATTTTCCAGTCCTTTGTTAAGAGATTTAGAGACTTGTCTTTTGATGCCATTAACTGAACAGATTTATCTGAGCCACCATTATCTGACCACTAAAGTCCTATATGAGAGGTATTTGACTGATATTAATTCTCATTCTTTTTTAAAAAGAGCTGTCAAAACTATACTATCCAATGCAGGGTTTGTGGGTCTTAGAGAAAGTACAGAAGGCTTCCAAATCCTATGGAATTAATGTCCCTATGTTAATAAAATGGACTAGAATTTATTGAACTCTTTTCAGGTGGAGAAACTTTTTACGCAACTCGGATATAAATATTATGAACTGGAGGAGAAATAGTGCTAACTGCCTCTTTGATGGCTGAGGAAAATGCTTTAATAGGAAGTTGAAATATGCCCCCCAAAAAAACTATGCTAATACCACTGTAAGGTTGAGATTTAATCAAACAAGTAATGAAATTGAGAGTTGAAGGAGGTTCCGTCAGCAACCATAACTGCCAATCTGTGCATATGCATTACAAAAGGGCTTTTTATTACATGATCAATTTGAAGATCCACCACTGGGCAACATAAAAGACTACTCAGCAAACAGAATAAAAATAAACTGATTTTTTTGTAACTGTTAGATGCCTTTTATATTATTACACATTTGTCATGTTCATGTAATGAAATACCCATCTGTAGTGCACACATAAAAGGGTGGAGGTAATTCCTAAATATAATTATCTCCTCTTTCCTTGCCAAACAAGGATCTCAAATTTAATTAAGTTCATACCACAGTCTTTCACTACCCCATACAGGAAAAAAGTAGTCAAAACAAATGTTACAACTAATCTAGCAGCTCCATGTTATACAATAAGCCTTGGACTGTTTTCCTGATGCGACTTCCTTATGTTTTCCTGCTACATATGGATGCCTTCCTTCAATATGTATCTTATATTCTGAGATCTAACATTTAGCACTTCCAGTACACAGCCCTGATCACAGATATACTTTCAGCTTTTACGTTTGCTATATTTCAGGAATGAAAGTAGGATATGACTTGAAGAAGGATGTGAATTTTAACCAGAAGACAGACCATGAAACATTTGAGTTAGAAATAAACAATTTTGTGTATTTTTTTGTTTTTAAGTTCCCAGTTCTAAAACTTCAGCCAGAATATTACTTGATTTACATAAGGAGCAATTTATTTGGCTATTCTTGAATAACAGCATGTAATTTCCCGCTGTTGAAATGAATGGTACATTATTGATGGCCATCCCCATACAGCGTTTGACAATTGTATATAAACGTATACCAGTCTTAACCTAGTTCACCAGCCTTTGAGATTCAGTATCAAACTTTTGCAGTCCCCTTGGCCAGCAAGCGGTCCTCTTCATAAAATAAAGGAGGAGCTGAGACTCCAGACTGTAGGAAGCATGGATTGGGTATAAGGAATGATGCAGAGGAGCAGAAAGGGGAAAAAAAGAACTAACTATTTTAAAGACACAACCCAATCTCACAGAAGTCTACGGGAATTGCTCCACTGATTTTGGTGGAAGGATCATGCTCCTGAAAACATCTGTTGGTAATGGGACAGTTTTCTCCAATTTCCCTTTCTACACTGCTTTCGCTGGCCTGTCATCCGGGGATGAATTGGGCAGAACAGGCAGCAGATACCAGAGAGACAAATGTGACAGGTAGTACTTATCTAAGGCAAGAAGCTAACAATGTATGGCAGATCTGCTGTGCCTAAGAACTTTGAGAGGAACAAAGTAATGATCCTGGAACATCAACCAGCTTCTGCTCCAGAGCTATTTAATGCAACAAAAACTGGCCAAATCAGCAACATAAAACAAGTGAAATCATCTATAATTCCCATTTTTTTGTATTTTGGTATCTAGAAAGAAGATATTACAAGTTTCTATTTTTAAAAATTAAAAATCACAATAGCTCAAAGAATTCCCCCCCCCCATTTTTCTCCTCTTCCATAAATGTAAAAGAAGCAGACTACAATAAATATATGGCTAATACAAATTGCTTTCATATGCTAATAACTAAATCACTCATCTATATAATGGCAGGAGATAAAACAGATGGAGTAGTTCCCATTTTTCAAAACATGATAATATATTTCTTTTATTTTTCAGTTCACTGGTCTTAATATTTGATGTGTTATCTTTCATATAATTCTGTAAAATACAGATGTAACTGAAACTTATAAGACTTGCATTAGTCTTCTTTCCTGAACCCCACATTGTATACTGACTTCATTATTCTTAAGTAATTTCAACCTCCCTTAGTATCACATGAAAGCAGCATGCTTTTAACCTATTTTAAACATATTTAAAACATACCAAATTTATAGTTGGCCAAATCATCAACTGGCATAAATTAGGATCGCTCTTTTGATGTCAATGGAGCTACCTCTCTTGACACCTCAGTGTCAGTCTAAATGACGATCTGGCCCCAAGACCTTTTAATAAGAATCTCTTTTTGTGCATTTTAGGGCCATACACTCACCTGCCATGGAGAAGAGAACACACAAATATAAAATAAGTTAAAATCTAAATATGAAAGATAGAATTGAAGATGTCACATAGCACTCCACTTACAAACACCATGTAGCAGATCTTGTTTAAAATCCAGCCCCAACTCTGTGGCCAGAGATCCCATCAGCAGTGGAAACAATCTGGTGCTGCTGTGTAAGGGAGTGGCCTGGATTTGGATTGAGAATATACAGGGAGTGGGCAACCCAACTGCAGTGGGTTCCTGCTACAGAGTTAGGGGCTTCACAGGACTACTCCAGCCACAGAACTTAAGTAGTCTCCATGGAATGGTTGAGAACGGGCTCTGTGGACTTGGGAAAATGATGCCTTGTCCTTTCTCCCAAGATGCTGGGCTTCTGCATTAGGTTGAGGACTTGGCATTTGATGTTGTTACTACAAGTGTTTGAAAAATGCGCTCTTTTCCAAGGAAAATTTTGATTTTTTTTTTCAGGAAAAAAATGAAAATTGAAAAATTTCCATATGGAAATACTGCCATGGTGCCTCATGCTCCCATTCTCCTCTAAAAGACAGGCTCTCTCACCAGACTATCTCCCATGATGCGCCATGGTCTCTGATTAAGGGGATGTGAGATATCCCTGGCCATGGGTACATTTTTAGAAGATGCAGTCCAGCTGGGGGGTGTACTGCCCATGGAGGAGAATGGGGACATGAGGAAACCAAACTACACCTCCATGAGGCACCATGCCAAGTATATGAACAGAAATACTTAGGTTTTCAGGCTTTTGGTTTTTCTGTTGAAAATTTTGATTTTTTTCATCAAAAGTTGATAGTTCCATGAAAAACTTCCTTGAGTCAAAAAAACTCTTTTGATGGACAATTTTTGACCAGACCCAGTTTTATTTTATTCCACAGCTGCATTTTCTAGGCATGATAGGCCTGATCCAACTGTCACTGAAACCAACAGAAAGACTCCGACTGACATCAGTGGGAATTAGATTAGGCTCCTAACACCTTCGCCATACTTAGCCATCAGTATATCTTGTGTGAGATGAAACATTCCTGTTTCAGTCTGCTCAGTAGTTTCTATGGGAACAAATGGCCTCTAATATAATAAACCTAATGCCCTTCTTCAGGCCTAAAATAGGTTTTTTTATCAATAGTTTTATAATTGTTTTGAGTGATCTGGACAAATGTTTTCAATACCTGCTTGCTTTCCATGACAAATCAGGAAGATATATGCAATTCTCAACTGGGGCTAGTGTTAACATTTGTTTTGTTGAAGTCTTAAAAGTAAAGCAAACTTAACATACTCCACTACAGCAACTCAAAAATGCACCTCTTTTTTATTAATATGGTACCCTCAAGATACTGTGAATTCAATGTTGTAAGTAGTTTATAAAAAAGCTGTGGGTAGCCTTAAGCGAAAAAGCTATCTACAGCTATATAAGGATAAACTCTCTATTAATGTGAAGGCAAAAAAGGAAATAAGTTGTTTTTCTTAATTGAGACCTTTATAACATTATCAGTCCTTTAAAAGAGTTGAATTTCAGTATCCAGGCAGAACATCAATAATAATATAATTCCACCTCCCACCCACTGCACTGCATTTCCAATTTACTGGATGCAACCTGGTTCAGGTTAGCAGCAACTTGCCTTGTCGTTGTCTGGTGATAATTCAACGGCATTTTTAAAATGAGTTGATGAACTCAGTTTTGCTGATAAGTGTAGTAAAAGACAAGTGTTAATAAAAAAAACCTGAACACCATCATCACTGACCCTTCCTAGCTAGTGATTTCAGCAGAAAGGGAAAGGATTGAATGGGAGTGGACACTGAATTATGTTTTCTCTAAAACAGGTTGAGTCATTTTGGCAGGTCAGTGTGGGGAAATTTACACTACTGCTGCACATGCTGTACCTGCTCAGTGAATAAACATATAAGCAATTAAAAAATCACCTTAAAGAGGAAAAATGGGGGGGGGGGAGGGAACAGAGGAGAACTAATTCTCCTTCTGCTGGATGATGAACATATTTGGCTTCTCACGTTAACCTTCTGATGATAAACTTTGCCTGAACTCACAGCTATTTACTTCTGAGTAATCAACTAATCTGCTCCTCTCCCAGCCACAAAAAACTAAATGACATAAGAAATTGTTGATCTCTGCAACTTCACCACAAAAACTTCTTGTAATGGTTTTGAGAGCCCACATGACTCATTATGAAGGTCAGCAACCTTCTGCAAAAAGCTTACTTCCTTACCTGCTAAAAATGGTCAATCCACGGGGAAAAAAAATACTGTTAAAAAAAAATGCTTGTCAAATGATTTCCTTAAGGGAAGCACTAACATATTCCTTTTGTCAAAAGCTAGAACATTTGGCAAAAGTCAAAAGATTATATACACAGCTTGCATAACAGTTGTTCAATTCTTATCTTGCCATAACTGTTTAAGGCCCCAATCTTGAAGTCTTTAGTAAAGCCGGAAAACTCCTACTGAAGTCAGTAGTTTTGACAGTAATAATGACTTCAGAATTGTTCCCTAACACTTAAAATTTGCCCTAACAGATTGAATCTAAACATGTTCCAATTCCTACTCACCAGCATACTTATATAAAAAGTGCACACACTGAGCCATATCCTCATTTTGTGTAAACCAGCAAGCTCCACTGAAGTAAATGGATCTACAGCAACTTAAACCAGCTGAGGACTGGGCCCAGACTTTTTGCATTTATTTCTTGAAAGAAGCTTGACAATTTTTGAGCCTGGTTCTCTTTTCATTTACACTGGATTTTAGAGCTGGTCAAAATCTGTGGGGAAGGAACCCCACAATTATATTCTGTTCTGAAATTTCCCATAAAAAAATTTAGTTACAGAGGGCATTCACAAGAAAAATTATTTTTTTAAAAACAAAACCCTATTTTTAAGTGTGAAATATTTTTGGTCAAAAAACTTTGCCCAGCTCTAGAGGTTTTACACCTGTGCTTCTCCAGTTTACTCCAGTGTATAAGTAGACTGTCCATTTCTATATTTTATTTTCAAAATAAAATTATTTCTAGTCAGAAAATACAGTAGAAATCTTGTGTATTGATGGGAATCAGGCCAATGGCTTCTCTGGTATTGACACTGAAGATAGGCTAAGAAAGATTTTAAGGCTTGCCTGGGAGTAAGACTCCCATGATGCTTTGCAATTAGATGAAGAAGTCTAACCAAGAATGGAATTTTACTGAACAGTAATCCTTAACCTACTTTGACAGCTGTTTTAAGACATATATTTTTATCATGTGCTAACCGCAAGATGTATAACCAATGAAATTATCCAAAAAGGACAAACACTGACTAACCATCAGGTGCTAAGACAGATGGAAAGTTGAGATGGGACAGGGAACCTTGGAAATAACAAATATGTATCAGAAAGAGGAAATCGATATGGATCAGAAAGATACATAACAAGGGTAACAAGAGCACAACAGCCCCTAAATTACAGGGGAACTAAAATCAGCAGCAGACTGGATGCAAGCTGTCAGAAACTACAGGGAAGGTCTTCCACAGCTGTTGGCAATTATATGCTTCTCTGAGTATGTGCTGTCTTTGCTAACTGTTTGATTAATAAATCCAATCAACGTATCGGTGTTCTATTATTAAACTAAGCCGAACCGGAGAGAACACTCTCACTAAATGAATAATCACAGTTAAAATTCCTATCAATTCTTGATTTACAAATGATTGATAATTGATTGATTAGCCACACAGTTAAACACTGTGCTACATTAGAACCAGCTCCTTAAACTACCATTAGCATTTGGACTACATTGTTATTGATCTGTATTTGGGGTAGACAGATTGTGTATCTGGCTAACAACAAAAAAAGACCAACACAAGGGCCTTTCCCAAAACTGAATGCCATTTAATATTCACATCAAAGATTTTAGTAGGAGCAACAGAGCCTTGGGCAAGGGCTCTGCCCTGGAGTGAATTGGACCCATAGAATATTTCCAAAGAAAGGGAGGAAGAAAAAAAAAAGGCATTATTGACAGTTACCTGGCCCATGATACTATATATTTCAGATGATGAGAATGCTTTGACATATGTCAGAGCCCATTGCCAAGCTAGTATACCTGAGTCCTTCACCTCAAAAACACAGGGTGAAATTCTGTTCCCACTCACACCTGAGGTGTAACAGAGCAGAATTTGGCCTATAACACCTCATCCTTTCAAACACTTTTAAAAAAAACATTGTGGCCCCTGATGTGTAACATCTCTAGCCATTCATATTTTAATATAATTTAGTTTCTATGTGTATCACATATATTTTCACTCCAGAAACACTGACTCAGATTTATACTGAATAAGAAACAAATTGCACTTTAGTAAAATTTCATCTTTACATAAATTACTCCAGCACAAGTTTCCACAGAAGGAAACGCACAAAAATGGCCACACTTAGTACAAAGTTTCCAAAATTGATGTGTGGTCAAGTTTAATATAGCTTTTCCATTCTGATAGCTACTCTTAGCAAACCTCCCTATATTGTCCTTGAGGTCATACCACAAAACTAGAGATGGTCTAAAGGAGGCATTCCATTTGGATCACATTCTTTTCTCAAAACAGCAACTTGGAAACATATCTAAAACCACAGGTATTCAGAATAAAACTAGAAATCAAAGCAGTGTAGGATGCCTCCATTTGACTACTGCTGAAACAGTTCCATACCACAATTCCTCATTAGCAGGAATTAGGGATTGGGTCAATCAAGAAATGTCACAAATGCTACAAAATACCACTGTTTATAGTAATTAAGTTTCATCCATAATCAACAGAAAGCATATAGTATTCACTTGATGATCCAGAATGACAGCCAGCTTTCCAGTTACAGTAAAGGGACCACCTAAAAAGAAATTATACTCACATCAATTTGCACATTCACTGACATATTACCACTGAGGAATTTTCAAGTTGCATTTGCCATATTTATTTTTCTTTGGTTATATTACTAAAGGAAAAGAATCAGCTTTTCCCATGATAAGGACAAAAGGAGTCTCCAAAATGCAAGGCCAGTTGGAGCTAACAGTGTGACAAGTCCAACCCCACAGCAATTTATTTTAATTAATTTTAAAAGGATCTAACAATCAATATGCTTTTCTAAAGAATAAATCACACTATCATCCCATGCTAAAAGGAATAAAATAAAGGAGAGATTTAAAGTCCCAGTAAACATGAAAACAGATTCTGTTATGGAGTTCTTCCACTCAGGACATTTTTACCACCACAGTCTATGGGGTTTGGGGGTTGGCAGGCAGGAAAGACTATTGTGTCTAAATACAGCTCCCCTATCATAGAATCATAGAATATCAGGGTTGCAAGGGACCTCAGGAGGTCATCTAGTCCAACCCCCTGCTCAAAAGCCGGCCCAATCCCCAATTAAATCATCCCAGCCAGGGCTTTGTCAAGCCTGACCTGAAAAACTTCTAAGGAAGGAGATTCTACCACCTCCCTAGGCAACGCATTCCAGTGTTTCAACACCCTCCTACTGAAAAAGTTTTTCCTAATATCCAACCTAAACCTCCCCCACTGCAACTTGAGACCATTACTCCTTGTCCTGTCCTCTTCTACCACTGAGAATAGTCTAGAACCATCCTCTCTGGAACCACCTCTCAGGTAGTTGAAAGCAGCTATCAAATCCCCCCTCATTCTTCTCTTCTGCAGACTAAACAATCCCAGTTCCCTCAGCCTCTCCTCATAAGTCATGTGTTCCAGACCCCTAATCATTTTTGTTGCCCTTCGCTGGACTCTTTCCAATTTATCCACATCCTTCTTGTAGTGTGGGGCCCAAAACTGGACACAGTACTCCAGATGAGGCCTCACCAATGTCGAATAGAGGGGGACGATCACGTCCCTCGATCTGCTCGCTATGCCCCAACTTATACATCCCAAAATGCCATTGGCCTTCTTGGCAACAAGGGCACACTGCTGACTCATATCCAGCTTCTCGTCCACTGTCACCCCTAGGTCCTTTTCCGCAGAACTGCTGCCTAGCCATTCGGTCCCTAGTCTGTAGCTGTGCATTGGGTTCTTCCGTCCTAAGTGCAGGACCCTGCACTTATCCTTATTGAACTTCATCAGATTTCTTTTGGCCCAATCCTCCAATTTGTCTAGGTCCCTCTGTATCCTATCCCTGCCCTCCAGCGTATCTACCACTCCTCCCAGTTTAGTATCATCCGCAAATTTGCTAAGAGTGCAATCCACACCATCCTCCAGATCATTTATGAAGATATTGAACAAAACCGGCCCCAGGACCGATGTCCTGCAGTCATGCTATAGTCAAAAATAAATAATGAGTACTTCTCTTGAGAAAACTCCAAAGGCAAAGAATTGGTCTAGTATTAACAGACTTCCCCCATCAAACACAGACTGTTTTTCATCATACATTTCTTTCTGACAGCTGAATGTCCCACTTTATTTTCAAGCTTCCAAGTCTCCTTCCTCATCTGAGTTTCTGGACAGATATTGCTTGTAATCATCTAAAGTAGCTCTTCTGCAGCACCTATTTCAAAAGAAGGGAAGGGTGTATTTCCCCATATTCAGATAAAGGAATGGGAACAAATGTATCTTCCTTCCCACCAAACTAAGTTTTAAATGGGGGAGGGGGGGAGAGATACATTTGTTCCCATTCCTTTATCTGAATATAGGGAAATACACCGTCCCTGTTTGTTCTGTATGGCTGGGTTGCTTGGGTCTGCAGAAAAATAACATGCCAATCAACATTAATGTCCTTTATAGTTGTAGCTGACTGCAGCATTCAATACCTGCTGTGGGAATCTGGAAAGGATATAGCAACTGTGTCCCCTCTTCCCACGCGCCACACCAGGTTGCTGCTGGGAAGTTCTACTCATGTTCCTAAATGTTCTTTTTAAGACACATGAAGACTTCTTGAATAATTAGAGCCTAATTTTCAGAAATTCCGAGCACCCAGAACTCCAACTGAAGTCAATGGGAACACCAGGTGCTCAATATCTCTCAATACCAGTTGGCACCTCTTCCTCTGCAAAAGGAACTGAGAATTTAACTTTGCTTTCAAATGTATACATGCAGTTCTCATTTGAGACAGATGTAGTACTGGGCGCATATTTAACTGGTTGGGGCCAGATTGTGAGCCCCTTACCTACACTGGCAAGCCATTACTCATAGGAATAGTACTAGTGACCAATAACAGGCTCACAACCTGGTCTTTGGTTACTTCAGTAATAAGCATGATAGAAAGAGCTCTCGGAGGAGAATTTGATCTTAGTCTTTATTTTTTTGTATATATAAAAAGATCAAGAGAATGCAAACTACAACTGTGTCCTGATGCCCTAATTCCCTGGTGATGAGCATGTTGCAATAGCCTAGACAGGCTTCTTGTTCATCCCTTGAGTGAATGTTGCAGAGGCTAAACACAATCTGGCCCTACAATGTTTAGAGATATATATAAAAAGTCTAGAAACAAAAGAAAAGATGCCATTTTCCCTGTCATTACTACTCTTGAGATGAATGAACATATTTTCCTACTTCTTTTTAGGAGTTTACTATAAGGTCCATCCTTCCTCTCAATTCACAGCAGATCTGAAAACACAACTGGTCGACCCTTAACTTTTCAATGCCAAAATGTTATAGAAAACAAAGGCTTCTTAATTACAGAGGTACATGAGCATAGATCATGATGCAATGTAATCTTCTATGATCTACTAAACTGCACTTCAACTCAAGAGTATGATTAATGTAGAAAGGGTAATAAAAACTGCATATTCTCATCTCCATCAAATTAACTTTTTGAATTGGAAACAGGAGATTAATTACAATTCTTCTTAAGTGGCACTTTGCTGCTGTAGCCTAATTTTCAACTGATATTCTTGTATCTGCCTGCATCAATCAAGAGTTATTCAAACAGACGTGTTCAGATTTCTTGGATCTGTTCAACTAAACTAGATCTACATCCAATCCAACATACTGTATTTGTAATATTTTGACTGGATATAAGGTTATTAAAACTCACATTCCAGGAACTTGTTTTGCAAGCAAAAAATCACATGAATTTAATGCCAGGAAAGCTTTTAAAATCTCAGTGTGAAAAACAAGGGAGAAACAGGAAAATACTGAAGAATTTACAACCTGGGTGCTATGTTGGAGTAAGGATTTCTGCATCTGGCCTTTAAAGAAATAAGGACCTGAACCAGTGAATGTTGAAATTAATGGAAGGACTCACCTTGACTTCAGTGGGTCCCAAGTGCTTAATTCACTAATACAGCTATAATTTCCACTACACTCTGTCTCCCTTCTTTGCTAATGGCAGAAAAATTCCCTTCATCCAGTCCTTCAGCCAATTTCCAGTTATCCACACATCATTACAAATTGTCCAAATAAGATCACTACTGCACTTTTTAACAATTCTGCAGGCACATTATCTATCCCTGGTGCTTCCTCAGGCTTCATTTTCATAATAGCATACATCACTTCCTCTCACAGGATCGATGGCTCCGGCTCCCATGCTCTCTTTTCTGTCATCCTCCATTATGAGTGGCTCTGGTAAGGCATACAGATTGGCACAATAATTTCAACACCTGAGTTTAATATCATCAGTGAGAATTCTGCCATCATGATCTCTTATTATGTCTGATCACAGGGAAAACCTTTCAGTAAGAAGTCTTACCACTGGGAACATACCTTTTGGATTATGACTCTACTTTAAAATTCTCAGATTCCATACTTTTTTGCTTCATATTTGTTCATCTCGCCTCTGACTCGGTGTGCTCACTTTCTTATATTCTCTCCTATGTTCTTCCATCTCCAAGTCATTCTCTTTCACTCTGTCACTTTTTTGCCAGTACAAACACCTTCTCAGTTAACCACGATGCAGTCCAATGCTGACTTTTCAGAAAGTGTGCTTTGGTGGTTTCAACAACAACAGTTTTGATTTTATTCCACAGTTTGCAATCACATGTCAGCAAAGTTCTGCTCTCCATAATTCAGGATCTCAAGAAATGATGGGTACAGACAGAACTATCACTGCAACAAACTGGTTTCAAAGAGGCTGAGGCATGCATGACCAAATAATGAATATCCATCACATCACTGAAGAATGCGGAGAGTACAATCACCCATTGATCATGGGCTTTATTGACTATTCAAAAGCATTTGATATTGTCCAATATGACCATCTTGGGAGGCTACCGGCAGACATGAAGATTCCAAAGCATCTCACTGAACTCATGACAAGTCTCTACCACCAATAACAGACCACAGTAAGAACAGTAGTTGGAGACAGCGAGTGGTTTTCCACTGGTCAGGGTGTGAGACAAAAGCGTACTTTGTCCCCAAGCCTCTCTAACATGTATGCAGAATTTATTGAGAGACAAGCCTTGCAAGGTTTTGACAAAGTGGAAGGAGTTGGAATTTCCATGGTGGACACCTCTTAACTGACCTCAGACAGGCTGATAACATGACATTCTTTATTACAACCACCAATAGAATGCAACATATATTGGAATATGTAAAAACAGTTAGTGAGGAACATGGACTATTCCTGACCGGGATGAAAACAAAATGCATGCATGTTGACATGACTACTAAAACAGAATGCAAGAAGACATCACGATTAATGGACAAACTTAGAGGCAGTGGGTTAATTTAACTATCTGGGATCATATATATCCTGTCAAGGTTCCTCCCCCACTCTGAACTCTAGGGTACAGATGTGGGGACCTGCATGAAAAAACCTCCTAAGCTTATCTTTACCAGCTTAGGTCAAAACTTCCCCAAGGTACAAAATATTCCACCCGTTGTCCTTGGACTGGCCGCTACCACCACCAAACTAATACTGGTTACTGGGGCAGAGCTGTTTGGACGCGTCTTTCCCCCCAAAATACTTCCCAAAACCCTGCACCCCACTTCCTGGACAAGGTTTGGTAAAAAGCCTCACCAATTTGCCCAGGTGACTACAGACCCAGACCCTTGGATCTTAAGAACAATGAACAATCCTCCCAACACTTGCACCCCCCCTTTCCTGGGAAATGTTGGATAAAAAGCCTCACCAATTTGCATAGGTGACCACAGACCCAAACCCTTGGATCTGAGAACAAGGAAAAAGCATTCAGTTTTTTACAAGAAGACTTTTAATAAAAAATAGAAGTAAATAGAAATAAAGAAATCCCCCCTGTAAAATCAGGATGGTAGATATCTTACAGGGTAATTAGATTCAAAAACATAGAGAACCCCTCTAGGCAAAACCTTAAGTTACAAAAAAGATACACAGACAGAAATAGTTATTCTATTCAGCACAATGCTTTTCTCAGCCATTTAAAGAAATCATAATCTAACACATACCTAGCTAGATTACTTACTAAAAGTTCTAAGACTCCATTCCTGGTCTATCCCCGGCCAAGACGACTACAGACAGACACAGACCCTTTGTTTCTCTCCCTCCTCCCAGCTTTTGAAAGTATCTTGTCTCCTCATTGGTCATTTTGGTCAGGTGCCAGCGAGGTTACCTTTAGCTTCTTAACCCTTTACAGGTGAGAGGAGCTTTCCCCTGGCCAGGAGGGATTTCAAAGGGGTTTACCCTTCCCTTTATATTTATGACATATCCAAACAAGGAGGCTGTTCCAAAGACGTCAGAAGACAACTAGGAATGGCTCATTCAGCTATGGCCTCCCTTAAGGAAGTGTGAAAAAAGTGATATCTGGAAATGTACAAAGGTGTAACAGGTGAAAAGCCTAATTTTTTCCATTCATGGATGTGAATCCTGGAAAGGAAATGCTGCTGACAAAAAAAACCTGAAGTTTTTGAAATGTGGTGCTGGTGAAGACTCTTGCATACCTCCTGGATGGACAAAAAGGTGAATGCTTATTATTGGACAGAAGCAGACCCTGATGATGGAAATCGACACAAACTTATGTACTTTAGTCACATTAGGACTAGAGATGGAAATAATCTAGAGATAGTCATAATGGAAGGAATGGTGGTGTGTCACTGTTGTAGGTGTGGCTAGTAAGGAGATGGATGGATGGTGTGCAGCAGGTCACTGATAGATCACCTGCTGAGTGCTCAAAATTAGCAACAGATTATGAGGGCTTCTAAAAATTCTGCTGCAATATCACTGATATTTAGACATAAATAACTGGATTTATCTACTTAATTTCCATTAAAAACTGCCCTTGATACATTGCACAATATTATAGACTAACATTCTGCCCTTAGTTCCATCTATGCAAAACCACTGAAGCCATAGGAAGCTGTCATAGGTGGAACACAGGAGAGTTTAGCCCACTGTATTAATAAGCAATGTAAAGTGAAAATGTTAAAGAGTTTTAAAAAAGGTTTATCTTTAGCACTATAGTTTAGAATCAAAGTGCGATAATTTCATGGCATGAATAATCTTGGATTGTCTATTTCTCACCCAAATCGTTGTAAGAATATTGCATTGGCACTACTGTGGTAGCACCTTGTTACTGAAACTGGCAACGGTTAAATGTCAGGAGCGGTAGCTTCTTTAATAATATATATTTACAGGGGAGAGAACACCCTGTACCTTTTTGTCCGTGCTTCATTAACTGGGTAATGGAAAGAGTACAGGAATACACCCATGAAGAAGCCAGGTTAAACATTGCTCTAAGTCACGTGTCCACAAGACTACTTCAGTTACGTCTGCCATAGATACAAGATGGAAGTTAAGCCAATTATGCAGTGACAGTAAGGTTTAATGAGCATGCTAGTAAAACAGAACAAAACTCTCACGGCCTGACATCCTGTCTGCAGGATTAAAGATTTAGGCTGAATTACTGTTTACCAAAGATGTGTAACAGTAAGGAGGAATAAAGTATGTTGACCTCAGAAAGGTACAGGAATCATTCTGCTGGGACAGGAGAGCATGGTTTACGGCAGCTGACTAGCAAGGAGTCACTCCTCGATATTGTACCAAGAAAGAGTAGTGTTTATCCCCCCACACACTCCCCACACACACACTTTATTGCACGCTGAGTATAGGCTGAAGTAGGCAGTGATACACCGCCTGAACTCAAGGTGAAACTGTCACATTTCACTCCCTTTGGCTGCAATATGTAAGGGAAAAAGAACAATGGCAGGTCCCCTAGTCTAGCTCTACCATGAGTGTCAGATTACCATTCAGCCCTGCTATTTCAGCAATTAGAAGGTGAAGGTGTCCTTAATCTTAAAAATTGAAGTCAGTAAATGTTCCTAGTTTGTGCTAGACAAAAATCATTCCATTACTCTTCATTACAAGAGACATCAACTCCTCTTCGATATTAATTCACTGCTGTTCTACCGAGATATGAAAATGCAGCATAACATAGCTGAGATAGTAGAAAATGTTAACACTAAATCAGCCACTTTAAAAAGGGATTTATCTCTCTCTTCTTGATTACCAATATAGGGCCATTGCTTGGAAAAATTTTGTCCTAAAGGTATTTGCACAGCCCGTGCCAAGCATTTCCAGCTTGGCATATTGCAAAATGGTGGACATTTTAAAAAAATCACATTATTTTTATTACCATGTTGTTCTTTTTCCACTTTAAGGCTTACATGATTTTTGCCAGCTGCTATCTCAAGAAAATTTAGACCTGGAAACCAGTTCTTTACACCATCTGAAAACTAATGCTTTATGCCAGTTTTCACTGGCATAAAGCATTAATCGCTAACTGTAGATGTTTTTGAGTTATCAGCTGCTAACTTAAGGATTCTTTAGATGGATGAATACCATTATGAGTAAAAGGAATAAATGGAATGTGAATAACATAACATCGTCATTGTCTCTTTATTCTGTGCTTTGGTAAAACATGTTTTTGCATACAACCACATGCTTCACTGAAATAATGCAACAAAATGCTATCTACTAGAATCCACTTAACAATACTTTCCACTCTGCAATAAATCAGTGTTCTTGGTGTAGGGGGCTGTTTTAAGATAGATTCTTAATATTGGTATAATGTAGTTGTGACCAGAATCCCAGGGGAGCCAGCTGAGGTCACGCAATTAGGGTGAACTGCAAAGAATGGGGCAGCCAATCCCCAAAGCTGGTGGATATTCCAATACTTAGATTTACCAAACCAACTTCTATTATACCTCACTGGTTACTCCGAAGTCAACAATACAGTTTCCATTAAAGTAACCCAGCTGCAGGCCTCCACCTAGACACCCAAGTCAAAATGATGAGGATTACTGAAAATCTTATTCACCACATAAAAAAGGTTCTACCAATCCCAAAGGATCAGACACATTACTTCCCAGGTTAATGAATATTCCGGACCTTTCCCAAATACACACTTACAGCCAATTCTTATTAACTAAACTAAAATTTATTAAAAAAGAAAGAGAGAGAGAACTGGTTAAAAGATCAGTGTACATACAATCTTGAAACTCATTTTCAAAGCAGAGATGGAAAGCTCTGTAGATGCAAAGAGTTCTTTCAGAAATAGTTCATAGGTTATAGCCCAATGTTTGTATTCAGGGCGGTCCAGTCAGAACTGGGATCTCAGTCCTTATGGTGTAGGCTTCCCCTGCATGAAGCCTCAAGCAGATCCGAGACACACAGGATGAGGACCCAAGCCATTTTTTACACAATTTCAGGCCTTCTTTGACAGGTTGGAGTCCCTTGGCGAACAACAGACACTCATTTCCTAAGCATCACCAGTAATTATTCACACAGATCAACATAAGTCAATTGCCAGTTTTTCTACCATTCGCAGGTGATTTGCTATACATTTCAAAGAGAGATGAATACAGTAATATCCTATATTTACGGTTCATTTAAATGTTAAGATGTTTTGTTGACCTCTGAATTAACAGAATACAGCATAGACAGGGACTGTCTGATTACACTGTTGACCTCATATATATATATATATATATATATATATATATATATATATATATATATATATATATACACACACAAAAACAAAACATTATCTCCCCTTATGTTTTTAAGGGTTGAATTTGAGTGATTTATCCTGCAGGATGCTTCTGGTCATCATCACAGTAGTATTTGTGTGACAATTCTAAATCCCCATGTATTTTAACAGCTGCCTACCTGATCATTACACTACAAGAAAAGGGATTTTCTCCACATCCTGAATTGATTTCTCTTAATAAATCTGTTTGCCTAAACCCCACAACGAAATTAGATTTATCTTTATGAGTCAAATATGGAATCTTCTCTAAAAGACATGCGTTAAAAATGGGTGGAAAAAATGTATCTAGACTATACATGACTACTGTGTAAGTATTTTTTTCATGAATAGGGCACTTCATCTACTGCTGAGTGGGTGAAAAGAAACATACACAGCTGCATCCTGAAAAGACAAACTATTAGAGTCTGTCATTAAAGTTTCTTGTAAATTCAAACAAAAATTAGTCTACCAAAACTAATCACTGATAGCAAATGACAACTGTGGTTTTGCTTTAATAATTTTAAAAAAAGTGTTCCATGCTTAGCAGTAACTTTTACAAATTTTCAACTTATGTTTTTAAAATATTAACACAAGGTATAAAAATCCATCTAATTAAAGCACTAAAGGATTACACACTCGTTCCATGGATAGATGGCTGATTAGTAAATTACAGTCCAGGGACAGGACAAAAGCAAGGTCTAAATATTCGTAAGAACACACAGTAGGGAAGCCCCTGTTTTGGAATGTAAAAGTAATGTGGCATCACTGGATGAAACCCAAACTTCCCACAAATAACTTCTGGCTACAACCAGAAGCAAACCTTTCCTATGAAATATGTGGCTTCCGAAGTCCTAGACAACGTGTTTCTATTCCAGCAGTCTCATGACATTCATTTCCGGCGTCTCCTTCCCCATTCAACAACTACACACCAACGAATCTAAGGCTTGAACTCTATCACTTTTCTCTTATTCTTTCACCCATTCCTTAACAAGTGTAATAATTGTATTGACCACTTTATAAGATACTACTCCTCTCAATTGTCTCCATATGGACACGCTTAGTTTGTGTCACAATTAGTATTTTTCTATGTGGCTTATGCAAGAACTGTCACTCACACTTGATATAGTGCTTACGACACGTTCGTAATTCATAAAAACAAAATCAGAGTTTAAAAACTAATCACTACCTACATCATCCACTTCCACCAACACACACATGCACTATAACATACAACTCACCCTTTCTCCAGCCTGTCAGCATTTAGGAGTCTCCAATATAGGACTTAAATCACTATGGACATGTCTACACTGTAGCTGGGAGCAAGCCGCCCAGGCCAGGTAGACAGACTCGTGCTAGCAGGGCTCAAGCAGTGTGCTAAAAATAGCAGTGAGACCATTGTGGCTCGGGCTGCAGCTTGGGTTCTCAAGCCCACTCAACCCCTGAGACTTAAGAGCCCGAGCTGAAGCCCAAGCCGCAGCATCCACACTGCTATTTTTAGTGCAATATCAAACCTTGCTAGCATAACTCTGTCTACCCGGACTGCTCCCAGCTGCAATGTAGACATATCCTATGAGACCTGGTCTATCAACCTATAACTTGGTCAGGGGACCCAGTTACAACACAGCAAAATGTTGTAGCATACATGGGCCCTAACCAGGCCCCAGTAAATAGGTTAAAACTCAGAGAAACACAGGACAGTCCACACCACAGCTGTGTGACAAACTAAGACACTTGACTTTAATTGTATTTTTAGTACAGATCCTATCCTCAATCCTATCCTCAATATAAATGTGTGTGTGTTTAGTTTCAAACTCCTAACTTTGCACGTGGAAAGAATACAACCAATGATATCTGAACACAAATTATGATGTACATAACGTGCACTTTACATCAAACAAGTAAGATAAAAACCTCACATCTTTCCCCACCAAAAATTCACATGGAAAGAAACCAGGAAAAAACACCAATTTTGCATAGTCATTAATGAGTCAAGAAGAATTTGGCATGCACTCTCTCACTCTCTCTGCTGAAAAGGCAACATTTGCTATAGCACAACAGACAGTGTTAATTTGTAGTCATGAGCCAAACCAAAGCAAGTACCTCAATAGATTTATTATTATTTTTATTTTTCAACAGAGGTGTTAACCACTTAATTCTTCTCGTATTAGAAATATAGACTGGCTCAAACTAAACCCAATCTAAATTGTAAATTATAAAGGGCTCAAGGGTGCTTTTAAGGCCCAGTCTTGCATTGAGGGGGTAGAGAATGGCACGCACCCTCCACCCCCACCAAAAAGCAGAATGTTTTCTGAAGCACCATAGGGTGAAAAGGAGCATGCCTGATGCTATGCTTCTTCAGGGCATTCTGTCTCCTCCTCCAGCCTGCTAGCTGGTGAGCAGTAGGGAATGGGGCTGTGTCCCTGCCGGCGCCCTATTCCCTTTGGGGTGTGTCTTGTGTCTCAGGGGACACATGGAGGAAGAAGTCATGGTGGGAAGTCACTGCAATTTTTCCCCAGTATCCCACAGAAGCACAGGACACAAATCTTTCTGCCCTCTAAAAAACGCCACATGCTCTGCAGAGCAGCAGGACACACTCTGACCCAAAGTGAGCAGAGGAAATGGAATGACCTCAGGTGCTTATTCTTATATAATAGTTAACTGATCATCAGCTCTGTACAAACATATTGAGACATAGTCTCTTCCCCCCAGAAGTTGCAACTGAAATCAGACAGACACATATAATACGGAGTGTTTTCGTTCGACTAACAGAGAGATCACTTGCTGAAATGTTTCTCACGGGGAAATGTGTTTTAAGGAAAATGGAAAGAAAAAAAGATGATCATATTGTGAGCAGTCAAACATTTACATTTGATTAAATGACACAAATTCTATCAATTACTGTTGGCAGCTAGCCTCTCTCAGAAACACAGGTAAAAGCTTGTCTGTTGGTAAGTATTCAGAAGCTGGCTGTTCTGTTGAAAAGGATTCCAATTACTAACAAATATAGGATCAATTTACCCATTTAAGGGCATCTCGTTCCCAGACATCCCTAAATTTAGTTGTTACATTTTCTTGTGAGATTTTGCTTCAACAGCAAAACACCAAAATATATGGAATGGGTTCAGTTTGTTGTAGCCACCCATGATTTCAGTCTCCACCCTACGGCATCAGCATGAGCAATATTCAAGGCCCACTGTCAACACAGTTTTATGAAAATCATCATGGACTCTCAAAGATGCAAGGAACTTCACCTCGGAGAACATAGTTTCACTTCTGATCAACTCCCTCAGCATTCACTGAAGGAGACATGGGACCCTTTCATGAAATATTCCATAGAGGAGAAACCAACAAAACAACCCCAAAATTTCAGTCCCTGATGCCAGAGTAATTGAGTTAGAACATTTGACCTAAAAGGCTCTATAGAGACCTAAATAAAAATCTCCAGAAAAATTCCAAGCAAATACCACCCAAGGTTCTATGAACCCAAACTTTAGTATTGTAAAAGTGTTTAATCCAAGAACCATCTTTGTTTAAAGGAATTCCTAAGTATTGGAAGTTAGCCCTCATTTTAGAGTACGGTCCCATTAAATATTTTGTGACCCATCAGAAATTTGCCTGTGTTGGTGGCAACATGGTGAGAGGGAATGGACTGGGTAGAGGGGGGAGGGTGTCTTTGGGAATATAGCTTGCTTTGCCACTTGCTGGAAGGCACTATGCATGTAGGTTTTCTTGTAATTATTTATTCTATTAAAGTAGCATCTAGAGACCCCAAACGAGGTCAGGGCCCCATTAAGCATTTCTCAAATGCCCCCAGAGGCTTTTCTTGCGACCACAGACTCCTGGGCTGTGATGTGGGGGAGGGCAGAAGCAGCAGCACCTCCCCATCCCTGTTGCTCCTGGATGCACCACTTTGGTGTTGGTTTCTGGGGCCACCAGCAGGGGTTAGGCCCTGCCTCCCTCTGGAGACATGTGGGGCACAACGCTGGAGGAACAGGCAGCCAGTGAGTTCCTCACCTTCCCAGGGGTGGGGGGGCTCAGGTTTTGGGCTTTAGCTCTGGTGTGGTGGCAGTCTCTGGCTGCTGGGCTTTGGGTTCCAGCCCCAGGGTCTGGCCACATGGCTTCGACCTCTGATCCTGGGCCCCAGTTGTGGGGCTTCAAGCTCCGGATCCCTCACGGCTCCCCCAGCCACCCACCCATCCCCACTGCCCCTGGTGCCCGCTGCCTCCCCAACACCTCTCATCCAGGGCTTAATTTGTCCCCAGACTTTCCAGGGCTGAGTAAGTCTGCTGTGAAAAGTGATACTTATGTGTTTGTTAATATCACTTTTCAAAACAGACTTATTAGCTAGAAATAAATAAACTACAATGATTTGTACGGCTATACGTGCATCTTAATTAGCTTTAGGAAAAACAAATAAAGTATTTTAGGAAAAAGCGTGAGAGCAGGCCACAGGCACCAACTCCGTGGGGAAAAATTGGTGGGTGCACTCCCCGCCCCGCCCCATCCTGCCCCAGCTCACCTCCACCTCTTTCCCGAGCTCATCGCATCCCCACTTCTACTCCTAACTCCCAGCGCTTGCTGCCGTGAAACAACTATTTCATGGCGGCAAGCGCTGGGAGGAAGAGGGGAGGAGGGGGAACACGGCGCGCTCAGGGAAGAGGTGGGGCCCGGGATTTGGGGAAGGAGTCCAGTGGGGCAGGGGGGGGCCGAGTTGGGGAAGGGGTTGGAATGGGGGCGGGGAAGGGGCAGGAGGCGGCGGAGCAGGGGTGGGGCCGGGGGCAGGTCGAGCACCAAACGGCCCCGGGAAAAGTTGGCACCTGTGAGAGCAGCCACCAGCAAGAGTTGGTGGCTGCACTCCAAGGCCACCAAATAATGTGTCCTAAGAACCCTTAGGGGTTGCACATATACATAGTAAGAGACTCTCCCAGCCCTGAAGACCTTATATTTTAAATTGATGACACAAAGGGTGAAGGAAAGGAAATGTTATTATCCCTATTGTACAGATGGGGAACTAAGATACAGAGAGATTAAGTGAATTGCCAAAGGCCACAGAAAGCCTGAGGCAGAGCAAGGAAACTGAAGCCAGGTCTCTTGTATTTCAGTTCAATGTCTTAATAGCAAGCTTATTCTTCTCTTTTGAAAATGTATATGGCAGTCAGCTAAAGATGACAAAACCAGCTATAAATAAAATATCTGTTTTTTCACGCAGACAATGCTATAAAAAATGAAAATGATATAAGTAAGGTATATGAAAGTTGACCAGTACTAATAAGAGTCCAGATAGTTAGTCACATTGCAATTCTATAGATGTTAGAAATGTGTTATTTTGGTAAGTGCCTCACAAGAGTAGAGAGGTTTGAAAAATGAATGCCATGTTGATTTGTTTCATAAGCAATACCACAATGATGTATGTGCCAATGTTTTTATGTGATATGAAGAGCACCCTTACAGTCACAGAAATATCTCTTCCCGCATCATGATAAAAACTCAACTTATTTTTATGCTTTTTTCTTTCCTTCTCAGGAATGCTCTTGTCCCTTTGATTGCGTATTTTACTGCACAACACAATGACTTTCATAGCAGCCTTACTTAACTGTTAGTTTCAACAGAGGGTCAACCTGGAATACCTTCAGAGCTAGTGGTTGTTGAGCCAATTATAGTCCCAAGTACCTCTGGCATGCTTCTGCATAAAACTGATCCTTGTAGCCCTTGAGAAACTTTAAAACAAAAACAAAACAAACTAACTTTTCCTGCAACTTTACGTAAACCAATTTCTCAGGGCTGTAAGGAACATTTTCTAAAAAAAAAAACAAACCACAGACGCATTTGGGTAGATGAGGAGCTTAAGATAACAAACAACTTGTAAAGTATGGTTTCAGAGGAACAGCCGTGTTAGTCTGTATTCGCAAAAAGAAAAGGAGTACTTGTGGCACCTTAGAGACTAACCAATTTATTTGAGCATGAGCTTTCGTGAGCTACAGCGTAGCTCAGTCTGAGGCCAAATGGAGTTGACAGTGTCACTTTTACCAAGCTTATTGAAGCTCTTAGGGATAGCAGCCACTGCTGCAGGGATGTTGATGTCTCCACAAACATGCTCCGTTTACCTGCAGAAGCAAGGAGGTAGTTCTTTTCCTCTCCTATTTTCTCTAAATAGATATAAATAATTTAAAAAATATATATGTTTGCACAAACACCACAGCAAACTACTATCAATCCCTCTGTGATGAAAATTATGATCTAGACAGAGAGCAAAGAAAATCTGTATTGGACAAAGTCACTTAGACCTCTACTCTATACTGTACTCTATTAAAAAAAAAATTCCTCAGCTTTGTCCATGGAGCTTCAATAGACCTTCTCAGACTCAGATCCAATGGAGCTTCATATGGATCCTAATGCAAGAGCCAATATTTTTGGCACTGTCCCCTTGGGACATCCCCAGCTTTTGGAAATCTCCTCTTTCTACTAATTCATCTCTTCCCACATGCCATTAAAAGGAGAGCTGCATCTGATTCTTCTGTCACTTACACCAGTTTTCTACCACTGTAGCTCCAGTGCAGCAGTTCTTTATTTACTCTGCTGTAACTGAGATCAGAATCAAGCTCATGGCTGACTTTATAAGACTGACCGAACTGGACATGTTAAGAGAGAAAAAAGGAATCAGGATATAGAAAAGAGTTCTCAGATGCTGTTACAGGAAAGCCTTGCAGTAGATCAAATGGAAACATACTATTTCTGTCTTATATTTGGAGGGGGTATACCAAAAAGAGGTATTTTCAGGCTCCAGACTGTGACAGCCACAAACTGCTTCATCATTTCTTAATAGAGAGGGACCTGGAATGAGGTTAAGCTGCTGAAATTTTGCAAAGCGGGGGTTAGTAATGTGACTACAGTATAAGATTAATCCATAAAAAGAGGTTCAGGAGAGCTGGCAGTTTCTCAAGGAGACAATATTAAAGGCACAACAGCAAACCGTCCCGATGCAAAGGAAAGATGGGAAAAATAGTAAGAGGCCAATATGTCTCCATTAGGAGTTCTTTAATAACCTGAAAATCAAAAAGGAATCCTGCAAAAAGTGGAAACATGGACAAATTGCTAAGGAGGAGCACAAAAGAATAGCACAAGAATGTAGGAACAAAATCAGAAAGGCTAAGGCACAAAATGAGTTAAACCTAGCAAGGTATATAAAAGGCAATAAGTTGAGATTCTTTAAATACCTTAGGAGCAAGAGAAAGAGAAAGGAAAATCATAGGTTTCCTACTTAGTGGGGAAGGAGAGCCAATAACTTGATGACTTCAAGGTGGCTGGGGTACTTAATATCTATTTTGTGTGACTGTTCATTAAAAAAGGCCAATGGTAATCAGATACTCAACACAACTCATATTAACAAAAAGAGGGAAGAAACGCAAGCCAAAATAGGCAAAGAACAAATTAAAGCATATTCAGATAAATTAGATGTATTCAAGTCAGCAGGGCCTGATAAAATTCATCCTAGTGCACTCAAGGAACTAGCTGAAGCAATCTTGGAACTATTAGCAAGTATCTTCAAGAACTTATGCTACAGGAGAGGTCCAAGAGGGCTGGAGATGGGTAAATATAGTACCATTCTTTAAAAAGGGGAAAAAAGAGGACCCTGGGAATTACAGGCCAATTAGTCTACCTGTAATACCTGGAAAGAGACTGGAACAAACGACTAAACAATCAATTTATAACCACCTCAAGGATAATAAGGACTAGCCAGCATGCATTTGTCAATAACAAATGTTGCCAAATCAAATGAATTTCCTTCTTCCATAGGGTTACTGACTTTGTAGAGGTAGAGAGGAGGAAGCAGTAGACATGATATATCTCAATTTTAGTAAGACTTTTGACACAGTCCCACATGACATTCTCCTAAGCAAACTAGTGAAATGCAGACTAGATGAATTTACTATAAGATGGGTGCATAACTGGTTGAAAGACTGTAAAAGTGTTATCAATGGTTCACTGTCTAACTAGGAGGATGTACCTAGTGGGGTCCTGTAGGAGTTAGTCCTGAATACAGTACTATTCAGTATTTTCATTAATAACTTGGATAATGGACTGAAGGCTGTTGCTTATACATTTTGCAGCTGACACTAAACTGGAAGGGATTCCAAGCACTCTGCAATACAGTATTAGAATTCAAAAGGACCTTGACAAACTGGAGAATTGGTCTGAATTTAACAAAATGAAATTCAATAAAGACAAATGCAAAGTACTAGAACTTTGAAGGGAAAATCAAAAGCATTACTACAAAATGGGGAATAAGTGGCTAGGTGGTGGTACTGATGAAAAGGATCTGTCGATTATAGTGGATCACAAATGGAATATGGGTCAACAATATGATGCAGCTGCAAAATGCTAATTCTGGGATATATTAACAGGAGCGTTGTATGTAAGACACAACAGGCAATTGTCCTGCTCTACTCAGCCCTGGTAAGGCCTCAGCTGGAGTACTGTGTCCAGTTCTGGAAGCCACATGTTAGGAAAGATATGGACAAGCTGCAGAGAATCCAGAGGAGAGAAACAAAATTATATAAAGTTTAGTAAACTTGACCTATGAGGAAAGGTTAAAAAAATGGGCATTTAGTCTTGAGAAAAGACAACTGAGGAGGAACCTGATAACAGTCTTCAAATCTGGTAAGAGCTGTTATAAAGAGGACAGCAATCAATTGTTCTTCATGTCCACTTAAGGTCGGACAAGTGGTCATGGGCTTAATCTGCCACAAGGGAGATTTAAGTTAGATATTAGGAAAACCTTTCTAACTATAAGGGTAGTTAAACTCTGAAATGATTTCCAAGGGAGGTTATGGAATCCCCATCACTGGAGGTTTTTAAGAACAGGTTGGAAAAATGCCTGTCAGGGATGGTCCTGCCTTAGCATAGGGGGTTGGACTTGATAACTTCTCAAGATCTCTTCCAGCCCTACATGTCTATGATTCTATAAGCCTAGCTAAGTACACAGTTCTTTCCAAAATAAATCATATGCTGATAATATTTCTTTATTACGTGTCAGTATTATAAACGAGACTGATACTCAAACTCACAAAGAAATAAATCCATCAATTTTTATCTATATACACACACAATGTTTGGTTTTGAAGTTATATTTAGTTTAGTTTTCTTCCGATATTTGCATATAGTACATATACACGTTAGTTGGTCTACTGGAGCTAGTCTTCTGCACTAGAGCAAAGAACTCTTCTCAGTATCATCTAGTTTGGCACCCTTTCCCTGATTTCTATTTAAGATTTATCATATAACTGAGGGCAGGACTGTCTCCTCAGTAAAAGCAGTTGGAGGAAGTTCAGAAGGAGAAAAAATCAGCAAGGTCCTCCTTGAAGAGCTTCTCCTACATTATTCACCCTGAACCACAGATCTGGCCCCCAAACTCTGGGCTCCGCAGAGGAGGAATTTTGCCTCCATCCCAGATCTGGGATCCCAGCACTCTCCAGCAGCTCAGCTTCAATGTAGCCATCAACTAGGAAATTACCTCTTGGATCTCCAACATGAAGATACTGCATGGAACCGTACTACCTTCCTACCTAAACTCTGTGAGACAACTAGAGGCCCATCCATTTTCAGTCAGGTACCTGCCTCCTCCTCCCATGTGGAGATGGCTCTCCCTATCCATACCTTCCATGCAGATGGCAGGAGATCCATGATCTAGTTCATTCAATGTGTGAACCATGGACGTTTTATCAAGCCATGAGTGATTGTGTTGTGAAGACTGGTGGTTCATGGGACTGTCAATGGGGCATAGAAATCTACAACATTAATCTAGCCCAGATCAGTAGTGAATAATACTTGTGTTCTGATGGGACAGACATCCCCATTTTTGTTTTATTTAGTTATTTTTCATTGATGGTGGGGTACATGGCACTTGAAACTAGCACATATTTGTATATTTTAAAAATCAAGATAAATAAATACAAACATCACCACCACCACCACGGCACTAAGCAATGCTCTTACAGGAAGTCAAACCTCAGAAGCCAAGGACTGAACAAGTCCTAAGAACTAAACTCCTGATTCTTAGAGGTGCTGACTTTGGCTCAGGGCTGAAGCATAAATGTGCAGTTTGCTCAGCCATTGCCCATGACTGGGCTCCAACTCTGACAGTATAGCACCTTTGGTAAGCAGCAACAAAAAATACATATATCATCAGTACTTAAAACACAGAGCCAGACTGATCCCCTCACTTCCCTTAGTGAGATGTCACACATAGGACCAGTCTAAATGATTTAATTAACGCTATTTATGTGAGTAACTACTTACTAATATCAGTAAGGGGTTAAGAGTTTGTGCAAGTGACTGTTTTCCCACATTTCAGCTGCTTTTACAGTAATCATTCTTTTACTCTCTGAAGAATTAAAAATTGTGGATGAATGGCCATTAATTCAGAAGTGACCCTTCACTTCTCTACAGACACTATTTTTTTTTAGTCTTGCTTTCACTTGCTGTCAATATACTTGCTTTGTGTTATTTACCCAGTCCCGTGTTAGTTTTTGTCTTATCTTGTTTCTTTTAACTTTCCTGGGGATGTATGCATATTTAAAATGCTATATTTATCTCTAATTCTTGGACATTTCATATGGTAAAGTTACGCAGGGCATAAAATGTCCTTTTATCCGTGTGAAAATTCAATGAGCCAATTATTTTTTAAAAATGAATGAATTTTAGAATGAATGTTATTGTCATTTAAGATTCTTAAAACATTCATCTCTCTTATCTATGAGAACTAAGTGGTATACACTCCAGTATGAATGCAAAACTCTTAACCCCCATTTTCCCTACTCTTTAGTAAAACTATCTTCCACTGTGAACAGATTTCTTAGAAAGATCCATGATAAATTAAAGAGATGTTCAAAAAGTAAAATAGATTAGCAGCATCCTGATCTAGATTTCTTGGTAAACTGGGTGCAAGCAAACAATGTGTGTTTTAATATGACTAAACGTAAATGTATGCATCTGGGAACAAAGAAGGTAAGTCATACTTACAGGATGGTGGACTCTATCCTGGAAAGCAGTGACTCTGAGAAAGATTTGGGGGTCAGGGTTGATAATCTGCAGAACACGAGCTCCCACTGTGAAGCTGTTGCCAAAAGAGCTAATACAATCCTGGTGTGCATAAACAAGGGTATCTTCAGTAAGAGTAGACAGGTTATTTTACCTTTGTATTTGGTACTGGTGAAACGATACTGGAATACTGTGTCCATTTCTGGTGCCCACGATTCAAGAAGGATGTTGATAAATTGGAGAGGGTTCAGAAAAGTGCCACAAGAATGATTAAAGGATTAGAAAACATCCTTATAGTGATAGATTCAATCTATTTAGCTTAACAAAAGAGAAGGCTATGGGGGACTTGATTACAGTCTATCAGTATCTGTATGGGGGAACAAATATTTAATAACAGGCTCTTCAGTCTAGCAGAGAAAGGTATAACATGAGCCAACGGCAGGAAATAAGGCATACAGTTTTAACGGTGAGTATAATTAACTATTGGAACAATTTACCAATGGTCATGGTGGAGTCTCCATCACTGAATTTTTAAATCAAGATTCGTTGTGTTTTCTAGAAGATATGCTTGAAGAATTATTTTGGGAAAGTTCTATGGCCTGTGTTATACAGGAGGTCAAATAAGATAATCACAACGGTCCCTTCTGTCCCTAGAATCTATGACTATATGGAATCGGAGTCCAGTTTAAGGAGGAAATTTTCCCCCCGACACACAAAAACTACTACAAATTATAGACTAACGAATTGCCACACAGATTGAGTTTCAACTTTGTGTCCTTTGTTTACCTGGGGCACAAACTGCATGGAATTCTATACAGCATACAGAGACATCAAGTGGATGAATAATATACTGCTAATAAACAAGTAGTTTCAAACCTAAACTTCAGACTACCTTTTTCTCTGGTTATTTTTAATTTGTTGCTTCTTAATAGAGACTTGTTTATTTATATTTATCTTATTGTTAGGTACTATGATCCATGAGAATGGTGCCATCTAAAGCATACAATAGATATGGGAGTGACATATGCATATCAGGGGGAAAATATGCGTCAGGTACACTTTCAAAGCATTACACAGGTTTAGCCAGGCAACTCCAATGAAAGTCAATGAGAGCAATGCAGCTAAAATTTCTGCGTAGAAAATTTTGAAAATTTACCCCTGAATCATGCTTAAGGAATTTAATATCAATTCAGTGTTCTCAGAACATTATTTCTTTTCAGAGAACCCTCGTGCACAGATAAGAGTTATTCTTTTCATTCCAAGGTTAGGAGCACTGCGATCACCAGTGTGAATATTTAAACATGTTAAACAAGATCTTTGCTGTCTTCTTTTACTACTTCAACTGTGACTGCCTCTGGTCAGTCAAAGTCTTATTTTCCCAAACATGCACGTCAAACATAAGACAATTAGCATTCAGCACCTATTATGGGATCAGGCTGAAATAAAATCCCTTGGAAAGCAAGATCTGTGCAGGATAATTAAGACTACACATATGGCCCAACCAAAACTAGAAGTACAAAACTTACAACACTGCAATTTCAAGGTTCATAATCATGGCTTCATCAGTAATAAGTATTTGGGTACACAGAATTTAATTCTATAAATATCATCCTTGTGGAAGGAAATGGAATATAAACACACTTGCTGCATTTAACCACACGAAAGTTCAAGGATATTCCTACTAAATAAAGAGGATGGCAAGCTACCTCTAAACAATGCAATGTTCTTATGAGGATGTGCTGGGAGAGACTTCATTTTAAGCTTGAAAAGGAGGAAGAAAGGTCACTTACATAGAAAGTCATGTTGCCAACAGACAAAGCTAGGAATGTTGCCATGACTAGTTCTGAATACTGCTACTTAACAAAGAAGACTCTCAGAGCTACCACCAAGACCATGAAATAAAACAATATTTTTAGCAAAAAATTGAGACTTGGGAATTTCACACTTTGTTTTTAGGGCCTGACGCTCCTTAAAAATGCACAGCTCCCTCAGGATGCTCAACACCCTCAGCATCAAGGTGAACAAAAGATACTAAGTGCCTCCATGGTCTGCACTCCTTCTGCTAGGCAATTACTGATTTATTATTTCAAAAGAAAATATTACTTCATTCGTTTTCACACATTAACTACCATCCTGGTTGGTAGTATCTTCTATAGAAGACTTCCTGGATGATCTAAAGAGGAATGGGCAGCCCTCATTCCAGGCTCAGTAACTCATCAAGAGCTAAACATTTCAAGTTTACCTCATTCTGAGAGTGAAATCCTGACCCCACTCAAGTCAACGGCAAAACTCACATAAACTTTAATCAGGCCAGGATTTCACCCTGAATGTTATCTGGAACACATCCCCCATACACAATACCTAACTTTAAATCCTATATTGTATCATTAAACACAACATTGCAAATAATAGTGCAATGGGAAATGTAAGCATTTTTTAAATGAAAGAAACAAAAGGTCATCAAAATAGTAACTTTTTAATTATTTCTATTATTTGAAAAAAAATAAATTTGGAGAATTTCTTGATTCAATAATACGAAGGTCTTTAAAAATGAACAAACAGAAATTGTCATCAAGTTTCCATTTATTCAGGTTTCCATTTATTCTCTAGCTGTGAAATAGCTTTTTAATAAAAAGAATCAAATTAATCTGGCAAAATATCTAAAGGGGTGTGGGATACCTACATGAGCACTTGTATTTCTACAGTACGTTCTTAAATGTTTTTGTCATTTCTTAAGCAATGTGCCATGGCTGAAGAAGAGCCTAAAAGGCTCGATAACTTACTATATTCACTTAAAGGGTACCATTAAAAAAACTATTAAAAGCCAGCAGAAGCTTTTTACACATTTCATTGTATAATTCCAGAACAACTTATTGTAACATTTAAAAAAGTACATATTATCAGCAAGAACACTCTGAAGTGCTAAAACTGTGTCTAGCAATCATCAATGAGTGACTTTGAAAAAATATTTCAATCATAAAATGACCTTAATCTGATTTAACAAAACTAAATAGCAGTGACATTAAGTTAAAAGCTACTCATTACTGAGATCTAGCAGCATAAAAGTATTAGACAGTTACAGTAGACTGTTTCTTAGGTTTTTACTACCTTACCTGGAAAAGGATATGCCTTATTCATATATATCCTACAATACTGCTTAAACCACTCCTTTGTAGGCTGGCAAGGTGAGTCAGAGTATCACGGGTCCTTTACGTCCTAGGTCAGCAGATGTGGGTATTCCACAAGTGTACAGAATGGAGGGCTGAATGCCACTGCTGGTACTTGACCTAGGTGGCTATATAAAAATCTAAGACATAGATGTGACATCCCCGAGGGTGTGACCTGAACCACTGAACTACTGTCATATTAATTCTCCAGACCAGGGTGTCTCTTACACTGCTCTCCTAGTGAAAAGCAGCCTCTCCAGGACCGGCTCACACAGTCATTAGCGCACAACCAGAAAAGTTACATGAATGCTCTCCCTGCCACTCATGAACTACGCACAGGGAAACCCCAGTCAGTTCTCTAGTTCCAGACTTGCATCCCGAGAAATATGCATCTCGCACTGCCCAGTTCACTCACTATGTAGCCTAAGCTCATATAAAGTTCATCACTCCATTAAAGGGTAATGAATATGGAACAGCCTTTGTTAATCTGAGTAAAGATTCCCCAGACACTTCAATCAAGAACATATTGGTTTAGATAAAACATTAAAACAAGTTTATTAATGAGAGAAAGATAAATTTTAAGTAATTCTAAGTGATAATGGCATACAGGTCAGAATTGGTTATGAAAAAATAAATACACAAGCTATTTCCTAAACTTTACCAAGGTTAATAGTTCTAAAAGCAAAACAGGCTGTGTCTCACCATAAGCAGCAATACATTTCACAGGCTGTCTCTTTCCATCCTGGGACCACCCATCCCACAGTTCAATGATGATTCCTTTTGTCTTCCAAATGCTCGTCACCGCGTATAGATAGGGGAGGAGAGGTGATGGGGAACCCACTGTCTCTTATTTTATAGGCTCCTCCTCTCAGTGAGTAATACCTCCTCTCGCTCTCGCCACCGCCCCCTAACCACCCCGGCCAGGGTGCAGACAATCTTTCAAGTGTCTTCTGCTCTTCTCCAAAAAACAGGAAACTACTCTCTCGCAGATATGCTCATATTCGGTGCCTAACAATACTGAGCAACATAATTATATGCCACTGAAAGAAAGGACAGATACTGTCCCATTTTCACCAGTGCAAATTCAGAGTAACTCTAGCAACTTCAGCTGAGCTAAACCTGATTTACTGAGGTGCAATAGAGATCCAAACTTGACTTAAAGATGCCAATATATATCTATTTCTCAGACGAAATATTCTCAATTTTTGCTGCTATACTTGGTAAAGTTCAAAGTCTTCTCTGCAAAGAACATAATGTGATGGGTTCAATCACAGAAACCCCCTTAGGACTGTCACCTGATGTGTGATGTGTTGAGACTCCTTCTGAGCCACTTTCTCTGCCAGTTTGGGCCTCCAGAACCCTGCCTCGTTGAGCCATACACACCAGTCTGCTCCAACACAGACCCAGCGTCTGAACCACGCACCCCAAAGCTGCAGACATAACTGAAAACAGCTTAAGAAGTGCTCCTGTCTCCAGCACCCAGACACACAGCTTCCAAAGGGATTCAAACCCCAAATGAATCCGTTTTACTCTGTATAAAAGCTTATACAGGGTAAACTCAAATTGTCCACCCTCTATAACACTGACAAATATGCACATCTGTTTGCTCCTCCAGGTATTAATTACTTACTCTGGGTTAATTAATAAGCAAATGTGATTTTATTAAGTATTAAAAGTAGGATTTAAGTGGTTCCAAGTAATAACAGACAGAACAAAGTAAGTTACGAAGCAAAATAAAATGAAACATGCACATCTAAGTCTAATATATTAAGAAACTGATTACAGATAAAATCTCACCCTAAGAGATGTTCCAATAAGCATCTTTCACAGACTGGACTCCTTCCTAGTCTGGGCCCAATCCTTTCCCCGGTACAGTTCTTGTTAGCACCAGCTCAGGTGGTAACTAGGGGATTTCTCATGACTGGAACCTCCTTTGTTCTGTTCCACCCCATTATATAGCTTTGGCACAAGACAGGAATCTTTTGTCTCTCTGGGTCCCCACCCCTCCTTCTAAATGGAAAAGCACCAGGTTTAAGATGGATTCCAGAACGAGGTGACATGGTCACATGTCCTGTGAGACCCCAAGCCTTCTTTCTTCCTGGCCTGACTCACAGGAAAGCTTGCAAGTAAACAGAGCCATTTACAACCAATTGTCCTAGTTGACGGGAGCCATCAAGACTCCAAACCACCATTAATGGCCCACACTTTGCATAATTACAATAGGACCTCAGAATTATATTTCATATTTCTAGTTTCAGATACAAGAATGACACATTTATTCAAATAGGATGACCACACTCAGTAGATTATAAGCTTTGTAATGATACCTTACAAGAGACCTTTTGCATGAAGCATATTCCAGTTACATTATATTCACACTCATTAGCATATTTTCATAAAATCACATGGAGTGCAACATTACACCCTCCTCCTGAACTTATTGCCAGAGACTTGGACACTGTCCATGGTGAAGGCAGTATACCTAAAATTCCTCTTTGAGCTCCCCTCTGGGTCAGACACTCCTGTGTCTTCCACAAGGGAAGATGACCCTGATCCAGCTGTGGTCTCACAGCTACTAGCTATGACAGACCCTTCACTGGCCAGAAAAATTGCCCTCTTTCACTCAAGTTGGGCTTGCTTCCAACTACAGAGTCCTTGGGGTCTGTTCCCACCGCAGCAGTCACCAAGACCCCAACTTCCACTCTGTGTACCTCTTCCACTCCAATACAGCCAGTTCATGCTTCTGGGTCTCAATTTCTTCGTCTTTTAAATCCAGGGTTTGCTTGTGGGCAGCCTTTTCTTTTTCCAGGGCAGCATTTTGTGCTTCAATTTGAGCCTGTTTCTGGGCCTCAAATTCCTTGTCTTTTAAGTCCAGGGCTTGCTGGCTCTCTCTCTTTCCTTCTTAGAAATTTGTAACCTGTGCAGTTCTAGCTTCTTCCGAGCTTAACCTATTTTGCTGATTTTCCTGCCTCAGTTTCCCTTACCCGAAATAAGCAAACAGAAAATAACAAACCAGTAACCACTTTGTCTGTTCTCCAGCCACCACACTCAAAACTCACTTAAAACCACTACCAGTGTCTCAAAGCAATCAGTTGTGCACAGACCCTGCTTGACTACACCCCTGTGATGGGTTTGGTCACACAAGTATTTAAAATAGTCTGGTAGTGTGCAAGTGAATGTTTTCCCTTTCTAATAATGGGACTCATTTAGTTTAGATACACCTTCTCACATCTAATTTCTTGTTTAAACTATTTTGAAGCTGATATAAATAGCTTTGCAAAGAAATTCTAACACTAAATGTCAAAAGTGATTGTGGTTTCATCTTGATTTATTCTTCTATATTCCCCAGGAAGATTAATCCTCAATCTGAGGTACTTAACTGTTTTATAGCATTATTATTTATAAAATTTCTCACTTTTTTTTTTTTTTAAACTTCAGGAAAGGCTCCAATGAGACACTCAGAACCCGGACCAGTAATACTCAACCTTGAATAGCTGCTTTGATATGGAAGAGAGTTGCAAAAAAAAAAAAAAAAATCACACCGTAATTGTGAAGTGATGATCCTTGTATTACAATGTTGTTTTTTCCCAGTGAAGTTGAGTCATTGTGACCGATCTTTATATATGCAATAAATAGAAAGCCATGACACAACGATCATCATGTAATCTCAGGCAATCACTCTGATTTATTGGCTTTCTAGAGCCCCAATGCCAAATCAGGGTCTGCTGGCATAGATCCATGCTCCTGTGCAGAGTCCAATTGACATCAACGATGCACGGATCCAGCTGCTGATCCCAATGCACAAAGAGAAGGTCACTCACCCTGTGCAGTAACTGAGGTTCTTCAAGATAGTTGTCCCTGTGGGTTCTCCACTTTAGGTGAACCTAAATCCCTGCACCTGTGATCGGAGAATTTCAGTAGCAGTGCCTGTTTTGGTCACACATGCGCTGTCCCTATCTCGTGCCACATAGCGCTGTGCGAACAAACCCCGCTCCGTTCCTTTTCTACCACAGAGTCACTAGCAAAAAATGCCTCTGAAGTAGAGGGGAGGAAGGTGGGTAGTGGAGCACCCAGAGACAACCATCCCAAAGAACCTCAGTTACTGCACAGGGTGAGTAACCTTCCCTGAGGGTGACTGTAGAACAGTGCCCTTCGTTGGAAGGAAGGGGCTTCAGAGTTGAATTTGTGAAGGATGATAAGACAGTAAAGTCCAAGCAGAGCATCTGATGTCAAGTCCTGCTCTATTGCATAATACTCTGTGAACGTATGGGCTGATGCCCAGGTTGCTCCTTTACAGATATCCATGATGGGTACATTGTTAAGATAGGCTATCGACGTAGAAAATGACCTGGTGGAGCGTGTGCAAGTACCTGGTGGGGATGTAGATGCTCTTGGTGATAGCAAAGGTCAATGTATACAGACCATGAAAAGCAATCTTGGATGAAGCTGATGTTTGTAAAATGTCCCACAGCTTGTGTTGAAACTCTGAAACTTCTTCTAATGGTATTTCTAATGAGTTTGCATCCTCTAAACTCCTCTTGGAATTGTTTTAAATCATCACCCATCATGGTTGGCGGGGGCGTGATGGCTTCGTCCAGAGACGAGGAGGAGAAATTGTAGGTGGGGTAACCTCCTGATCAGAAGTTTCCTCCAGCTCTTTGAATGCCTCTTCCAGGAGGTCAGAGGGTCCAGGTATTGAGGGTGATGAAGAATGTCTCAAACTATCCCTGTGGGTAAGTGGAGGCTTAGAATACTGCTGTCGCTACGCCACCCACAGATCCCAGTAGGGCCACTGGGGCTGGAATGGCATTGGTAGTGGTATCCATGGATGTCTATACCACCCATGGGTTTTGGCCCTGGGTTGTTATCCAGGTTGTTCAGGTGGACCCAGTCTGGTGGCTGTCTGGATGGGCAAGGAGTGACGTGATGAGTAGATCTCCCCATCCTCACTGGAGAAAGGAGGAGCTGATCTGGATGTAACTTAGTGTGGTACCAAGCATGCTGCAGTAACATTGGTACTGAGGAAGGGAGATTCTGGTGCTGAAGAGACCAGGAGGTCTTTGTGTTTCAGTACCAAGAGCATCGGTATCTAGGAGAGCATTGTTGGCGGTGCCGATGGAATTACAGCAATTGTCAGTACCAATGATTGAGCGCTATGCACTATCAAGGCAGAAGGTGGGGACATAGACTGTAGCGCTGCTCAGTGCTACATGTTTGAGCAGCTCCGGGGGAACCAAGGAATGGAGCATAAGTTGCCCTTTGCTGCTTCTCTCTGAGCCTGCCCGCTTGGGTCTTTGGCTGTCACGGTACCCGTGGTACTGGAGGGTCCTGCCACCCCAGAGGTAGTCGGCCTCAGTGAGGTCGGTACCGAGAGTATCTGACAGGTTGGGGATAGTCTCTTTTTAGCTGATTCCCATAAAGAAGAGGTCATAGCCTGTTTTTTGGCCACCTTTTTGCAGGAGTGATCTTTCCTCTGTGAGGGTGATGGGGAATGTCTGTCAGATGACATTACTGGAGACTATTGTTCAGAAGGGGTCCACAATCCTGGACTGGAAGCCAGGTGCATGACTTCTCCATCAAGAGAAGTTTTAGCTTAAGATCCCTTGCTCTTCTGGTGCGGATTTTAAGATTATGGCAATGAGAGCACTTTTGCGGAATGTGTCTCTCACTGAGACAGTGGACAAACTGAGTGTGTCGTCAGGGACCGGGATTGATTCCTGTCAAGTTAAGCAGTGTTTAAAACCCAGGGATCCAGGCATGCCACTTAGAATAAAGTTTCTCCCAAGGGAGGGTATCTATACTCTGCTAAAGAATATAATAAGAAATGATACTTAGTCTAATAAAAAAAATTCTTCTAAATAAAGAAAAATAAATGAGGGAGAGAAGGGTAACTAAGCTAACTAACTAACTGGCTTCTAAAATTACTAACTCCAAATCTACATTTTAAGATAAAGGCAAACTTGGAGGCACTGCTGATTGCTCCATCTCAAGCCAAGGGCAGCAGACAAGGAACTGGGGCGGGGGAGTGGTCACACAGTGATATATAGCTGCCAGAGGTAGCGCGAGATGGGGACAGCACATGTTCGACCCAAATAGGCACTCCTACTGAAATTCTCTGATCGCAGGTGCAGGGATGCAGATTCACCTAAAGCACCCACAGGGACACTTCTTGAAGAATAGGGCCTATTACTCCTCTAGTTTAACAAATTGGTATCCATCCAAGAAACTGCATGATTAGTAGTTCCAAAAACTCTCTCATACCTCAGCCAGCAAGCCAGACTTGATTACTTGTGGGATGAGCAGTCAAGTCGTCTATAGTCCTACAAATATAAGTCACTATTGGCATGAGGGGATTTGACCTGAGGGGCTCTCCCGGAAAATCTGTGAGGAATATCTACCAAATTCCTTAAACAGTTGACACTCCTTGGGGAAATGCTATCTAAAGTATAAATCAGTTGAATGAAAAGCTTACAAAAGTAGAACTTGATTAGATATTAGAATCAAAAAAGTCAGAGATGGATAATATCCTTAGATCATTCATTTTATATTCATGCAAAAGTGCATTCCTCATAGGACATTTTCTAGTATTTTGTCCAGTCTACTTTAAGAATTCCGAAGGAATGAAGCTTCCACCAGTTCCTTTGGGAAGCTACTCCAAAGCCAAGCACATTTCACCATCTGGCATATTTTCCTAATATTCAGCCTAAATTGTTCCTCTTTTAATTTAATCCCATTTCTAGAACTATCTATACTGTACCACACAAAATAGAGAGACTCCTCTTCTGCTTGGGATGATTTAGATAGTGTTGGTCCTGCTTTGAGCAGGGGATTGAACTAGATGACCTCCTGAGGTCTCTTCCAACCCTAGTATTCTGTGATTCTATAATTGGTGTTAACACCTTCAAGAACAGATTTGTAAATCATTGTCATGCCCTGCTTAAGTCACTGATGAGTTTAATATTAAATATAAAATCAACTTTCCTCACACACTAATTCAAATTTTCTAGAACCCAAACAATTTGTTGCTTTCCCTGAACTCCCTCCAGTTTGGTGCAAAAATTAAACACAATATTCCTGGTCCAATCAACCACAGCTATGTTGAGACAGACTATTCCTACTTGCTCCATGAAAGAGATATGCAGCATACAATGGCATTCGTTTTTTTTTTCTGAACCCATACCACATTACACCTCATGTTTAATTTGCTGTCCAATATCTCTCCTAGCTCCTTCAGTATTCCCCCATCTCTTCCTTCTCCTAGATGAATGCATTTCAAATAATTCTCCTGTTGTTTTAAGTTTCTTGCTATTTTTCCCCCAGATGTCTTATAGAAACTTTCATTTTTCAAAGGCAAATCTTATTTTGGTACTTTCTACTCATGTTTCTTATCTCTATATTTCTGTGTATTATTTCTTTGATCTCACAGCTCCTTCCTCTTTGGGATAGACTGGGTCATCACAGTTGTCCAAATTTAACCAAAAGGATTTTAATTAGACTACATGCACTCTGTAGACTCTGGTAAGGGACCATATCTATGTATTTGTACAGTACAAGCATAATGGGATGCTGATCAAATACATGTAATAAGTAACAATATTGATGAGGCCTTCTGCAATCTTATTAGCTTTGTTAAGCAGTAATCTTGGCATAAGGTTAAGTTATATTTAAAATGACTATTTTCTACAAGATGAAGATGGAAGTCTTTGTTAAATGTATATTTCTTCATACTGAAAAGTATGAATAGAGTAAAAAAAATCTCAGTTTTAATGAGTTTCTGTTAAAAACATATGTTGCAGACTCTGTATATCACAGAGAAACAGTATACTTAAAATGCAGACAATGTACAACAAAATAGAAATATTTATAAAATTAAGTATGTGCATTATAAATCCAAAGGCTTGTAAATTAGCTTATAAAAGACACTCTGTATATACTGCACACTGTCAAATATACGAGAACATCTATCATCCAGTAACTGCAAATGCGGTGTGGTTTCAAATCATTGGGCCCCATTCTGCAATTCTTAGTCAGCCAAAACTCCAGTTGGAATCATCATAATGGTGTTATTTTGAAGTAAACAGGAGTTCTGCTTAACTAAAGCTACAGAGTTGGGCCCATAATGCAGTAACTGAGATTTGAGGGACATTAGCTTTTATATTTCAGCTTGCTTTTGACCCACCTGCATCTGTCTAATTTTGCACATTTTGGCCCCTGAGCAGTTACAGTCAATGAATTCTTGATCAACTGCGGAACATTATTGCTGACCATCTTCATTAATACTGACCACCACAAAAACGAACAGCAATTTTTTATTTTTTATTTTTTTTTAAGTACATCAGAAGCAGGAAGCCTGCCAAACAATCAGTGAATGATCTGGAAAGGTGGGGAAAAGCTGTGAGGTTGCAAAGTTTGCAGTTGATAAAGTTACTCCAACTAGTTAAGTCCAAAGCAGACTACAAAGAGCTACCGAGGGATCTCACAAAACTGGGTGACTGGGCAACAAAATGGCAGATGAAATTCACTGTTGATAAGTGCAAAGTAATGCACATTGGAAAACATAATCCCAACTATACGTACAAAATGATGGGGTCTAAATTAATTCTTACCACTCAAGAAAAATATCTTGAAGTCATCATAGATCGTTCTCTACAACATCTACTCAAATGTGCAGCAGCAGTCAAAAAAGCTAACAATGTTAGGAACCAGTAGGAAAAGTACAGACAATACGGCAAAAAATATCATAATGCCACCACCTAAATCCATGATAGGCCTACACTTTGAATACTCTGTGAAGTTCTGGTCACCCCATCTCCAAAATATATATTAGCAATGGAAAAGGTATAGAGAAGGACAACAACAATTGTGTGCAAGTGCGTGGAACAGCTTCCTTTGGAGGAGAGACTAAAAAGACTGACTGTTCATCTCTTAGAAAACAGATGACGGGGGGGGGGGGGGGGGATATGATAGACATCTATAAAATCATGGCTGGGGTGGAGAAAGTGAATAGGGAAATATTATTTCCCCCTTCATATAACACAAGAACCAGGGGTCACCCAATGAAATCAATAGGCAGCAAGTTTAAAACAAACAAAAGGAAGTACTATTTCACACAATGCACGGTCAACCTGTAGAACTCATTGCCAGGGGATGCTGTGAAGGCCAAAAGTATAACTTGGTTCAAAAAAGAATTAGATAAATTCATGGAGGATAGGTCCATCAAAGGCTCTTAGCGAAGACGGTCATGGACACACCCCCATTCTCTGGATGTCCTTACACCTCTGACTGCCAGAAGCTGGGACTGGAGGACATGAGATGGATCGCTCAATAATTGCCATGTTCCATTCATTCCCTCTGAAACATCTGGCATTGGCCACTGTTGAAAAACAGGACATTGGGCTAGATGGACCATTGGTCTGACCCAATATGACTGTTCTTATGTTGTTTCACAGACACAATCTACTTGGGATTTACATCAATTTCACACAACAACTTCTGGCAGACACACTGACTATGTATGAGAAACACTGGGTGGGAGGCCCAATAATGTTGTGTTTGTTTTTATTAACATTCACACTACCATTTTAATTAATGTTCACAATCATATTTTGGATTCCTGGCCTCTGGCCAGAGTGGAATGAGCACAACTACACTGTTTCGCTCCTTATCAGCAACCATTATTACTTGGCATCTTAATTCTGTTTGTTCTTGCTAAGAATCATGTGCTAGAAGTTCTCTATTTTATGATCATTATCTAAACTATCATGAAGGATGGTATGGTCCTTAAAGCTAGCATTTATAAGCAGTGTTCAACAGAGGCTAGAAACGAGGCATAATATAAATGAATATTCCATGCAAAAGCCACATTAACCCTTTGCCCCTAAAGTGCCATTCATTGCCTACAATGGCTATGTAAGCAAAGACTTGCAGTGCTCTCATTGCACTCAAGTTCCCAGATAGCCTGCCTCTCCTGTTCATTATGTAAAAATCAGATCAAGCAACCAGTCCAAAATCATGATCACATTTTCAGTTATTTGGTCAAAACACACAAGTGAAATGGTCATAAGGACAAATAACTAGCGTGGCTGTAAAACATGCCCTTAATTAAATAGAAACATTACGTTCTACCATACATACACTAGACTGAATTAACAATCTGTACATAACTGTGCAATACTGATAAATGTTCAATCTTATGGACACATCAATGGAATCTCTAGACTTCAGGTTGCATGGAGATTTGCACTTTAAAGCACTATTAAAATCTCTCAGTTTCACACTTTAATTGTTGAATTTAATTTCCAATTTTGCTACAATAACCCTTCAGACGACAATGGAATTTTAGTTTTTATTTAGTAAAACATTCAATTTAGTATATTTTTTGTAAAATAAACTAAATTTGGACAGGATATATTTTTTAATGCTCCCGATTGAAAATGTCTTCATTTTCCCCCATATTTCATTAGGCTCCTCTAGCTAAATAACCAGAGTCCCCATCAAGGAACATGATAGGACTCCAAGTCATTCGTCAGCTGTTCAGGATGAGGGGAAAATAGGTGGACTATGTGTGTGGTGGAGGGAGGCACTGAAGGCTGAGAAGGGGAACTGATGAGTGCAATATAAATGGGAGACAAACCCTCAGCTGATGTACTTTGTTGTATCTATGACAAATTACACCAAAGAATCTGCCCTGGAGTGTTGAATCACTTAACTGCATATTTCCTTGAAGTTCTGATCCATAGGCTATAAAGTCTAGTAACCTTAATGTTAATGAAGATTCTTGTCTGAGAATGTAATGGCACATATTTTAGGTCTGGTTCTTTTCTGCTGAGTTGATGTATCTGTACAGAAGGAGTTAAACATGTGGCTGTTCTAACTTCCTAAATCAATATATCATTAAGGCAAGTACAGTTCATTGGTGTTAGTTTAAATCTAAAGAAAGCACATCGGACATTATTAAAGCGAACAATGGAATTGCAATGAAAACCTAAATACATTGCTAAGTACAAGATCTACAACTTTGTTTTTTATCTGATTCATACACAAATGTGAGGAAGCACTTAATAATGCATGGTTTGTTTAAGAATTAATAGGCTATATTTACACCTGTTTAGCAGAGAAATTTTGGTAAGATCTGCAGTTATTTTTTAATTTTTGTGTATTATTTTTTCTTCAATGTGGAAGGGCTAACACTCCATCCACTTAACAACCTGGTCTTAAATATAAATAAATCCTTAGAGAAATGTATGAGTGTTGTTAGGAACATCGATCATCATTGGAAAAAAACCCTGCACATGTAATTTTGCTGCAAATGTAACTTTCAAAAACAGAGGCACATTTTCCCCCAGTTTCTGCCATATGCTGCCTAGTGGCACCAGTATTAAAAAAAAAATCCCCCATATTTTACAGTATTTACAATCATTTAAAGGACACTTTGTGGTTACTGTGGGGTGGAGATTAAATGACATGTCAATTGATTTTGAAACTGTCTACGTACGTCAAACTGATTGGTTTCACAACTGGTTTTGAACTCTGAATAATATAAAGTTACATTTTTTGTTGAGAAACAAAATCTGCAAGGTAGACAGAAAATGTATCTCCAGCTTTAATTACGCTTCAGACGTTACTTTTACTTAGTGTTCCACATTTTCAGTTTCCTTTTATCAATCCACTCAGTATTTTTGGGATACTTATTTTTGTTAGACACTAAATCTTTATGTGATTGTTGTGTCCTGCAGCTCTGAAGCAGTTCCACGGTGTAAAACACAGAACACATACTAAGTGGAGGTCGGAAAACTAAACAACGTTAATATCGTGCTATGATTGGCTCACAAGGAGACACTGCCTGCCTATCTCTTTGTGTCCATTTAGTTTGAATTTAAACAATCAATCCTCCACAGATAAAGATATGTAATGTCCCCTATCCACCCAGTGGCTTCCTTTACTGCCAATCTTCTAATGGGTTTGGATGGACGGGCATGGGTTCTTCTGGATCCCCACACAGCCAGTCCTGTCCTTTCTGTGGCTGGGTCCAGATTACTCCCAAAATGGCTTCTCCCCCCTCCAGGGCTCCCAGGGGCAGGCTTCTCACTCCCTATTGATCTGGCTAGCTCTTCTTCCTGGGCTTTCCCTTGTCAATGATGTGACTCTGCCCCTTCATCTGAGCTGGCACGCCCGCAATCCTTCCCCAAACCAACAGAGGCCCCCGTTGTTCTACATAATGTCTCTCCTCTCTTCCTCTGGGTTGCCTAGCAGACTGAGTCTGCCCTTGGCTCCCCCTTGCTACCTGGGATTGTGTGCCTCTCCCTGAACTATCAGCATGCAGAGCCCTAGGAACGTAGGTAAACTCCTTGGGGTTACAGATAGATACAGTAAAACGGTAAATATGCAAATCTTTCAAGAAGATCAGTGGTTAGAAATTTGCAAGAAAAGTAAAGATGGGAGTGATGCATTGTGCTACAAATACTGCAGCATTGAGGTCAGTGATCGCACTGACAGAATAAAGGAGCATATTGAAAGCAAGCAACACAAGTAGCTTAAGGAAGAAAGTGGGCTTCAGCATAAACAGACAATATAAGGAGCTTTCACCAGAGCTTTAATGAAAGAGAGGACATAGCACAACTGTGTCAATGAATTTGTGTGTGTTCTTTGTTTTACCAGGTAACCACTGTTAATAGTAGAGGGGTCTATTGGTGACTTAGTGCATCAATAATGTCCAGCATCAAAAACCCTTCCTAATGAGACTTACCAGTGAGGTTGTATCTGAAAGAAAAAGAAAATGTTTTAGTATCTAAGCTGATGGAAATATGGTGTCTAGTCTGATTTTTTGATGAGTCTCCTGATGCTTTGGACCGTCCGATTCTTGGCCTTTTGCTTTCTTTTTTTTATTTCAAAGTGAATAAACCTACATTGTTTTGTGCTGATATGACAGTCATCCCCTCTGCTGACAGACATTTTCTCAACACAGCAATAACTGACATGTTTGAGATGTACCAACTAACTTGGGAAAATGTGGCCATAACTAACACAGATTCTGCTTCCTACAAGGCTAAGTTTTCCCAGGAGATTACACTCAATCAGAAACCGGCACTGCTAAGTATTACCTGTCCTGCTCATCTAATTAACTTTGCACTGTCAGCAGCTACTGCTACAGAAGAAATGAAAGACGTGAAATCTTTATAATTGGATTTGGGCCGTTTTCAAGCATGCAAACAAGTCGAAGGCTTTGTTTAACACAGAGCGAGATGAGTGCAGATTACCTACCCCTGTTGTGCCACACCTGTGGATGAGCTTGTACTTCACTGACTGTCATGTAAATAACACGCAGACTATGCTAATGTGTCTCCTAGATCATCCTGAGTTTGTTGGTTCTAAAGCACAAACTCTGAAGGGACTGGCAAATCCAAAATAACTGCCAGATACTCAGCACCAAGGTAATGTTAATTGCTGAAAACCTGGAATCATTATGTGACATGCAGAAAACACTGGCGTTTTCTCTAACTACTGCCCACATGTTTGCCAATACAGATGTTTACCGGATCTTGACAACCAAAATCTCAACTGAACTGAGCACAAAAACTGAAGGAGAAACACACGGTGAGAAAACTCAGCTGTTTCTGGAAATCTTTCCCACTCTGGAACATGCAAAAACCAAAAAAAGCATTCAAAACCTTCAAACACAACACTCAGTGAGAAATGGGAAATGACCGTGGCCCATAATCTGAATTCCCCAAGTGTTTGGTGCCAAAAATATATTTTAGAATGCCCAGGTGTTGCACTTCTTCCTCAGGGTGAAATCTGCAGCAGACTATGGTCTTTACGCCACTGTGTTTCAACCATTTGCCACTAAAGAAGAAATTTCAAATCTGAAAGGGGAGTTTACTACATACATGAACTTGCCTAATCCTGACAATGCAAAACTGGATGTGCTGGTTTTTTGGAACAGTCATCAAGACACACTTCTCAGCTTCAGCAAAGCAGCACATCAAGCTTTGAGTGTACCCCCTGGATCTGTTGAGGCAGAGTGCATATTTTCAAAGTTGGACTACCTCCAAGCAGCAAGAGGCTCAACATGAGTGAGGATACTTTGAAGAAAATTATGCGTGCGTATGCAAACCAGGATTTCTGGAAAAACAACTAGCTCTGAGAGAGACAAAATATACCTTTGTACATTAAAAAAAAAGTTTCAATTATACAGTAATAAAATGTGTATATTACAAAAGTTTTTTTTGTTTTTCTTTTCCCCAACCCCAATTTCCCCCCCCCTTTTTTTTTTTTTAAATTTGAACCTGATTTCATCCCAGTTTTAATGTTTGGAAAGAAAACACTGAAAAAAATCCCAATTTTTTTTTTTTTACAAATAAAAACTGAAAACATGAAACAGTACTTTTATTTTAAAATTACCAGCCTGTCTCTAGCAAACAAATTAAGATCTGAGCAGTTTCCAATTTCTATCTGGACAGTAATTTTAGGAAAACCTAATGTCAAAAATGAACAGGTAAGAAAAGCAACTGTCAAATTTTGCTGCACTAAACTATTTAAGCAAATTGCCTATATTGATTAAATGAACTGAAAAAAGTGTCAATAATATATGATGCATATATACAGTACTGGACTATGCATCTATAACGAGAGTCTTGTTAGTACTTGTGGTAGACTGTCTAGTCCAGTCCTTGTATTTAGCCACATGAAATAACCGAAATATCAACATTCTGCTTTTATCTCCTCCTTTGTACACTTTCCAACCATTGTAGTTTTAGCTTAGTAAAGATAATTAAGTCCATTATAGCATCTTCGGTTATACCAGCAGAATTATACGTATTTTGTATTGCAAATTTCAACTGGTTAGCCACATTCCTCTTATAAACCCTCATGTAAAACATTTTTCATTTGTAACTGGATTTTCTATCACAATTCTTGAATCATAAAATCAGTTTGTGGTTGACTTCAGAATATGGCACTGGACTTGATGTTGACTGGATTTACAAACACAAGTATGTTGTTCTGGATCCCCAAGGTTCCAGTATCATCAAAAAACTGGTAGTGTTCACTGACCTTTCATACAAGTTGTTCCTTCTTCTCAGCATTTAAATTCATTTTCTTTTTCTTGGCATGTGAAGAGCTAATTGACTACTCTGACTCAATGCCCAGGAGTGTGAAGTGGCACCAGCAGCAGAGAATACGAAAGGAGCTCTCGTGGCATCAGAGGTGACACCATTTGCATCACTAACATGAACAGAACATTTAAAAAGAAAAGGAGTACTTGTGGCACCTTAGAGACTAACCAATTTATTTGAGCATAAGCTTTCGTGAGCTACAGCTCACTTCATCGGATGCATACTGTGGAAACTGCAGAAGACATTATATACACAGAGACCATGAAACAATACCTCCTCCCACCCCACTCTCCTGCTGGTAATAGCTTATCTAAAGTGATCACTCTCCTTACAATGTGTATGATAATCAAGTTGGGCCATTTCCAGCACAAACTACGTCCCCCCCCAGACGTTCTGGTTAAACTTGGATTTATGCTGGAAATGGCCCACCTTGATTATCATACACACTGTAAGGAGAGTGGTCAGTTTGGATGAGCTATTACCAGCAGGAGAGTGAGTTTGTGGGGGCAGGAGGTGAGAAAACCTGGATTTGTGCTGGAAATGGCCCACCTTGATTTTCATGCACATTGTAGGGAGAGTGGTCACTTTGGATAAGCTATTACAAACAAGCAGGAGAGTGAGTTTGTGTGTGTGGTTTTTGGAGGGGAGGGGGTGAGAAAACCTGGATTTCTGTTGGAAATGGCCCACCTGGATTATCATACACATTGTAAAGAGAGTGGTCACTTTGGATGGGCTATTACCAGCAGGAGAGTGAGTTGGGGGGGGGGGGGGGCGCGGAGGGTGAGAAAACCTGGATTTGTGCTGGAAATGGCCCAACTTGATTATCATACACATTGTAAGGAGAGTGATCACTTTAGATAAGCTATTACCAGCAGGAGAGTGGGGTGGGAGGAGGTATTGTTTCATGGTCTCTGTGTATATAATGTCTTCTGCAGTTTCCACAGTATGCATCCGATGAAGTGAGCTGTAGCTCACAAAAGCTTATGCTCAAATAAATTGGTTAGTGTCTAAGGTGCCACAAGTACTCCTTTTCTTTTTGCGAATACAGACTAACACGGCTGTTACTCTGAAACAGAACATTTAAAGACAGTTATACCACAGTACAGAGTGAAAAATACCAATTTTTACGATTACTGGTTTAAGGAGAATGTCCCCTTTTTGGCAAAAATCAAAAGTAGTGTATAGTCAGCATTAAGCCAAGTACTATTCGATTAGATAGTTGTTGACACAAATGAGTAAACGAGGGCATTTTTCAGCTACCCCTTCAAAATATTTACTCTTCATGAGTAATTCCAATGAATACAGGGCTTTGAATTTCAGCCTCTAACCTGTTCTTTTGATTACTCTATTTTATAAGTAGATGATCATTTTCTGGACACAAAACAAAAGGTGTATGTTGGAGCTGCATCAGATGATAAAGATCTTCCATGGCTAATCATTCCAACTGATTCTATTTTAATTCCACATTTACAAGCAAACTAAAGCAGTGTCTCCAAATCAAGGGTTACAGAATGAAATCTATATCTGAAGGTTTCATAACTATGTAGACAGTACCATGCTAAAATACTGTCCTGTTAACCTACAATTCAAACTGTGATCCCTGCAGAGCAAGGCTGTAGTATTACGATAAAACAAGGACTACAGCAAAAGGAAGATCACATGTGACATCTCCAAAGTTCAGACTGATTCATAGCTTAAAAGAGTCAACCACAAGCGGTCACTAAACCTTGACTACATTCTCAATAAATGCATACTATGAAGCTATTTTTAATTGTCAACAGCTTGCCCTTAAGAAACATCTTTCAGCATCTAAAAATATGCATAACTGAATGACAATAGCCATCCACAACTTTATTCAAGGTACGCGCATGCTGAGTTAACTGAAGGAAAACGCTCCAGATAAAACCTGTTTTACAAATGTCTTCTCTGACAAATCACCATAAAACTACTGTAATTAGCCAACTGGCAGTTCTTAGGCAGACAGGCATCAACCCAATAGGCAGCCCAGCACAATGACAGCAAAAATTGCATTACTGAAATACAGTAATTATGCATTTCTTCCAAGGCCTCGCTACAGCCGGCTAACATTTTCACATTTTAAAAAAGTCAAGTACCCCCGATCTGTTTACAGAATGGAAATGCTGAATAGCTCAGCATCCAGGCTAAATCCCTGAGCATGCATATTAAGAAATGACTAACCAAGAATGTACATAAAGAAGAGTAGATTACACACCTTAGCATGTTACCTAGTATTTGCCCAGAGGGGGTTTAACACTTGTCTGTTAAGGCCTCAGAGGTAGTCCCTGCTCAATCAAGGATGCTGGTCCTGCTGTCTTTGATGCAAAGATATTCTGGGCAGTTACAGTCATATTTCACTTTACAATGTGGGGGAGGGGAAAAAAGTTAAAGCATCTTGCCATCACCAGCAGTTGCTACTGAAAATTGTCAGCAAGAACCACCAGCACATGACAAAAATCTCTTTTTCTCCTTCTGTATGGAGAGTGTGACCAACACAAAGAGCATCAAACCCAACAAGAATGGATACTTACAGACCTCTCTCAAAGCAAATAAAACACAAACTCTTTCTAGCAAGAAATCTGATCACACAAATCTACATACCTGCACACAGAAACCCAACTCCCCTACAAGTACCCCATAACCCTCTGTTATAGACACAGCCCATCCTCCCTAATTCCTGTATATCTACATCCCAACACATATTCGCATACACACCCCTGTAGGAGCACTCTCTCAACCCCCTATGCATACACACCTTTAACCCCTCCCCCAGCAGATCTTATTACATACTTTACTACAATACATAAAGTAATAGCTAAGCTGATCTTAATGTAAAGGTTGAACGATCACAGTATCAGCAAGTCATTTCCGTAACAAAGCAAAAAACCGCTACCTCACAGCTGTGTGTGGTTGCACGTCCTTCGGGCAGTAAACAGGAAACGCAGACCTCTAAATAGCGAATGCAGTAATGAAACAGATATGCAGAAACGTGTGGATGGTTAGGTTAAATGCCTGCTTTACACACCTCATTGTGTATGTTCCACGGGTAAAATTCCTGCTCAGCCCTCATGAGTCCCGTGTGTGTGTGTGTGTTGTGCAGGTACAATGCCCGCTCTGCGCTCCTCAGAGAGTGTGTGTGTGTTGTGCAGGTACAATGCCCGCTCTGCGCTCCTCAGAGAGTGTGTGTGTGTGTGTGTGTGTGTTGTGCAGGTACAATGCCCGCTCTGCGCTCCTCAGAGTGTGTGTGTGTGTGTGTTGTGCAGGTACAATGCCCGCTCTCCGCTCCTCAGAGAGTGTGTGTGTGTGTGTGTGTGTGTTGTGCAGGTACAATGCCCGCTCTGCGCTCCTCAGAGAGTGTGTGTGTGTGTGTGTGTGTGTTGTGCAGGTACAATGCCCGCTCTGCGCTCCTCAGAGAGTGTGTGTGTGTGTGTGTGTTGTGCAGGTGGGCTGCTGGGTCTGCACTCAGAGTGTGTTGTGCAGGTAGTACGATGCCTGCTCTAGCACGCCGGCTGCGAGGGCAGCGGCAGCCCTTCTGCAGAAGTTCCCGGCGCCTCTCCTCGCAACGCGGGGCGCCTCCCGTGATCAAAACTCGGGGCGCTCCTCTGCTGGTCGCTAAGAAATGCAAGTCGGGTCCCTGCCTCCCCCCTGCCCCGCCCGCAAGCCCTGAGGCAGCAACTTCTCCAAGCGGAGCCGGCCAGAGACCGGAGCCGCTGCCGCCGCATCCCTCCTGCCGCCCGCTGCACCCTCCCGAGCTCCCCGGGCTGCAGCCGCTCGCCCGCCCGCCGGCTCCTTCCCACCCCACCCCGCTCCGGCCGGCAGAGCGTGGCACTCACCGCTTCCCCGCCTCTCGCCGGTCTCCTCGCCACACTTGCCCCCGGGGGCGAGCCTGCCCGGCTCCGCTCGGTTTCCAGCCCCGCAGCCGCGAGGCGGGCAGTGCGGTGGGTCCGCCTGGTCTGTAGAGCCAGCCCGCTCCGGCCGGCCAGACGCCGCCGCCGCCCGCCAGTCCCCAGCAGCGGCGGCTCCGAGCCCAGCCGGCACTGAGGAGCCAGGCAGCGGCGGCCACGTGAAGCGGCGGCGGCAGGCTGGGGCTTGCCAAGCGTGCGGCCGCCGCGGGGAGCGGGCGTTACCCCGCCGCGCCCCTTCCCCCGGCCTGGGCTAGGGCAGGGGGCGGAAGTCTGGCTCGTTTGTTGGCGCTTGGAGAGGAGCTGCGAAGCCCCGGCCGAGCGCTGTGCAGCCCACGCGAGACTCCCTCGCCCTGGCCCGGGTATAGCGCCCTGCGTGTGCCGCGCCAGGGGACTCCCACGCCCAGCCAGACGAGCAGCCCGCCTGCAGGCAGCGGCCCGCTACAGAGCCAAGGCAGAAAGCCGCTGCTGAGGGGTTGCTCCAACCACTGCAGCTGCTGGCCCTTCCAGGGGACCTCCTCTCCCCCAGCACGCACCCCACGCCCAACAGACTCTGCTTCCCCACCTGCCCCCTCCCAGCCATTTGCACTGTGCTCTTCAGTGGGACAGACTGAGCAAAGTTAGGAGAAGAATGATCTGGACCCAGGCCCTTGCCCATCCTTTTCGAGTAGAGGAAGGCTTCAGCCCTACTGCGCAGCCTGCGAAGACAACCTGGCTGCAGCTGCCCCCTCAGCTCCCATCACTGTGCTTGTTCAGGTTGGGCTGGGAAGGCCCCAGTTCCATTGCATAGGCCAGGTGCGCTGGGGAGGACCAGAAGCCTAGCTGCTGCCACCCACTTTAAGTCCTGGGGAGACAAAAGGCAGTATCTGGAGCTCATCCAAACAGTTCTCTTCCTCTCCAAGGTTAGAAAGGTCCCAACCTCACTGCTTGGTCTAGGGACCTGAGGGGTAACACGGCTTTCATTGTCAGCTCAGCTTTCATTGCTAGTATCTCAGAAACAGGCCCATCACATAGTCCAGGGAAAGGATAGGCCATGAAGGACCTTCAAACCAGCAGCAACATCAGCTCCTGGGGAGGGCTCTATTACCCTTGTGAACAGATGGGCCTTGCCCAGAAAATGTGGCTGCTTTGGGTGCAGGTTAAAACCAACATCTTAAATTTTAACTGGAAGCCAGAAAGTTGCCTGAGCAATTGATGGAGCACAGGTGTGATATGCTCCTGAGAAGAGGCTCCACTCCCCCAGCAAGCAGCCACATTTTGCAATTGCTTCCAAATGGACAAAGGAGATGCTGTTGTCATCATGAATAGGTCGGAATATGAACAAGAGGCTGCTCGGCAGCTCTCCAACACCACTTTTTACAAGCCATTACCCTCTGATCCCACTGACAGTTACCAAAAGAAACTACAGCATTTGCTCAAGAAACTCCCTGAAAAAGCACAAGATCAAATCTGCATAGACACACCCCTGGAACCCCGACCTGGGATATTCTGTCTACTACCCAAGATCCATAAACCTGGAAATCCTGGGCGCCCCATCATCTCAGGCATTGGCACCCTGACAGCAGGATTGTCTGGCTATGTAGACTCCCTCCTCAGGCCCTACGCTACCAGCACTCCCAGCTACCTTTGAGACACCACTGACTTCCTGAGGAAACTACAATCCATCGGTGATCTTCCTGATAACACCATTCTGGCCACTATGGAAGTAGAAGCCCTCTACACCAACATTCCACACAAAGATGGACTACAAGCCGTCAAGAACACTATCCCCGATAACGTCACGGCTAACCTTGTGGCTGAACTTTGTGACTTTGTCCTTACCCATAACTATTTTACATTTGGGGACAATGTATACCTTCAGATCAGCGGCACTGCTAATGGGTACCCGCATGGCCCCACAGTATGCCAACATTTTTATGGCTGATTTAGAACAACGCTTCCTCAGCTCTCGTCCCCTAACGCCCCTACTCTACTTGCGCTATATTGATGACATCTTCATCATCTGGACCCATGGAAAAGAAGCCCTTGAGGAATTCCACCATGATTTCAACAATTTCCATCCCACCATCAACCTCAGCCTGGTCCAGTCCACACAAGAGATCCACTTCCTGGACACTACGGTGCTAATAAACGATGGTCACATAAACACCACCCTATACCGGAAACCTACTGACCGCTATTCCTACCTGCATGCCTCCAGCTTTCACCCTGACCACACCACACGATCCATCGTCTACAGCCAAGCTCTGCGATACAACTGCATTTGCTCCAACCCCTCAGACAGAGACAAACACCTACAAGATCTCTATCAAGCATTCTTACAACTACAATACCCACCTGCGGAAGTGAAGAAACAGATTGATAGAGCCAGAAGAGTTCCCAGAAGTCACCTACTACAGGACAGGCCTAACAAAGAAAATAACAGAACGCCACTAGCCATCACCTTCAGCCCCCAACTAAAACCCCTCCAATGTATTATTAAGGATCTACAAGCTATCCTGAAGGATGACCCAACACTCTCACAAATCTTGGGAGACAGGCCAGTTCTTGCCTACAGACAGCCCCCCAACCTGAAGCAAATACTCACCAGCAACCACATACCACACAACAGAACCACTAACCCAGGAACCTATCCTTGCAACAAAGCCCGTTGCCAACTGTGCCCACATATCTATTCAGGGGACACTATCACAGGGCCTAACAACATCAGCCACACTATCAGAGGCTCGTTCACCTGCACATCCACCAATGTGATATATGCCATCATGTGCCAGCAATGCCCCTCTGCCATGTACATTGGTCAAACTGGACAGTCTCTACATAAAAGAATAAATGGACAAATCAGATGTCAAGAATTATAACATTCATAAACCAGTCGGAGAACACTTCAATCTCTCTGGTCACGCGATTACAGACATGAAAGTTGCGATATTACAACAAAAAAACTTCAAATCCAGACTCCAGCGAGAAACTGTTGAATTGGAATTCATTTGCAAATTGGGTACAATTAACTTAGGCTTGAATAGAGACTGGGAGTGGCTAAGTCATTATGCAAGGTAACTTATTTCCCCTTGTTTTTCCTACCCCTCCCCCCCCCCCGACGTTCTTGTTAAACCCTGGATTTGTGCTGGAAATGGCCCACCTTGATTATCATACACATTGTAAGGAGAGTGATCACTTTAGATAAGCTATTATCAGCAGGAGAGTGGGGTTGGGGGGAGGTATTTTTTCATGCTTTGTGTGTATAAAAAGATCTTCTACACTTTCCACAGTATGCATCTGATGAAGTGAGCTGTAGCTCACGAAAGCTTATGCTCAAATAAATTGGTTAGTCTCTAAGGTGCCACAAGTACTCCTTTTCTTTTTGCGAATACAGACTAACACGGCTGTTACTCTGAAACCTGTCAAATGGAGTTACTTGTAGACTCACACCAAAGGGAACATTGCAATGGCTTAATGTTGAGGTCACAAAGGCACAGATGCCAGTAGCGAGAGCTGTGTCCAAACTCAAAGGCTGTACCCCTCCTGTCAAGTATAAATGCGGGGGAAGGCGGAAAGCTACTTTGGCCATCACTTCTCCTTAGTCATCCAAATGTAGTTGTTAGTCCAACTAGGCACTTAGATTATCTACTGGTCAGTAATGGCAGGCAGACACCTCCATCATCGGCTCCAGTATAATCTTTCACAGCTTTATTCTCCCAACCCACCAACAGCACCTCTTTTTTATCATTTTGCTCTTTTCAGTGTCCATCAAACCTTAGCTCAGTTACTCTTGCTAGTCCATCAAGATGAAGACGCAAAGCTATGTGTCATCCAAATACAGAAAATAACTAAACTTCTGCAGCTTAATCTCCCTGCATATTCCTGAAGGCATCAAACCACAAACAGATAGATATAGCACAGTGTCAGAAGATGGAGACAACTCAAATGACAAAAAGCTGTTTGTGCATCTAACAAGAGATAATTCTATCCCTTCTGGCAAATCTTTCCTAAAAAGGAAATTCCCGTGTTCTTATATCCGATCATTTGTAATATCTTAGAGAAAGCATCTTTGCAATTATGTCCTTTCAAGGGAAGAAAGTCATTATTTCCCTCATTCTTGAATAGATGAATGACCATTAAAATCTTTTAAGATGTGTTTAGGTTCAGAGGATGGACTTTACTCCTTTCCTAAATCCTGTTGTTCCAGGATGGTGCCCCAAAAACTTACTTTCACTTGGAACGTGACCAGCTGAAAAAGCAAAACTAAACATTAAGACACCTGCAGTATGATGCTTACATTGTAGAGGGAAAATACGAACCGCATGATAGGATTCATAGCAGCCTAAATGAGAGCCGAATGCCTTCAGCAGTACCAGTCCAATCAGGTAGATTTGCATGCAGTCCTAGGATTGGGGCCCCAGAAAAAGGTTTAGCAGCCAATTTAAATTCTTCCCAATGTGGGGAAGAGGGAGATGTCTGACCAGCTTCTGGAGAGATCACAGATTTATCCATTAAGGCCCACCACATAGAAGGATTTGGGCTGTGTAGATGCAGCCCAATCTCAGCCATCACTAATGTAGTAAAAAAACAGTTATTCTCAGAGCATGGTGATTAGAACATTCAAACTCAGATTGGAGCACTCATCTTTTGGTTCATGTGCATTTTTCTCTTCTACTGTGGGCTACATGCTGGGCCAGTCTTATCGGAGCAGCAAAAGAAAAGGAAGTTATGCCCATACTTCTGTCATTTATAAGGGAAAGAAATTTCATAGGGAGTAGACCAGAGATTGACAGACTGCCATGAGGATGGGATGGTTATATTGTACCCAATTAATATATATATATATGCTGCTGGTGTATATACCAGCAGCAAAATAAATGTTGAGAAAACATTTTGCTATTCTGCTGAGCAATAAAGGCAAGAATAGCTCTCAGTCCAAAGCCTCCTGCCTTGATTAACAAATCACAATGGAGGAGAGGCTTGTTACTGGATTATTCACGCAATGTAACCAGGCACATTGTCTGGGTTGTAGACAGTAGAGTTTCCTTTAAAAAGCATTAATCACCAAAAGTTGTGGTGTTGCTGTGAGTTGCATGTGCTTTGCAGAGGCTGCATGTTACCAGAATGGGAACTGTAGCCCTTTGCATTTCTTTCCCAATGGTGATGTGCTCAGTGATTAGCTTTAATGTGCATGTTCAATATTCTATAATGTTAGAATTAACATTTCATTTACTTGTAGCTAAGTGCAAAGCTGGTGAATACTACATCCTAGGGATATCTAAATTTGTGGGGGTTTCTTTTGAAGTGAAATCATTTTTGGTATAATAAAATGCAAAGCAGAATGTTTCTATTATTATGATGATGACGGAATCATCACTGGGAGCCAAGCAATTTAAGTATTTCCAATGCATGATTATTCACCCACAAAACTAAGTTTAACTCTAAAGGGCTGATTTAAACCCATAGCTGCCTACAAATTCAGTTTTAAGGCCATTCCTGTGCACATATGGCTCTGGGTGTATCAGACAGTCTCATTCCATGTCAGATGTAAATTTCTCCTAACCCTAAGATTAAAAAGAGGTTTAAACAACAGATTCCAGTTCACCACAACTGATTTTAAGACATCTCCCTGGGTAAAACACCTGGGTAGATACATGATACAGCCTGTAATTTTAAAAAGTTACATATTCTGTGTTCCTATTCTGGGTTAAATATGACCTGCTTATGCCTCAAGGACTCTGGACATCATTCTGCTTAGTAAGAATTTTGCATAATCATATTTTCAGACTTTTTTCTGTCTTTTTTTATTGGTGTTTTAATATCTAAGACATTGCCATAAAAACAGGATTCATCTGCTCACATGGCTTACTCCCCACGAAAGTCATAGGGGCAGATCCTCACCTAGTATAAATTAGCATAGTTCCACTGACTTCAGATTTACACCAACTGAGGATCTGTCCTGTAATCGATGTAGGGGCCTGATTCTGTTCCCACTGAAGTCAACAGGAGTTGGATAAGTTCCTAGGTTCTAATAGTACTAGCAAATAGGTACTCCATAATGGTAGTCTTATCACTCCACAAATGTGAATGAATTTATGTTTGCAATACTGCAGTGAGGTAGAGGAGAAAAAAATATAAACCTTCTGTGACATAATAAATCACCTCTGTAGCAATTAATTGTGATGTCACAGAACATTATGGCTTCAGAAGGGAAATAAACAGCAGGAGCAAATGAGTTCTTTAAAACCAAGATCCTGTTCTCACACAAATGAATCATTATTAAAAGAAGGAAGGGAGGAGAGATTTATACTGAGTATCAGTATAACCGTCTCTAAATAGATTGATTTTCATAAGACATCAGCTGGTGGCCCCCCTCTCTGTAAATATAATGCATCACTAGTTCCCACGTGCACCTTCCCCAGCACACAAAGATGAAGTCACTTTTCAAACAAGTTTGTTCATATTGCTTGGCTCTGGGCAGGTTTATCTGCTGGGAAAAGATAATGGAAAACTCTTTACTGATGTTGATGAAAAGAAGGCATGTAACTGGCAGCATCAGTGTGTGGGTTCTAAGGGGTGTTTTATACACATGTACTTCCCATTGATATTAATTGGACTTAAGTGTGCACATCTGGAGAAGAAAATAGACCCCTTAACTTGGCAATCAGCAGTACAGAGTCTTGATAGCCAGATTTGTCAATTTTAAAATTAAGGTCAGTGTTTGTGCACAGCTGTAATGGGATTCTGATTTTGGGGGTGGGAGTGAAGGTCTGTTGTTCTGTTTGCCTATTATATTGTTAGGGTCTCTAAGTTATTCCCACACACAGATAGAAATTTGGGAGTTTCTGCCTTGTCATTTTTTTCAGAAGATGGAGATTCAGAGAGAAAAAAGTTCAATCTCTCAAAGCTGCACTACTCAGGAGATCCACTGAAGGTCTGGTCCATCCATGCTGTACCTTATGCTTCTTTCTACATCACATCCCAGTCTCACCTGCCTCAATGGTAGCATTGGCCACTGTCTCACAAAACCTTACTCATGGGATTTTGCTATAAAATAAGAGGACCAGCATAAATTAATGCAGATAAAGGCAACACTCACTTACACCTACACTTCCGGTGTGTGTAGAGAGGAGGGGACATAATACCTCCAAAGCATGTGAGTCCTCTGGCCTGTCCCCACCCCACAACACACAAAGCCCATTGTCTTTGGAGCACCTCTGCAGATGGAGGAAAATGTGGGGGAAGGGGTATGTTGTCAATGAGGCTGCACTTTCCCTCCCGAGAGTCCTTGAGTAGTATCTACCTGAACAAGCATCTCACAGCTCATGGAAGCAAAGAGATAACTGGGGGGGAAATAAAGTTACTACTAAATGCATCCGATGAAGTGAGCTGTAGCTCACAAAAGCTTATGCTCAAATTTGTTAGTCTCTAGGGTGCCACAAGTACTCCTTTTCTTTTTACTAAACAGTAGTTCCTTCCAACAGGTGGAGATCTCTGAATGGGGAATGGGAGTTTTCATGTGGTGGATCCAAAAAATGCAATGTGCTGTAAATTACGCTCCTGAGATTCCCACAACACCACTGATCTATAGCCCCCCGAGCAGAAGTTGTGCATGCCCCTGGTGTCCAGCAAAGCTCAGCTTTACGGGGGCACTAACTGCTGCTGCACATAGTGTCTCTTTTGGGCAAGCAGGGGTGAGGAACACCAGCAGCCCAATAACCACAGAGGATACTCCAGCCCTTAGTCTGAGTTATCAAGCTGGGCTCTGAGGAAGGATATAGTGCTGTGGGAAGTTAAAGGAAATGATATTCTCCTTAATAGTCTGTTCTCCCCTTAGTACTATTGTGTATGTCTCATTTAAACTAATAGGAGAGAAGTATGCTGCTGAGGATAAGCTGTTGATTTTGTTATTACCATGGTGACAAGCACACTGACAGATAGACCACTCACTTTAATTCTGGGGAACAGGAAGATGATCTCTTAAAGCTTGAAAACAGATTTTGCTGTTTTCCTTACAAAGTTGCCCTTGGGAATGATGCTTATAGGCACATAAACTCCTGGACCATACCTGGAGTCCTTTACTTTGTCTGAATTCTCACTGAAAATAATGGGAGCTTTGTCTGAATAAGAACAGAGTCAGAATTGAGTAAACATGTCAGCATTTGGCCTATCTGAAAATACATCCCCAGCCTTCAAATGTTCAGATTCAGTTTTTTATTCCTAATGGTACATCCTTGTAATACCCTTCAAGAAATACTTGAAGGACAAACATCAGCGAGGCAAAGGAATTATTTAGGGTATAATTTCCCCTAGTCATTATTTAGCCAAGTTATACATATTTTGTTCCCTTAATCTTTCTTCAAAAGTCAATCTCTTCAGCCCCTTAATTATTTTTATTGCTGTTCTATTAATTCCCTTCCATTTGTCTACAGTTCTCTGGTGCCCAGATCTGAATGCAGAATTTTATATGTGATCTCACCACAGCAGCACAGAGAGGGGATATTACCTCCCTGCTACCTTTATCACCAATAACTTATTGGAATCATGGAGAGCCAGAAATTGATTCAAATAGCTTTAAACGGATAGAGGGTTCAAAAATATTGTAACGCTTTTGTGGCACTGCTTACATCAAGCCAAACATCAAGCCAAGTTTAGCATGATAATTTACTACAAATGTACAACATTTTAAATGCTTGGGGAAATTAAACCATTAAAACCTGACTCAAGCACAACCATGTGATTCTCTAAAGGAATATGAATAAAGAGTTACACCATTTAGAAGACAAATGAATAGGGTTCAAAGTAGTACTAGAAATAGCTCACACATGCACATGTCCTGAGGGTTTCCATTACTGCACATTCTGTAATTCACAGGTATATGACAGATCAATCAAAGATGACTCGGAGTAACAGACCAGCTGGAGTGAAAAGACAAGACTATGTCTATTAGGAACTGGGCCTGGCATTAGGGCTGGTGCAGAGCTGCTCTACCTGAGGAAGAGCATGTGTATCTCAGGATGGCAGAGTTTCCAAGAGTGCAGGGGGTGGGTGCACACAATTAGAGTACAGCATGCCTCCCATGAGCTCGCTGTCTAAGTACACCTGGCTAACTGGGAAGGAGCAAGCAAGGCCATTGCCTCATCTCCTGCCCAACCTTTTCGGGTGACTAGCACCCCAACAGGCACTTGGAGGAAGCAATTCCTGTGCTAAGTGTGCTCAATACCCGGAGTTAGTCTGATGCCAAAGTATGGGGTGGGCACAGAGCTGAGAATTCTAAGAAGGCTAGAGGGAATTAAAGAACTACTTACTTTCCTCATGAGGAGGAACCCCCGTAACAGTGAGACCAAGAGGCTTGCAGATATGCTATGAGCTAGCAGCCAGAGGGGTTAAATTTGATTGGATCAAGCCCTTATTTGCATTGAACTTAACATGGCAGAAAAGTCTGCAGAAAACCTCCTGTTAAATGCATGACAATATACAGCACATGAAAAGATGGGAGTTCATGTGCTGTATGTTTATACCTACTTACTGTATTTTCTACTCCATACATCTGATGAAGTGGGTTATAGCCCATGAAAGCTTATGCCCAAATAAATTTGTTAATCTCTAAGGTGCCACAAGGACTCCTTGTTAGGGGGCTTATTCCTTCACCCGCTTACTTCCCTGGTCCTTCTCGCGTGAACAGAGAGCAACAATACCCAAAGTCCAAAGGTGCAAACAATTCAATGTTTATTGGGGTGAACTTCCAGCAAGCATGATTCCAGTTTCCTTCCTTAGTATCCTCCTTCCCAGCTCTGACACTACAGAGCCTTACACCTGTGTCCCTGTTCCCATTCCTGCCCTTAGCCAAACATGATTCCAATTGCCTTACCCCCATTCCCTGTTCCCATTTCCCCCTTTAGCAAAACATGATTCCAATTGCCTTACCCCCATTCCCTGTTCCCATTTCCCCCTTTAGCAAAACATGATTCCAATTTCCCCACCCCCATTCCCTGTTCCCATTTCCCCCTTTAGCAAAACATGATTCCAATCTCCCCCACCCGCACCCACCCACTCACTCACTCACTTCCTGATTGACTGCAGGCTATATAGTAAAATTTGAGTTCTGCTTTGCTATACCTTAACCAATCATTTTCCTGAAATTTAACTAACTAATCCTAACATATTGTAACATGATTATGTAACCAATTATATCCCACCACCTTAATTTGTTTACACCCAGCAAAATTAATTATACAGCAGAAAGGAACAATCACAGAACCAGACAGAGATTATACAGACAAACACCAGCAAAGTGGGAACTATAATGACAAGACAACACAGAAGTGAGGATTTCACATCCCAGCTATTGATAAGTGAGTTCTTGCCAGACAGGATGCTATCAAACTAAGTTTCCTTTTACATTTTCTAGGCACTTCCCTTTCTCTGGAGGTGATAGGAATACAATCCTGTCCTGATAGTGCCTAACAGCCCAATAGCACCTTATTTCAGTGTGACTAGTTTGGAATGTGAGGATGTGACTGTTCGCTTCCCAGCTTATGGCTGCCTCTGCTGCTTAGCCAAAGGCCTGAGCCTAAGCACAGGGCCTCAGACTGTCACAGTAAGAGAAGGCCCTTACACCAGGAGACAGTGATTTTGATTCTTTCTTTTATACCTCTAGAACTAGCCAAGTGATAAGAATACACCTAAATTCTTAAAGTACAGGCCTTTGCAGACAGGCCTGAATATCTATATCCTAACACTCCTCATTGTTTTTACTGATACAGACTAACACAGCTACAACTCTGACACTTATTCTAAGCAGTCTGTTCCACTTTACATTTAGCTGTGAGCCTTGAAGTACCTTTCCCAGACCTGAAGAAGAGCTCTGTGTGGCTCAGAAGCTTGTCTCTATCAACAGAAGTTGGTCCAATAAAAGATATTACTTCATATACACACACACACACACCCCTCTCTAATATTCTGGGACCAACATGGCTACAGCTATACTACATATTCCACTCTGTCATAGATGCAAAGACTATCACTTCCCAGAAACATTACATATGCTAATGTATTTCATTGCTACAGATAAGGAATTGTAGGTCACTGGGCCATTTTGTATGCACTTCAGTGCTCAGCATAGCTTTTCTTTTCATGTCATTTATTATTCCTCCCCCAGCTCCTGACTACAAAATGCAGTGTTTAAAATTTGATCAGTGATGTATCTTAACTTGTCCTTGAATTATACATGTTTCTTATTTCTCTTTCCTTAACCCCTCTTTTCACCTTAACTACCTCAAGAGAAATCAGAATGAAGTTTATTTTACAAGCTGCATTCCCCTCATACAGTACTTTTCTATCCTTTACCTCTGTTACTCCTCAGTCAGAACCTGACCATGTGTTTCTTGCACACGCAAAGCCACCATTTACTTCAATGGGAGCTGTGGGTGTTCAAGAAGCATAGATCAGGCCCTTTATATACATACACATTCTCTCTTTTCAAGTGACTCATAAGAATTATTTATTCTGGACAAATATTTCCATGCTGCTGGACAAAAATTATGTCTCCGTAAGCCATAAATCAAAGATATTTTCAACTGTCCTAAGACCATTTGGTTAATATTGATTCAGCTGCTATAAGTGTACAGTTTATGGAACTTACATTGACTTCATCGGGATCTCTGTACAGAAAGGATGAGATTCATCCCTATGTAAAGAGCAAGCTTAAGGCCTGCTCAAAATGGGACTTAAATAGTCTTATGCAGTGCCGCTGTACGGGCTGAATTTTCCCTGGAGCACTTAACGGATCAAACTCTGTACCATATTCCAGGGGGGTGGGAGTTGCTCACTTTTAGGATATAAAAATACAGTCATTTGATTTACCAGACACCGTATGGAAATATGGAGATGGAGTACCTCTTGTTTCATTTTAAAAAAAAAAAGGGGGGGGGGGAATGAAAATCTCCCTGATACATACAAACTCATCTTTCCTGAACCAATAAACTGAATAATCCTCCTTTTTGGGGGGGGGGGGGGGGAAGAAGAGGTGGGGGAGGCAGGGGAATGGCTAGCTCAGCCTTCATCACATAGTTGCTTCATTTTGCACAGTTTTCAATACATTTTAAAAGATAATTAAAAATACGTATCAACATCATCATTTTCAATTACTACCATAGTTGCAATGAAATTCTGGCTTCAGGAATATTAAAAGAAACATTGGGAAGTAGACAATAAAAGTTTAGGCCAAATTTACTCCATTGAGAAATAGGCCAGGAAAGTAGAGCTTAAGCAATGCAGAACACCTGGGCTAGCATTCTGTATAAGGGTGAATTTCATGCTAAGTGCACAAACCTTTGTTGTTACCCCATTATCAGTACATATGTTTCTATTCATAGGTTAAAATATTGGCATACTTGCCTTTGCATGAAGTCTCATCTTACCAGTAACTTTCTGCAGCCTGGTTCCTCAAAAACAGAAGTATAATAGAAGAGCTTCTTCACACAAGCTAATTTCTTGCTGACTCAGACAGTTTGGTGTGGAGCCAAATTTCTCCAACTTCTGTGGCTTTGCATCAGAAATTACTATTGTTGAAGAGATCTTTGCTTGTGACTTACAATATACTCCAAGAGCATCACAAGGAATTTTATACATTTTGCTACTTTTTGTACACGTATAATGCCTTCCTCTGAGATTTAGACAGGTTTTCCTTCTCTTATTCTCACCACTATTGGACTTATCAGGGCAGGAAGGAATTTAGAGGTAGTGTCTGTGAGTAACCTCATGCAGCTCATTTAAATTCTTTGTCTGAACTTCCTAGTTCACCCATCTGTACAATGGGGGTGATAAATAATAGTCATCATAATAAGCACTTTGTCTCTGACATCACACTCAAATACTCCCATTGATTCCAGTGGGACTACTCACATGTGTGGAGTTCAGCAGGTCTGTAAATGGCTGCAGGATCAGGGCCTTACCTACCATCCAATCATTTTTGTGAGGATGAATTAATCATTTAGTGTTTGAACAGTGCTTTGAATGTGTAAAATGCTATAGAAGTGTTATTAATTATCAGTATTGTTAGTCATTATTAGTGGTTAGATCAAGGAACTATGAGTCAGAATCCCTGGGTTTTATGGCCAGGTCTGCTTCTCACTGAGAGCTACGGAACAAAGAGCCATGAATAAGAGCTCTGTGTAGCCTGAAAGCTTTTCTCTTTCACCAACAGAAGTTGGTCCAGTAAAAGATATTACTTCACCCACCTTGTCTCTCTAATATCCTGGGACCAACAAAACTACAACACTGATCCTGAACAAGTCATTTAATTTCTCTGTGCTTCATTTTTCCTGTTATTAAAGTGCCTACCTCTGTGTGATGAGAAGTTTAATTATGTTTGGGAAGTGATTTGAGAACCTTGTATGAAAGGTGATATATAGATGCAAAGCATTATTATACAATAGACACAAACAGGTTATTTCACCTCTGTACAAAGAGTTAGCACTAGTCCTATGCACCATTTCATAGATAGTGGGGCTTTGCACTAGGCCTCTGTAGAGGGGTGAATTTCATCCACTAAGGAATGAGATACTGTGTGGAATTCTGGCTCAGTATGTGAGAGTCAAGGTCCATGCACTTTTGCATTTCATTTGGAAAACTTCTTTATGCAACTGCAGGAACTTCAGGACACTGGTATGCACAAATGGGGTATTTAATGATTTAAACATTCATTTCTGGGTATAAACGTGGAATTTGTATGTTAACTACAAAAGAATGTGGAAATAAAAATGAGCCTCTGTTCTAGAAAATCTCATGTACAGTATTCAATGTTACGGGTAGTCTTTGTGATGATTCTATGAATAAATCCACGTTAAGGATGATTTTAGTGTCCCCGTCTGAAAATTAATGTGCTTCGTGCATAAATATATTGACCCAATAAGTTCCACGTTCCATCATCAAAGTGTCCGTGACTATTTCTGATTTTCTGACAGTTATCAGATGATATATTTATTTTAATTGCATATTTCTGGAGACCTAAAGTTATGCTTTTGGTTCTGGACACTTGATACTCTAGTAGCTTGACACAGTTGTTTTCCCTAGTGCCATATTTGATCACATGGTTTTGGAACCTACCTACCTTTTTTCACAACTTGGGTTGTCGTGATAACCCATGGCAGTTTTTAATCTATTCAGCTCACTTTTTGTGCCTGAGAAACTGGCTGCTTGTTTCTGTCTGTTGGGAAAAGTTGCATTTGGACAAAATAAAGAATGCTGTCAGCATAAACCCCAGTAGAAGGTCTTTTCTGATTTTAAGGACCACTGTAAATCAGAATGGTTGATGAAGCAGCAACAGCACATTCAGAAAGTTGAGAGTACAAATATATTTAATGATATTTATGTCACATAATATGTATACATATATGATATAAAATGCATCTATTTATCATTGCAATAATAGATACTAATAGTGATGCAAAGCAAAGTTGACAAGTGGCCATTCTGAGAGCAACATAAAGCCCTCAGGACATATGTGACAATCCGACTGAAGTCACCGATGTAGTGAGTACACATTCAAATCCTCTTGATCCTTCCCCCACACACACTCCAAAGAAAGACAGGCGTAACTATTTGCAGCTGTCACAACTGCCCAGCCCCAGGGACAAGTACTGTATCTTCTTCCAGCTTTAGGAGCTGTCAACTTTCAGCCTCAAGAAAACTGTCTTTTCCCAATGTAAAACCGATCTGGCTTCCCCCAGTGACATCCATACCCCAAATGTGTTGAACATGCTACCCTTAGATAGTACAGTACCATGCTCATGTATTTCATCATTTGTTCAGTCCCTTATTGTCACCTTCAATAAGTATGAATAATCCAGTAATGTAATCTACTATAAACTCTCGGGAAATTTGACCCACAGTGTTTCCCTGGAAGTTGCTGGGGGATATTAAAATGTTGACTGCTTCTCATTCCCCCCTACCCCCCACTTCTTCTTTCTTTACAAACACAATGACCCTAGGATAATGAAATGCAGAAACATACTATAATGCAATGTCATGGCTGAGCTTCTCACTGTGTTAAATGGGGCAATTTTAAAGTTCCTGACCACAACCATAGCTTGAGGGCTTTTGCCCATACTATATGAATTATTTTCCTATTACCATTTATGCTGTTAAATTTTCTGTATTAGTATATAAAATGTCTTTGAACTATACAAAAAAATATATGAGCAGTGTGACAGAGTTCAGTGTGGTAGGTATAATAACTTTAAAATACCTGATTTTTGTACATTTAAAAGAAACAGTGCCTGCCCTTGAATAACTAGGTTTTTGCATTTAAAATATCTATGCTTGACATACTGGAAATATCCTTTGATTGCACTTTCAGTAGTTTGGCTTAACTTCCATATTTTTGATTGCTCTTTTTCATAATGGATTATGCTGTCATAATAGATTATGGAACATACTACTTGAGTATAATTGCTCATATAAGAGATTTTAGCTCAACAGGGTTTATAATAAACCTAAGCAAAAAGCATGCATGCCATTACACACACTCATAAATTTGAATTTGACCTTCAGATGAATGAACGGTAAATATTTTGGACATATGCTTAATTCCCTTATGCTTTAATATTTTAAGTATTTATTTGGAGAGGACAGTCTTTTTTGTTTAAAATAGACATGTGAAGGGGCCTGTGACAGAGCTCTCTACTCACTGGTAGGATGGCGCCTTCTGCTGCTGCAATGGGGATTAGCATCGCAAGGTCAACACTCCTTCCTGGGGTTGCACACTGACTCTCTGCTGTGCTCTCCTGGTTTGCAGCCCCTCACTTGCTCTACGAGCTGCTACTGCCTCTTTGTAACTCAGCCCTCCACCCAGGTCATTATATGCATTTTGTCTTCTGGGATACTAAAGTCTTCCTTCAGCAGTCCTAAGCAGGCTTCCCATATGCTGCCCGTTCACCAGCTACTCCATGTTTTGGCCCAGGGACCCTCTAGCCAGTAGTCAAGGTCTGTTCCCTCCTGGGTCTTACTGTCTTTCTTTATGGGGTGAACACCCCACCACAAGGTCTCTAATAGCACACCCTTACCACAAGGCTGCCCCATTTCCCCATGCCTGGACACAGCATTGCAAGGGGTCTTCATCATTGGTGACCCCTCAGAGCCACTTCTTTGGCTCTGCAATGGCCTGTCTCTCTCTGTCTTTTCCCAACCATCTATCTGGGTGCTCCAGGGCTTGGCCCTTTAGCCAAGTCACATAAAAGTTCAGTCCCCTTTCATAGTAACAGAGATCCAACCATGAATTGGAATGTCATCCAGTTAATAATGTTGCAGCGCCTCTTGGGCTACACTGAAGTTCTCCATTTATTAGCCCCTGCAGAGCTTCCCATATACGACTTCCCCTAGCAGATTTTTCCCCCACTGCCTCCCCTCCCTAAGGCCTCTAGGAGCTTCCCTTCAGGGCTTTCCCTGCTCCTTGTAGGGCCGAGCTCAAGGATCCCCCACAAAAACCTACACAGATCTTAGGGGGTCTTCAAGCATGGTTTCCCCAGGTCTTTCCCCAAGAGACAGAGAGCTCTCCTTATTTCTTTCTCCTGAGTTTTTTCACCCAGACCAAGTTTATAGCTCTATCTAAGTAGTCCTGACTCTGATCCATGGCAGCTGGGATCTCTCCTTATAATTAAACTCCATCACACCCAGCGGGGATCACTAATGATCATTACATTAATACCTCACCAGTGTGGCTGAGGGATAGCTTCTAGGTCACAAGCAAGGCTGAGTCTTAAAGGGCCACCAGCCTGCAATAGGGCCCAATACAAGAAGGGAAATGCTGCTGTTAGATGAAATGTTACTGTGAGATACATACAGAGATACATGATTCATCATCTTTTACTCTGTTTTATTAGAAAAATTAGGACCAAATTCACTACTAGTGTAAGCTGGCACAGTTAAGTCAACAGATTTGTGCCTTCTTATGCCAGTGGTGAATCTGGCCTGCAAGGTTTGGACTAAACCTCCTGTAGCTGTATGTTGGCATACCAATTGCAAGGCAAATTTCTGCATGAAGAAAAGCTGTTAGCACTAAGGCTATTGGTCAGGAACAGTGAGTCAGTGTACAGTCATGGTGCAGCAGCAGAGGATACCACCTAGAGACCTGGCAGGCCTGGGTTCAATAGCAAGGTCCTTACAAAAATGTCTTCCATTACCATGGCTTACTGACAGACTGGGGACCACAATTCTCATGGGAATTTCTCAGACTCCTTGGTGTTGAGTCTCTCACTTTGTCTGCCTATAACCCACAGACCAGTGGGAAAACAGAGGCAGTCAAATTTTGGAGCAGTATCTTCACTGCTTTCTGAGTTACTGCCAGGATGACTGCCTCCCCCTGCTGTGCTATGCCAAATTAATATAGAACAATGCAATCTACGCCTCAACCCACCATCGTCCATTCTCACCAGCTGCTGAGAATTTAACCTTCCACATGCACTGAGAGCTCAAGAAACTCCTGCTGTCCATCAAAGAAACCTATAAATACCATGCAAACCAAGACTGTCAGGCTGCCCACAATTTGACAATAAGGTGTGGCTCTCTGCCCAGAACCTTAAATTAAGCCTCCCAACTGCCAGGCTAGACTAACAATACATGGGCCCCTTCAAGATTATAAAATGGGTAAAGCCAGTGGCCTTCTGATTGCAGCTGTCTGAATCCTTGGTGTACCTCAACTTTCATCTCTCTCTTTTAAAGCCCCACCCTGAGCACACATACCCAAAGCACTACCCATAACAGTCTGTGGACAGGAGAAGTATTGGTCCACAGAATCTTCAAGTCTTATGAATTAAGGGAAGGCTCCAGTACTTTGTGTACTTGGAAGGCTACAGTCCAGACCTATTGCAAGAGTGCCACTGGAAGTATCCTGAGAAACTGGATCTGAGGCCTAGGAAGTGCCCTCAATCAGGGGGCACTGTCAGGAATCGGGGCCTGCAGCAAAGCCAGTCTCCAGGCCACCAAACAAGTACAGCTGGTGTGTAGTAGATTGCCTGGTTGGATACAGATCCTGACTGGTGGGCCCACAAGCAATAGCTGCTGGACGGCTGCTCATAGCATTTGTCCATGGCTATAATAGCTCCCAAACCTGTTTGTTCCCAGCCCTGCTCCTGCCTTGCCTTCTCTCCAGGTAACCTGGCTTTGACCTTTGGCTCCAATTCCTCACTTCAGATTTCATATCTGACCCTGGTTCTGATTCCTGACTGCTGACTCCTGCCCCAACCATTAGACATGACTGCTCACATCCTAGTCTGTGATATGCTGGATTTGATGACCTCCCAAGGTCCCTTCCCACCCTTCATTTCTATGATTCTATGATTTTGAGGAATAACAAATTACCCATATTCCATGCATGTATATCTATTTGTTGCTTGTAAAGTCCAGCAAGAGAGAATCTAATGGCATAACGATAGAAATAATAGACCAATACATTTATACTAGCAAGTTGCTATGAAACGTTCTGCCCATGAATATATTGGCCTCAATTCTCTACTCAGTGACACAATCTTTATGCCTGCATAACTCCTCTAAGCCAGGGCCATGAAGTTTTCCCCTTGTGCATTTTGATACTTCTAAACCATAGTTTCAGAAGCCTTTTTCAAATGTCTGGGAGGTGAAAAATCATGTCATTCTATTTTCTTTACGGCTGCATCAGCCATTTTGCATCGTATTATGTTTGCTTCTTGAACAGGCTTATGAATTCTCTAGCCAGTTCCTTAAATGTGTTTGTGTGATCCTTTGGAAAGCTACAGACATATCATTACAAAATATATTGTGATATGATAAATATGGCTTTCCATCTGTACATAAAATTGAATTTTCCTCTTCTACTTGCAAAGATTTGTTGAGATAGTTTCAGATAAGGTGTATCATGGTTTATAGGCTCAATGACTATGTTGTCCTAATATATTAAGACACTGGCTGATGCACAAAAAGTTTATAAACGCATGGTCTGAACGTATTATAATTACACTCTATGGGCCAGATCCTCAGATGGTGTAAATAACAGGCTCCCTTGATCTGGCCCATTATTTCTGTAGTACCAAATGAAAGAAGAAAACTGAAAAAAGAATTTTTTTCTCTTTCAAAACCATACTAGGACAAATATACAGTACTAGGGCTAAAAACTAGAGTTCTTAAGATCACCAATACCAGTATTCTGTGAAGCTATTATTGATTTATTTATTTATTCATTCATTCATTCATACCTATAGCCTGTGAGTCACTGATCTTCATGTCAAATAGATTGGCCATATTTGTTATAATCAGTTCCTGTTTACAAAATTCACAACTGGAGAGTGAGATGCGTCAGCTTTTAACTTGCTCTTTATTAATTACAGCTTGTTTGTCCATAGCAATTTCAAATGTATGCTGAAGACATTGCTCTACTAAATAGTTTCTAAATTATGCTAATTTTAATTTAATATCTTTGGGTAATTCTCTCTGTCTTTTTCATACTTCAGTGAAAATAGATAATTTATATTTGAAATGCTACTTCACTTCTACATGAGAACAAGGACATTGTGGGAGACATGAAGGTGAAGAACCACAACTAAAAGAATATCTGTATTCTATGTCCCACATCCCTTTGCTTTTTTTCTTACTTTCTGAGTTCTGTTTTCCTTTCATATTATAGATTTGGCTTTGATCCACCCCAATAGAATGAATGATCTTTT